>NW_024722227.1:19591339-19723839 GCF_018991925.1 Homarus americanus | reverse complement strand
ACTTAAGCGTCTGTATTTAACTGTCAGTAGTTTCAAGAATTAATGCAGTCATTTACTGAATATTCCTTGTAAAAAAATAAATTTTAAATTAATTATTTATAGGAGATAAGTATTATTATCAGTAAATATACCGATATGCATTACTGACCACCTCCACGGCTAAAAATAGCCCAATCTCGCGGTCACTTTTCCTTTCTTGTCTCCTCACTGGCAAATGGGGGGGGGGCGTGGGGAGGGGTGTGTGATGATAGCTGTGTTTATTACAGGGGTATAAATCTCTTTTACGGTATGTTAGACAGGTTTATAATACATTTTTATTATTTTAATATACCGGTAATCTTAATTTGAATCCAGCTTGCCAAACGTAAGTTTCAGTATAAAATAATTAGTGGTAAGACCTTGTGAGTAGCTTACGATGTTTCCATCACCACTCTTGACACACTAAACCACAATATTTAAGAGGTAAGAATTTTATACTTGGTGATTTAGACGACCCCCTAACTTTGGGCAGATTTTTTTAATGTTCAAATTCCGTCTTATAAGCCGAGATATATGGTAATCCTATAACGAACGAGGTTCTGGAACCAATAACATTCGTTATAGCATACCCCACTGTACTGTATTTTATTTTTATACATTACAAGTACATTATGTTTTTTTTTTACAAGTGTCAAAGAAAAAGTTATCTATGAGTTTTCTCTTTTAACTGTCTTATGCTTTGTAGTTTCTGACTTTCATGTTTGGTGAAAATTGCACGCTTTATTTCATAATAGACAAAATTACCCAACCAGATATAACCTAAAACCTTGGAATATATTGTATGATAGCTTACAGTAGGTCGATTAGGTTAGGTTAGGTTTTCTTGGTTCATTTTCCTGTTGTAAAAAAATTGCACAATGCCTTGGCCACCATGCTGGAAATGGATCTTTATAACTACAATAATTTTTTTATATAAAAATGTTCTCTAACCATGAAAATATGATGTAATTTCCTAATATCTGTATAATTGGTTAAATAGCCATGGAAGTGTAGGTAAGTATTTCTATCATAGAAAATTCTCAATATCCCAAGGAAATTTTTTGTCTAATTGATCTTTTTTTCTGCTGATGTTTTGTATTGTCAACCTCAACACATTTAAACAAGAATGCAGCTAATATCCTCAATGTAGTATCATTATGCTGTTTCTCGTACTATCCCTCTCATATCATCTCACTCGACTGCCTTTTATGGCCTTCCCACCTCACACTTTTTCAGGAATTGGAAAAATCCATCCGCAGACGACACCACAGCAAATCTCATTCAAGCCTCAAGGTATTGAAAGATAGATATGAAGTTGGATTAACTCAGCAGTGTATAATCTTACAGAAACTGACTCAGTAATACATAATCTTACAGAATCAATGATGCTGATGTTTGGTGTACCAATGGGCTACTCCACTCCTCTCACGATGACTGACAGGTCAAGTAAAATCAAACGTGGCTGCCAGGGTGACTGCTCTGTTCTCCAGCCAACCATGATGGCAGCTGTACCTGTAAGATCTCTATATCTCTTGTTATGCATCTTTTTTGTATTGTTGAATGTTTTGTGGTAGTTATTGATGCCGGCGATTTTGCATAGAAATTGATTATAAAAGCTCCGCAATTTCACTGTGCTTTATAGTGTACACTGTTGTAGTTTTTGCAAATGTGTTTTTTTTTAACCTAACCTAACCTTAACATAAAACCTAGCAGAACCTAACACCTTCCGTGGGCGAATTTACTGTTACTGAGACGGGGAAGCAGCGAGCCACGGCGTTGAGGAAGTGGTGAAGGATTGTGCCATGGTCTTGGTGACTGTGGCAGAACAGGTAGCGAGCGAAGTACAGTAGTGGTTTTCGTGGTAATCCCTGCTGCCAGCCCTCAGAACCCAGGACTTTATATTCTTCCACAGCCATTCTGCAGTATTCGTGTACATGCCAGTAACAGGATCAACAAAGTTTTGGCTGTGGTTAAAGGTTTTGTGGTTAAACCCAAGGACCCCAAGTTGGAGTAGATTTTCCAGCAATCACTATACTGTAGATAGTGGTGCCTGGCTGAATGAATTTCTGGCACAGAGGATCTAGGGTATCGGCATCTCTTTTTTTCAACCGGCACAATGGAACATGTGGCCCGATCCACGCTCACTGCCGCCAAACACCCAGACACCCTTCACTAGGCGGCCACATAGGAATTTCATTTTGCTAAATTTACTTTCGTCAATCTCTACCACTTTATTTGGCCCACCAATAGGTTCCTGGATTTCCATCCTGTGCATACAGATCTCACTGCAAAACTGTTTCCAGTCCACAATGGACTTGGCACACAAACCCAGTTCTATTTCAGTGTATTGCTGTGAAAAGTACTTTCTGAAAAAAAGTTTATAAATAATAGTACAATACTGAGTTTAATCTGGACCTTTTCAAGCCAAGTTCCTTTGAAAACACTAGAACTGTAGCCACAATACTCCAGCTGCTTGTTTTTCTTGTTTATTAATTTCTTGTTGCACTGGAACAAATTCCTCTAATGTCTTAAAACACAGGGATTTCTGAGGTGTGGACAGTCTCTTTTGGAAGGAAGAATACCATGGTCTTTGAGAAATTGGAGGCCAACATCATCTTTCCCCCTGAATCTGCAAATTACTTCTTTTTAAGATGGACGACACCCTTCACATGCCATGGTGAAAACAAAATTGGCTGCAATGGCTTGCAGCAAAGCGTGGCAATGACACACAGGAAAGCTCGGCAAGGAGTGTGGTGGCATGTTTTGAAATATGTCAATATGATTGGATGTTTACATATGGGGATGAGATGTCACCGCTGAGAAGACATAGTGCACAATAAATGATTATCATATCAGTAATCACTGAGGAAAATATAGTACGAAAATAAACATCAAAACAAATAACGCAGTGGTTCTCAACCTTGTTTGCCCCATGCACCCCTTTCACCATATGTCAGAATGTCATTCCCCCCTCCTTTCCAAGATTGTCTGCCTCAAAAAGTGCATTCCAAATAATATGTATATAATACTGAAAATCCTTTATTTTTTCCATATTAGTATCAGTTCCCCTGAAAACCTGAGGGGGGAAATTCCCCCCTGGTTGAGAACCCCTGAAATAACGCGTCGGTGGGTCAGTCGTCAATATTAACCTTTTTATCGGGCATTATCCAGTATGATACATCTAGACTAGGGGTGGGCAATTATTTTGGCTGGTGGGCCACACTGGTTTTGTGGGCCATGCACTTTTGTTGAAGTAAAATTTTTAATGTTTAATGATACTGTAGCTCAAATTCATGTCTTTCAAGAGACCCGCCCTGGGTGACTGCCCTGTTGTACTGTGTTGTGTCTCCCAGATGATGGTTTGTGTGTGGAAGGAGAAATTTTTTGCACAAAAAATATATGCTATTTTATTTTATGATATGCTTTGTTTTCAATTTTATTGTTTATCATAGAATGAAACTGGAGCCAACATCTCCCACCAACCAAAATGCCTCATACATTTGTAAACAAAGTGGTTACAGCACCACTGGTGGCAGACACGTGAATGAATGACTTCGGTTGCATTCAGATTGTTGAATTAAATACTATTGCAGAGTATTTATCACTGCTTAATAAATACTGTTGAGTATTTATCACCACTTAATAAATACTATTGTAGTGTATTTATCACCACTTAATAAATACTATTGTCATGAATTTATCACCACTTAATAAATACTATTGTAGTGTATTTATCATCACTTTAATAAGTAATATTGTAGAGTACTGTAGAGCATTATGCATCTGCATACAGTATACCCTGGTTTATTCATTAATCATTTGTCTAAGTGTACAAGTAGCCAAACTGAGTCATCATATAACACTCAAAGGTAATAAATAACGTTTTTAAGAAGGTCTCTTCATATCAAATACTATACAGTGGTCCCTCGGTTAACGAACGCTTCGGTTAACGAAATTTCGGTTAACGAATTACCTTCCATAAGAATCTTCAATTCGGTTAACGAAAAAAATTTGATTAACGAAATCCTTAAGAAAATCACGTTTTGTTTTGAATATCAGCTGATAAGCTGAGGGGGTATTCAGCCAATTCAGTAATCTCTTCTATGTTTACACTCGTTTCCAATGGAGTAAATATCAAGAAAATTGTGCACTTTAATATTTGTGCATTTTTCTATACAGTTTTAAAATTATTGGTCATTCTAAAATTTAGCCATCCAAGCTCTGTCTACATAAAATTTTTCAACTATTATTTTTGGCTCGCTATATGTAAATTTATTCATTTATTGAAACTCATTTACATGCACACACTGTCCTAAGGGCAAAGCTGTAATGTACATGTAATCAAAATGTACAAAATGATTACTAAAATTTTTGTCATGTGCAAACTATGGCATGTTTACATTCAAATGAATCACTATCTTATAAGAATTCCAGCAATGTAAATTATATGCTCCCCGGTCACTTCTATGCAATTTTATGAGCAAAAAACAAAAAGTTCTATTTACTGTGTGACATTTATTTAAGAGTAGAAGCCATGTTAAATCATAAACCAACACTGGAATAATCACATATTAACTAAATTATTAACATGAAGCATGGATTTACAGTGTGAACACTGGAATAATAACATATTAACTAAATTAATTGCATGGAGCACAGGTTTTTCATTGCATTTGAAAAAGCAATTCCTGTACATGCTCCTCGTTCAACTCATTGTTGTCGTCCAGATCTTCCACTGTGCTGCAGCCAGCAGTGTGAGTGTAGCCACCCACATGGCGGGCCCCAGTTGTTAGGAATCTGGCAATGGCTTTGTCTGGATTGAAGTTGCCAACACACACTGTTTGCAACTGAACCACCATGAGATTCGTCAGGTGGTCATCAGTGAGACGACTGCGCCAGTCTGTCTTAACGAGTTTGACCTGGCTAAAACCACGTTCAGCATCAGCCGAACTAGCTGGAATGGAATGCAGTAGGTCAACCAGATGGAGAAATAAGGCACACCTTACTCCGTATGATTGGTTGAGTTGTTGCCAAAACAGTCTTGAAACAAGTGATGTCTAACTCTTGTAAATGTAACTTCTGAGCACAGTCCATTCATCCTCTACCAAAGTAGGATTCACCTCTGCCTCCATCAGTGTTTTCTCAAGAGCCTGGGCCAACGCTTGCACAGTGCTATCCCCGAAATCTTCATTCCTGTTGTAGTCTGCAGGCCACAATTTGAAATTCAGAATCCATGCGTTCTGGAGAATCGTACTGGCCATGTCAATAAATCTTTTGTTTAGACTTGAAATCAGTGATGTCAGCATACCACGCCTTGCAGTCTTGAAAGTGTTGCTTCTACCACTCAGCTTCTCTCCTTGGAACATGGTTGTGTCACCTTCCATAATCCTTCTCAGGCTGGGTCCTGGTCAAGTCAAATATTTGTTAAGTACATCAACTGCAGTCTGAATTTCATTCATGATAGCAGAAATATTGGTTTGACCATGCTGGAACAGCTCTGAGAGGCCCCCAAGGCACTGCACCACATCCAGTAGGTGAAGGTACTAGACTATGTCAGCACTGGTTAGAAGGAACAGGTAGTTCTTAGCTTTTCTGGATGAATCCTTGTGGTATGCGGGATCATCAGGGTTCTGTATCTGCTGCATGTGGAGTACAATAACCTTGTAACTTTTCAGTAGATACTCCAATGCCTGCAGCATATGCGGGAGCCACCTTGTACCACCCACACGTGTTGGAACCAGAAATGGTACCTGACATATGTCATGAGCATTCTTCAACATGCTCCTGTTGAGATAACTCTTTTCATAGAACAGGTATACGCCTAGCAGCAGTAAGTCAACCTTTTTGGCGAGTGGAGCATCCTTTACTGCATCCTTGTAAGCGAGTTCATTTTGAATGTATGTGTGAATTGGTTGTCAAATTTCATACGCGTTACAGTATTATTTTTTTATATCTTGTTTGTATCGGTGATAATCTGAATACTGTATGTACTTGAAATTGTTTTTTGATAATAAATGGTGTGATTGTTGATGGTAAGGCAGTTTTCATCACTGTCAATTGTTTTTATTCAGGTATTAAATTTCGCTGTCATTGCTTTTATATATTATGTATAGAAATGAATTCCTCAATAATAATTGTATATCTACATAATTAGACTGTGTTTATTCATTACAATGTGCTGTTTCCATACACCGACATGAATAGCGGTGGTAGTATCTGTGTGTGACATCATACAATCCCTGAACCGGCCTGGTGTTCTAGGTGGCATTGCACCAACTCATTTGTCCAGTTTTTTCACACTACATTATATCATTGAGTGTATATATTTTATTTACATTTTCATATTAAGTGTTGTATACAGGTACAGAAAATGGGTATCCCTTCCACTTGCAATACTGGTGATACAATTAAGATAACTAGCATTAATAGTGTATTCTCTATATGATGCTCTTATACACATTGAGTGTGTCTTACCACTGCCATCGGCCCACTCACCCATCGGGCGATCCCAGACCAACAAAATAGTAAAATCTTTTCGCCCTTATGATATTTTGGTCGCCTCGGGCTACCGGGCGTATGTGAATTTCTACCTCTGAGTATATAATGAGTCTCCATATGCCCTGGTTTATTCATTGATCAATTGTCTAAGTGCAAAAGTAGCTCTGTCGAGCTATCATGTATCAATTAATTTTAAAATAGAAATTATAATGTAAAATGTTATAAGACAATGGTTTAGTAGTGCTGTTATTGGGTGTGCTGTGTGTCTTGGCATGTCACCTCACCACCTGACTCCTTAGCAAACTCTTCATCAACTTCTTCAAATCCTACAATGTGCTTGGCAAGCTCCAAAAAAACCACACACACACACTTTGTCCTGCAATGCTGTTAAAAATTTTGGTGTTGCATATTGACATACCCACGTGCAATTTTTTGAAGATTCATGCATATTTGAGTGAGCACCAGCAATTTGAAAAAAAGCAATTTTGCTTATACGGCATACGCGCCTATATATGAGGTTACACAACCATCATAAGGGATATTAACACAAATTATTTGCCTGTCTTAATTAAAATCTGTTATCACTAACACAAAAAAGTTAATCATTTTTATTCTCTCATGGAACATTAAGGGGTTTTATCATATATTCACAAGGTATTATTTCTCAAGAGCAAGAAACCATGATTTCTGTTCGGAAACAGATGATCGTTTGCGCTGATTAGGAATGCGGAGTCTGTCATTTTCAACTACTTGAAGGACTTCTTGAAAGTGCTCCTCATCCCTGGCAACATTAAGAAAGTCATAGCAAAGTTGTGCACCACGCTCTGCAGCCTTATTAACGACCTGAAGCTTGTCCACAACCCGTTTCATGTTCAGGTAGTCGTCATGATCCGCCCATTCACTGGCTGGACTGTGGAGAAACTGATAGGGCATGCCTAAAATGGTGAAGAACCGGCTTGAGTCAGGCCCAATTAGGTCCACCCGGGCAGTGTCTATTTCTGGGACAGGGGGAAGATATGGCATTCCATAGCCCCCATGATTGAGCCCCACTCTCTTAGTAACTTCAGTGCCTTCATGTCAAAGAAGGGCCTTCCTCATCTCCTCTTTTGTCCTTTCTTGTACTTGGGACGAGAACAATGCCAGTGGGGCCAACTCCTCGGTTAGGTACCAAGTGTTTCTACCGAGTGCCACACGTGCTTTGCCAACTATTGTGGCGTCATATGGGGCAAATTCAGCCAAGGTTTCGACCAAATTCAAGTCATTCAGTGGCACACTTGCTGGAACGGGGCAAACAATCCACCATGGGACATAAACAGCGACTGTGAACACAGCAAACCGTTCTAACTTGCTGATTTGACTTTTAGTCACAACCTCGGCTTTGGAAAACTGCTCTTTGATCTGGCCTGACAAAAGAACAATCTTGAGGGACATAGAGCAGTTTAGCCATCCACCTTGCTTTGTGAAGTGCGACGGGGAAGACCATCGTGAAGTTCACTGGCTCGGATCCTTTAGTTACAAGCAGCAGACAAAGCTCTACCAGCTCCTTGTAGTCGCCACGTGTAAATGGTTGGGGTAGAGATTCATGGAAGAAGTCAGCCATCTCCTGCTGGCGCTCCTCAATCACTCCAGGCATTGCTGGGTAGTAGTATTTCTTTTTTCATTGTACGCCAGTTGAGAGAAATGGGTCTTGAACCTAGAAATGCAATTATTGGGATTATTGTATTTTGTACTAATCTATAATATTGTATTGTTTTAGGGGTATTAAGATTGATATGATCGATCATTTGCTTGGTGTTAGTATATCTTATAAGTCTAATAAAAGAAATTCCACTAAATTTGTTCATTAGATAATAATATTCCTTGTTATTTTGTAAAGCCGACGGTGCTAGCTCAAACATACACCGATCTCCAAGAAAATTTACAGGGGTGTTTCCTAGATGAATACCCAACACTAAAACTTTGAGCAGCATTGTAGGACCATTTTTGGATTTTTGGAGGGCAACGGTCACACCCTAACACACACGGGAATTAAGACAACAAGACTCCAGTGAGGGTCTTGTTGTGTGACTGCATGGAGGTGAATTAAAAGATCAGCTGTTGAGGAACTTATCGCTTGGCAACCCTGGTGTATGTTAGACTCCTTTCCACTCCATCTCTCTAATTACCCACACCTTTCTGCTTTCTCAGTCCATATTTTAATATATCATATAATGTAATGTTGAAAGGATACAACTTTGCTCATTTATACTTATCACAATCTCCCTAAAAATACCACGCTGCCACACTGTTTGTCTAAAGTACAGACTCATTCATGATACGTACAGTACAATAATATTTATTTGTTTTTCATTAATTAGTACAGATATGTTACTGTAATAATCTGTGCTTATTAATACATGTACCCTTCATATACAATACAGTACAGGACTATGTATATACCTCATAGGTAAAAAATAATGTAATTCAAGACATATTAAGGTCATAAGACCAACTAATCCCCCACCCAACACTGGGTGACCTGACGTTGCATCACAAGTGTTTGACATGATTAGTTATATATTACAGTCAATTGAGTGAAGTGTGTAATAGAGACGTGACCGATCGCCCAAGAGACTAACGAGCTGATCAGTGGTGAAGAGGATAAAAGTAACAGCTCTCTTCACACCTGTATCATAAAGAGCTTTTGTTTTTTAAATATATTTATTTAAACAAACTTTTAGATAAAGTATTCAGGATTACAGTATTTTGAAGAAAAAAAATGGTGCGTCTAACGAAATTAGAACTGATTTTACTGACTCCGGTATCAACATTTCTTAATTTCTTTTATAAAAGTGTGGAATTCCCATCACCATATCATATAGAAATATTTCGTGTAAGGATTTCTTATTGGAAAAGTTTGGTAGAGAATTTATTAAGCATCATTATGGTATCAAATTCATCTCCCTATCACAATTAGCCATGCTTGAGTGAGGAAAGGGGGAGAGACTGACCATGCGACCCTACTCTCCAAAAAGGTTCACTTCCGTCAACACACCAACACCACCTACACATGACACATACACCCTACATCACACACAAACACACCCTCCAACAACCACCCACACACACCCTCCAACAACCACCCACACACACCCTCCAACAACCACCCACACACACCCTCCAACAACCACCCACACACACCCTCCAACAACCACCCACACACACCCTCCAACAACCACCCACACACACCCTCCAACAACCACCCACACACACCCTCCAATAACCACCCACACACACCCTCCAACAACCACCCACACACACCCTCCAACAACCACCCACACACACCCTCCAACAACACACACACACACACACACACACACCTCAACAAGGGAATTAAGACACATTTGCATGTGTGTGACTGCATGGTCACTTCTACTGTACATACATTACATAACATTAATTAAAAGAGACATAGTATTTTTTACATAAATTTGACTACATATACAACTATCTTTCGTCGAGGCTTTAATGTTCACAAAATCAATACAATAAGCTCTAATTCCCGTTCATTTCATCCCAAATACTATTGGATAATTGCTTTGGAAAAATCCCAAAATGGTAACTGTAAGCTGACACGAATCATTCCTGTCCATATGATATTGTAGGAGATACCGATTGCACCCCCATCAAGGGATCACTACATATACGTGTATAGTTCGTGAAACACAAGTCAATTTGTGGCATGATGGATGACTCATTAATAAGTAATACTGTACGGTAGAAAATCAAGAGATTTTTAGGGAACTTTTTTAATATACGTACGTACATTACAGTATACAGTATTTATGAAAAGAATAAAATCAAAATAATGATGGACCATCCAACTTTTTGTAAGTTATAAATCCATTGTTTCTAATTTCCATTCATTTCCATTAATGTATTTTATAAATTTTGAGAAAAGGGCCGTGGCTATTAATACCAATACAGGTTGTACCCCTCTAGTCCGGCAACCTCGGGACCTGACCGGTGCCGGACCATGGAAAATCACCCTTTTCCTGGATAGATAGTGACTTGTGCTTATGCTTGGAAGCACTAGCACCACTTTCTCTGCATCATGGTCTCTTTGAAGACATATTGAAGGGTTAAATGTCGTATAGTAGCTTCTCAAATTTCGCGAGTTTTTAATTCTTAACGTATTTTATTGGAACACAAAAAAATAAATAAATAAAAATTTTGACGGCGGAAACTTGAATTTCGACGGGTTTGAACGGCCCGCCAACGTGCAGACGACGTGCATAATCGTGTAAACAGCGTCATTTCTCTTATGTACAAAAGATTCATTATTGTTTATTACTGAATGTCTTTTTTATTGAATTAATGTTTATATGTGCAAAATGAGCAATACAATTCATTAATAATACGTAGAAATTAAAACACACGAGGAAATGACACAGCATTGTTTTCGTTGATTACAAAACCAGTGACTGACTGGTTCTACATATAAAACTGAAGAAAATAAGACCTTGGTTGTAGCTGTAGTAAAATTAATATGGTTGTTTTAAGTAATGTTATTTAATGTTAATAAATGGAACAATAGAAGTAGCTAACGATAATGGTAAAGAAAAAGAGAGATCGCATATGTAAGTGCGCATGCGCACACGTGAAAACATATCGTCATTACTTTACATAAGAATATGAAAGTAACACTTATTTACTGTTCATATATATTTTAATTAATGTTTCTGAATTTGTTTTTATTGAATTAATGTACGTGTGTGCAAAATTAACAATACAATTTATTAATAATACGTGGAATATTAGAGGAGACGAGACCGCTGCCGGCATTGTTTATGTTAAAGCTTACGAAACCAGTGACTGATTGGTTCTACATACAGTAGAAGTCCAAAAATCCGGACTGCTTGGGGATTGGGTCGGTCCGGGTTTTCGGATTTTCCGGATTCTCAGGCAGTACTTTTAAAATTCAAATTTAAGGAGGAATAAAGAAGAGATGAACAGGTACATTTTGATAGTTTATTCATTAGCAAATATAGCATGCTTCATTTATCAAAACGTGCAGTTTTAATGAAAAAGCTGTGAATTCTAGAATTTTATTCTTTGCCTTTTTTATATCATAAATTGTAGACTTTCCAATGTCGTATGTTTCCATTAGAACAGTATTGCTCACACCACGTTCTAGTTTCTTAATTATTTCAAGTTTGTCACTCAATTTCAACGTGTTCTTCTTTCTCTTCACACAACGAAGTTTATCTACTTTAGGAGCCATTATTATGGGCTTGTACAGTAATCTGTAAATGGAAAGAGTAGGATTCAAAATATTATTATATTTCAATGGTATTCTATTCATACTGTGCTTGATGTAATGCATTCACGGATATGTAATATTTTTGCTGAAATGACGTACGTATTACAGTGGAAAGTGTGATAAAATCGTGACGAAAACAATGACTTTCGCTTTCTTTCGTTCAAAAGATGTTACCGTAATCGCTTTTCGAATGGTTATCAGTTAAAAACTGTTGTATTACAATAATATTCTATCCTAATTGACTTGAATAAATACTATGATACCATATTTCTGAATATTTTCATTAAAATCCATAGAAATCATTTTCCTTGTCATTGTCTGCAGCACCAAACAGCTTCTCCCAGTCCTCTCCTTGAACAGGGCTAGAGGGTACGTGTTTTTCGAATCGTTTTCAGTTAAAAAACTATTACATCACACGTATATTTTACCTAAACTGCGCCTGAATGAATATATTCTCGGAAATAAATAGTAGTTTTGCTGAAAGGTGATGTATTTCAATGTAAAATAGGATTAAATACACGATGAAAACAAAAGACTTTACCTAAGCTTCCGATGTTCAAGAGATGTTACTCGAATTTTTTAATAGTTTTCGGTTAAAATTCTGTTATATTACAATGATATTCTATTCATACTGTGCTTGATATAATACATTCACGGAAATGTAATATTTTTGCTGAAATTACATACGTATTACAGTGGAAAGTGGGATAAAATCGTGACGAAAACAATGACTTTCGCTTTCTTTCGTTCAAAAGATGTTACCCTAATCGCTTTTCGAATGGTTTAGTTAAAAAACTGTTGTATTACAATAATATTCCCTCCTAATTGACTTGAATAAATACTTGAATGGAAATATACAATATTTTTGTTGAAACTACCCGCGTTTCAGTGTAAAGTGTCGTAATAATAAATGATAAACAATTTGCCTTTGGCACTCGTGTTTCAGGCACGGCGAGCCTCAGTTTATAGGACGTAGAGCATGTTTACTAGAGGTTTTGTTGTTCCATTACCCTAAAAAACGTGGGTCGAACCATAAATGAGGAATATCATAAATTAACGATTTCTTGGTAAAAAAATCAGGGTCGACTATAAACGAGGGGGAGGGGGTTTTAGACGAGTATACAGGTAGTTCTGCTATAACGCGATAGTAGTGTTCTTGTAAAACATCGTGTTATAGAAATTCGTGTAATAGAAATAACAGGGCTTATGGAGAAAATAGGGTTAGGTGCAGATTACTCGAAATCGAAAAAAAATTTCGTAGTTAGCCTAACACAAAGGATAGCACAGTCTAAATAAATGTTACATTCATATCTAATAATGAAATCATACAGTAAATGTTTCACTTTACCTTGAAAAAATATGAATATAACTTGATGGGGGAGAAGGGTGATGTTGAGGCTGAGGAGTCATGAAACATCAAGCTTTTCTTCAAGTGTTATAGCCTTTCTTTTACGATCACCACCGGAAATGCGATCACCAGAGTGCTTCCCAGAGATATTCTTCTTTTCCATAGTCACAAAATTGGAGAAACAGTAATCAGAATTCACTGAGGACACTTAAAAACTTCACGTGTTTCAAACAAAGTGTGGAGTAAACAGAGCGCGTGGGTCTAAAACGCTATGTATTTTGTTTTTCTCTTATTTAAAATTTTACATTTTACATATACTGTACAGGTATACTGTATACATAAATATTACATAAATTATTTCTGCAATTCTTCACAAACAAAACACATAAATCAATTGAACAAGTGATGTCGAACGTGAACTGTAAACATTGAGCCAAGCCACAACACTGTACAGTACACTTTGACACTTTAAACGCTACGTATTTAGTTTTTCTCTTATTTAAATTTTTACAATATATATATATATATATATATATATATATATATATATATATATATATATATATATATATATATATATATATATATATATATATATATATATATATATATATATATGTAAATTGTAATTTACATATTTACATTGCTGGAATCCTTACAATTTGATGATCATTTTGAATATAAACATCATAGATTTTGCATTAGACATACAAATTTTAGATATAATGTTTACTCCGAGTAAATATGTTATCTTTTGTGCAAAATATATGACATTTATATTCAAAATATTCCTGGTCTTACAAGGAATCCAGCAATGTCAATTATATTATCCTAACTTTAGTCTGATTTATTATTTATTACTAAAAAGGTAAACAGTCTGGTATTCCCACACATTTATCAGGTAGGGAGGGTTGGTGGGGGGTAGGGAGGGACCGGCGACCGACCACCTGGCATGTGTGAAGAATATTTTTTTTTTTATTAACTGAAGATATTTGTTTTTGCTCATAAAATTCATACAAATTACCCGGCCAGAATATAATTTACATTGCTGGAATTCTTACAATTTGGTGATCATTTTGAATATAAACATCATATATTTTGCATTAGACATACAAATTTTAGATAAAATGTTTACTCTGAGTAAATATGTTCTCTTTTGTGCAAAATATATGACATTTATATTCAAAATATTCCTGGTCTTACAAGGAATCCAGCAATGTCAATTTTATTATCCTAACTTTAGTTTGAGGTATTATTTATTAAAATTTAGTGGTTTTCCCCCAAAAATTTCTCAGAGAGGGAAGAGCCAGAAGTGTAGTGTGAGAAGAGGGGGAGGGAGTGAGTCCATTATTTGAATGGACATTAACTTGGCGACTGTATTTCTCTTAAGTATTAATTGTGTGCATGTACCATCATAAAATTAAGATGTTATTTTTACTACAACATAGTTATGTGTCGTCAGAAAGTGGAGTTTGGGGGTCAGGCCGGTTTCTATTGGAATTAATCGCATATGTTCTGTTGTTCACTTAACGTGGTTTTCAATTAACACGGTACCCTCTGGGTTTTATTGACCGTGTTAAGTGGGATACAACTGTACATGTATACTTAACCTTTTTCACTCAAATCCTAATGAAACACCACAATTAGAATACGGTGGTAGCTGTTGTATAAACAGTGGGAACACAGTCCCACCACCGAGACGAGGTAACACTCCCACCACCGATCATCTCGTGCGAAGCAAGCGTATAAATTAAAGAAAATAATTGCAGTGTGTTTATTATGTTACAGTATATTATCAATAAATAAAAAACAAATAAATTGGTAAATCCATTTCAAGTAAATGGAAAAATTTTACTCGACACCGACATTAGTTCCAGTTACCGGTAAATAGCAGACGCTTCAGTGACGTCACTAGTGTTTACACTACACCAGCGGGTAACATTTGATGACATTACTTGAAGTGAATTGGCCTTATTTTAAAAAACCAAGGATGGTTGGTAGAGGACTACTGAGTCAGTGGGTAAGTGTCACATTTGGGGTACTGGTCTTATACAGCGAATAGAGTTCAAAAGCTACTTTTTGAATGGAAATTTGGGGGGCCGTCTTATGCACCCCGACGCCTTATAGGCCGAGATATACGGTAATGGTAAAAAAAAAGTGAGACTGCGCGTATGTAAGTGCGCACATGTGAAAACATATCGTCATTACTCTACATAAGAATATGAAAGCAACACTTATTTGCTGCTCATATATATAGAAGGGTTAAATGTTGTACTCTGTATAGACAAGCAGAGAGAGAGAGAGAGAGAGAGCAGCCGAACTGCCGGATGTAAACAAACCGTAATTTTCGCGACTTTTTTTTTTTAAGGGGATTAGCCCACCCGGGCATAGGTCACTGACCCACATTGGAGCCTGCGGGGCAAAAATTTAATACTCCTGTAATAATAATAATAATTCAGATTAAAAAAGAAAAGAAAAAAAAGAAAAAAAAAGCTGCCTATCTACCTATTGGACAAACTAAAATCGTTCCGGACCACGGGAGTTTCTGGACCACAGAATGCCGGACTAGAGAGGTACAACCTGTACAACGATACACACACACACACACCTCCAACATTTATTATTACTGTAATAATAATAATAATAATAATAATTTACGGTTTATTGAAAAATATTCTGCAGCCCGGAGGCTGAAAATATACATTGGACATAAATGACTTATTACATACATTGGTGGTTTAACAAAAGCCTTCATTAGAGAAAGGTAAAGGAACATACAGTGAACATACAGATTAATGTAGGTGTTGAACAGCAAACTCGTAGTTTAGTAACTCCCTCCCAGATGGTGTTAGGAGGAACTCACGTGGTGTATTAGTTCCCTCAGATGGTGTTATGAGGGACCTGGCGTGGTGTAGTAATTCCCTCGCAGATGGTACGTGGGTCCCTGGTGTTTGGTGTAGTAACCTCACAGATGGTGTTATGAGGGGCATCACGTGGTGTAGTAATTCCCTCACAGATGGTGTTATGAGGGGCCTGACGTGGTGTAGTAATTCCCTCACAGATGGTGTTATGAGGGACCTCACGTGGTGTAGTAATTCCCTCACAGATGGTGTTATGAGGGACTTGACGTGGTGTAGTAATTCCCTCACATATGGTGTTATGAGGGACATGTGGTGTAGTAATTCCCTCACAGATGGTGTTATATGAGTGAGGTGTGGTCTTAGGTCTTCCTATCGTAGACGGATTAACACATCGCTGGTTGTTGTTGGGTCTCACGGGCCGTTATCACTGGGTACCTGGGACCTCACTGTGTGAAGGTTAACTTGGGTACGACTGTTACTGTTGAGTTGTTCTTTCTGACTTAAGCACTGTTCACCTCTGTTTAACACTGGTTCCATTCCTTTCCTAAATGAAATTGTAACTTCTGGCGAGAACTTGTTGATATTCCAGTGGGGAGGAGGGTTCAGGGGAGGGGGTTGGTATGGGCCAACTTAACAGTTGACCTGGCTGCTCCGAGAGGAGCGCCAGGTACGTCTTGACCCTTTGGTGGTCAAGGATGTAGTACAGTATATATTCTCGTATGATCAGCCACTTAAGGTGTATGTTTTATCATTGGTAATATAGAATATTTAATATTGTACTATAACATGTATAGAAAAATGACAAAATATTGCGCCATGCTCCCGAGTCCTGGGTCCTCTGTGCGTGCGTGGCAGGAGACAGAGGACACACTTGGGATAACTTAGGTTGTAGGCTGGTGCGCTATGATTGGCTAATCCTGTCATGTGACCTCATGGGACATCTGTAATAGGCTGATGCATCTTGTAGATGACCCCCTACCCCAGGCTAGCCTCAGGACAGGCTTAGTGTATAATTCTTTGTCACCAGCCCCCCCCCCCCCTACAAGGCTCATCTATTGCTTGTTCCTGTTTTTTGTAGTTTTTTGTGTAGTACTGTACAACTGCTGAACATAGGACACAATTAACCTACAACACAGGATTTAAGCCTCCCTCCAACTCACAGTGTCTCGCACAAAAGACTGAATGTATGATGTGGTGTTGAGGTATTAATTAATGAATAATAAACAATATTGTATTGTTACTGACAGTACAGTAGTTTGATGAATATTAGTGACAATTGTAGTACGCTGCTATTCATCAAATGACTGTCATTGACAATACAATATTGTTTATTTATTAATTAGTGCCACATCACACCCAGACACCCTAACACCACCCACACACCCCCATATTGTATGACATAAATTAATGCGTGGTTAACTACTTGGTAGTGAATTAAAAGATCAGCTGTTGAGGAGCTTATCACTTGGCAACACTGGTGCATGTTACCACTCCTTTCCACTCCATCTCTCTAATCACCCACACCTTTCTGCTTTCTCACTCCACATTTTAAAATGTTATGTAATGTGATGTTGAAGGGAAACAATGTGATAATTATAAGTATAAAAAATACTTTATTTTAGCTTTCATGTTTACTCAAGACTTCTTCAGGTCCTGAGACCTACTAATCCCCCACCCAACAGTGGTTAACCTGACATTGTATCAAGTCAGTAATATGAGACCACCAATACCCCACCCTACCTCCACCTCACATTGTGTCAGTTCAGGTCAATTACACAAGACCCACTAATCCCCCCACAGCTCCATGGGAGTGGAAAATACCAGTCTTTGCTATAACACACAGCTTCATTCATGAGCATATCATATAGCTTTTTAGTTTAGACTCTTGGAAAACTTCCCAGCACACAGAAACATTCTGAGGATGTGGGCATGTATTTGTCTGTGCAAGATGCATAGTTTAGACACAAGGAAAGTTTTTTCAGTAACCGGAAATATTTCCGGGGATGGGGAATTTTTCTGGGTTTGAGAAAGTCATCTGGTTAGCCAGAAATCTCTCATCCCCGGAAGTGCACCAATTGTTCCGGCTAACTGGGATATCACTGTAATACTGAATAATAAATAAATAAACCTGACGAATGTGGCAACACCTAATCAGCTCCAGCCTGCTTACATACTCAAGTGTCTTAGTTCTCAGTAGGCTTATAGCAAATCTGATTATAATTGGACCACTGTACAGTATTCAGTAATTGTTGGTCATTTCATAAGATTTTTTTTTATTTATTTATTTATTTTTTAAGAGTATTTCTGGTGACGAGAGCATCTCAAAGAGTTCGAAAAAAGCGAATTCCGATATATTGAAGTCCAATGTATCGAGGTTTTACTTTACTTATTTTTAGAATAATTTCTGTAAAAATACTTCTAATTTGAGGATCAATTTCATATTTCTAGAGAGCATTGCCGCATGATTGACCATTATTCTTAAAGACCAACAAATTACTGAACAGACATTTATTCCATGCACACATTTACATATTGAAAAGAGTTTGAGAAATTCACTCAGGAAAGAATGGAAGCATTGATGTACAGTCAGCCAACGATGCATCGACCCCCATCCTGGCTCTTGTACTCACAATTTTACCTGGCAACATTTGGTAAAGTAAGGCTGTATGTAATGGGGATTGTGATTGGTGGAGCTATTTTTGGCTGTATTACTGTCAGGGTATGGTAAATATTACACAATCCAAAAGTAAAATTTTTATAATAACTATTCATTGCTATTTAAGATCATGATAATTTTCCAAATGTTCGTATATTTACTTAAATAATGAAGAAATTATATCTGAGAATCTTGTGGCAGCCACGGTTGAAATTGAGTTGCCAATTCATTACAGTTTTACCCCGCTTAACGCGCTTTCACTTAACGCGTTTTCGCATATACGCGGTGCCTTGCCAAAGCTGAACTTTCACTTAACGCGGCATTTTTCATCATATACGCGGTGAGTGTCCGGCTCGGATGCTATTTTTAGATTTGCCCCACCCGCCACCCTGCCTGACTGCCTGTTTTAGCTCATAAAATTCATACAAATTACCCGGCCAGAATATAATTTACATTGCTGGAATTCTTATAATTTGGTGATCATTTTGAATATAAACAACATATATTTTGCATTAAACATACAATTTTTAGATAAAAATATTTCTCTAGGTAACTATGTTATCTTTTGTCCAAAATATATGACATTTATATTCAAAATATTCCTGGTCTTACAAGGAATCCAGCAATGTCAATTATATTATCCTAACTTTAGTTTGAGGTATTATTTATTAAAATTTAGTGGTTATCCCACACATCTCCTTGGGACGGTTGGTGGGGGGTGGGGGGGAGGGAGGGACCGACCGACCGACCATCTGTTACCCAGTGAAGAATTATTTTTTTTTTTATTAACTGAAGATATTTGTTTTAGCTCATAAAATTCATACAAATTACCCGGTCAGAATATAATTTACATTGCTGGAATTCTTATAATTTGGTGATCATTTTGAATATAAACAACATATATTTTGCATTAAACATACAATTTTTAGATAAAAATTGTTCTCTAGGTAACTATGTTATCTTTTGTCCAAAATATATGACATTTATATTCAAAATATTCCTGGTCTTACAAGGAATCCAGCAATGTCAATTATATTATCCTAACTTTAATCTGAGGTATTATTTAATACTAAATGTTATAAACTCTGGAAGGGAGGATTGGTGGGGGGTGGGGGGGAGGGTTGGGACTGACCGCGCGGTTGGAAGAGGGGGGGAGGCAAGGTGGGGTACTTTGATTGACAGATAGTGTTGTGAAGATTTTTTTTTTTTTTATTAACTGAAGATATTTGTTTTAGCTCATAAAATTCATACAATTTACCCGGTCAGAATATAATTTACATTGCTGGAATTCTTATAATTTGGTGATCATTTTGAATATAAACAACATATATTTTGCATTAAACATACAATTTTTAGATAAAAATATTTCTCTAGGTAACTATGTTATCTTTTGTCCAAAATATATGACATTTATATTCAAAATATTCCTGGTCTTACAAGGAATCCAGCAATGTCAATTGTATTAAACTAACTTTAGTTTGAGGTATTATTTATTAAAATTTAGTGG
Source organism: Homarus americanus (assembly GCF_018991925.1). NCBI lineage: Eukaryota > Metazoa > Arthropoda > Malacostraca > Decapoda > Nephropidae > Homarus > Homarus americanus. The sequence goes on along the minus strand of NW_024722227.1, from coordinate 19,703,649 downwards.
TTTTCCCCCAAGCAGTGTAGTGTGAGAGGGGGAGGGAGTTGAGTCCATTATTTGAATGGACATTAACTTGGCGACTGTATTTCTCTATTTCTCTTAAGTATTAATTGTGTGCATGTACCATCATAAAATTAAGATGTTATTTTTACTACAACATAGGTATGTGCCTTCAAAAAGTGGAGTTTGGGGGTCGGGCCGGTTTCTATTGGAATTAATCCCATATGTTCTGTTGTTCACTTAACGCGGATTTCACTTAACACGGGACCCTCTGGGTTCAATTGACCGCGTTAAGTGGGGTACAACTGTAATCTAATTCCTTCATAATCTAAGCAAATATACAAACATTTGGAAAATTATCATGATCTTAAATAACGATGAATAGTTATTACAGTATTATTAACGTGCTGCCTTTAGATTTTTCATAATTATCCTGACAGTGATACAGACAAAAATACATCCACCAATCAAAAGCCCCATTGCATATATCCTTCCTTTACCAAGTATTGCCAGGTAAAATTATGGGGGTTGATCTGGAACATAAAAGGTTAATGTGTGGCTAGTTAGGTTAATTTACCACAGCATAGTTAGCGTCAAAAGAATGAAAGGAAGTGTGAAAAAGAGCTCAACTGACTATATAGATGAATAAATGTTAGGTCCTGAGCAGGGTTGGGGAAAATTCTGCCACCAAGCAATCCTATCTGGTCTGCCACTGTGTCCACCAATTTAGGAAAATTTATAGTTTTTTCAATTTAAGAAAATATTAATTTTGATTATGTCCAAATTAGGAGAAGGATTCGGGTAGTAAAAGCAGCAAGGACTGGTAATGCCTGATGCACTTAAATGCTACTACCCCTTGAAAATACAAATATATTCACGCAAAAATTTGAAAAAATAGAAAATAATTCATAAAGTTTGCTTTGAAATATGTTCGTTTTCTTCTAAAACTGACTAAAATACAATAACATCAAAGTATTGACAAATATATATATACATATATACAAATATATATATATATATATATACAGGTAGCTATCCCTCAATAAAATATGAACATTCGAGATGCGAATATTTGCTAATGCGAATTTCCTAAATTGACAGCTCTATTTCGAGAACGAAAGCCCCTGGTTATACAAATTTGGGTTCGGGGCAAAAATTCAAATTTCATGCACTGGGAGTCTGCTGGCACGGCGATCTGGAAGAGAGATGAAGGGACATATTCTCACTCACTGATCATACACCTCCCCCCCTCCCCTCCTGCCCGCATCCTTCCTTCTGCCATTCATTGTGTGTGTGTGTGTGTGTGTGAAATAATCTCTTGTTTTCTGTGTGTATTCGCGCCATCCTTTCAATATGGCTGAATCTTCAGCTACCTGTACTACACCGAAGAAACCACAAAAGGCTGTGACTGTTGAGACAAAACTGGAGGTAATTAAGCACCATGAATGTGGTAATGGCATTACCAAGATTGGGAAAGATCTTAATCTGGCTGCTTCTACTGTGGCCACAATTTACAAGCATGCTGAGGACTGTGGTGTCCTTGGCAAACAGCAGTGATGAGGTGGAAAGCCTTCCTCATCTCTCTGAGTAAGGCCCTTACTCAGCCCACCCTTGCCCACCCCCTTGTGGTGGTTAGCCCACACTCCCCTCCCATAAGTTAGTGTATCAAAGTTAAACAATATTTAATTTTTTTCAGGTGTTAAGTAGTGACGTCATGTGTTAGGTAGTAAATTGGAGCACGTAGTACTGCTTGTCACCAGATTTTGTATTTTTGGGGATATTTTTGTCATTGGGAACTGAACCCCATTTTTCCCTTTTTTTTTTTCTTTTTTCAATCTAGATAAATTTTTTCAGCATTCCTTACAAATAATACTTATTTTCCCATGTCTTCTTTCTGCAGTTAATTCTTGATCGCATCTACAAAGGTATCCTGGAAAAAGTGGCAACACAGGGGCCCTGGCTAATGAAACTATTTGACTTTGGTCTAGAGTACAAATTAAATTGGATGCAACGGGGATGGAACACTCCAATATGTAACTGGTGAGTTTCAGTCACATTTGCATGTAATAAATTTTATCTGCATGGAATATAATTGTTCTTAAAATTGCCCAGAACTTATATAGATGTGTTTCATGACCAGGAAAAAAGGAATATAAATAAATTTGTGATGCAGGCAGTAAATTTTCACATTATTTAGTAATTTTTAAACCTTAAATTTTTGTCTTTTTGTTCTCATTCTCTTATCTGTTTAATCTGTACCAAATTTCATGTTTTTAATTTATGCAACCTTTGCTATCTTCAGCACAGTTTCATTTACTATTAGGCCTGAGCTTTTTGTGGTGCCACAAAAAAGTGGGGATGATATTTTCTTATCCCTGCACATGAGACACTTTTTGTGAGAGCCATATACAGTGTAGTCTGCATTTACGCAGTCAATTGAACCCGTGGAGGTCCGCGTAAAACGAGAAACGCGTGAATGAAATAACAGAACATATGGGATTAATTGAAATAGAGACTGGGCCGACCCCCAAACTCCACTTTTTGCCGACACAATACGTACATTGTAGTAAAAATATTATCTTAACTTTATGATGGTATGCACACACATAATATAGAAGATAAATATCAATAAGAGAATAATATACTGTACCAGGTAAAAGAAAAATCAAGGTTTAACACTTACGTTAGTTTAGGTTAGGTTAGAAAAAAATAAAGGTTAGGTTAGGTTTAACACTTACGTTAGTAGAAGAGATGGGTCGGCATACGTTGATGGGGGCTGGTTCCGAGGCAGAGGGCAGATTACTGGCCCTCAGGTGAATCACCATCACTATCCACCACAGTTGTCAGGGCCTCCCTGACAAATCCCTCAAAGTCATCATCACTGTCGTTATCACTGGCTTGGGCTGGCTGTGGTGGGTTGCGGGCAAAGAAGTCTGTGATGTTACGCTAACGGCTAGTGTTGATGTGTTCGTGATACATCTTGATGTACCGCGCTATAGTCTGCAACAGCTGGTTATTGAAGACTTCATAGCGGTGATCGTCAGGGTCGTTGGAAAGGACGAGCTTGAGTTTCTCTGCAAACTCGATGGCATCCTTTACATTACCATGTGTTAGCTTCTGTTGTTCTCGTTCTGCCGCACCACCTGCATCTTCACTGACGTCATCGTCTTCCAACATCTCGTCGGCAGTCACCTCAGGATCCCTGATCACCTCCATAATGTCGTCGTTGGTGGTCTCGGAGAAGTCTGCAGCTGTAACACTCTGTGCAGCTTCTCTTGCAAGGTCCACTGCAACAGACTGAACCTCACCAGTCACAGGTTGACTCTGCCTCCCACCTGGGATACCTTGCAACACGTCTCCATGCGTGACGAATCTTTGCTACAGACAGCTGCCCCCATGCCTCCACCAAGAAATCAACAGCTTTCTTGACGTTGAATTTCTTCCAAAACTGTTTGATGCGAACTTTTTGCTCTGCCAACTCTTCTTCCTCGTCCTCGTCGCTCTCGCTATCGGTGTCACCCAGGTTATGCAACTCATCCTTGGTGTTGGTACAGTCATTCAGGAGCTTAAACTTCTTTGTAGAGAATGCAGCCTTAACGTTGCATATCAACTTCTGGTCCATGGGCTGGATTAACTACGTAGTGTTGGGAGGAAGGAAGATCACTTTTACGTTGGGTTGACGATCCAACAGTAGGGGCGAGTGTCCTGGTGCATTGTCAAGCAGCAACAAAATGTTGAATGAAACATTCTGTTGCTCACAGAATTTCTTGATGTCGAGAACGAAACAGTCGTCAAACTAGGAGAGGGACAAAACAGTGAACATCCATGCCTTACGTGAGGTTAGCCAGGGGACATGTAGCTTGGTCATGTCCATGTTCTTGTAAGTGTGCAGCTTGCGGGCTGTGTGGATCACCGATAACTTGAGCTTACAGGTACTAGAGGCATTGGTGGTAAAGAAAACGGTGATGCGCTCCTGCAATTTCCAGCCCCGACACTTGCTGGCAGACTTGACAACGAAGGTCTTAGATGGTAGCTATTTCCAAAACAGACCGGATTCATCCATGTTGAACACCTGGTCGTCGGTGTACTGTCCTTCCTCCATAATGTCACGTAAGAAAGGAGGAAAATCACTCGCCGCAACACGGTCAGCACTCGCTCCTTCAACAATGTTAATGTTGGTGATCTTGTTCCTCTTCTTAAACCCTTGCAGCCACCCAGAGGAAGCAGTGAAGGGTTTGGGCTCTGCAATTCCCATCTTACGTGCCACTGCTACGTACAGTTCACGTGTTTAGTCTTGAACTGGCCGTGTGTTCACCGCCATGTTCAGTCTTGCCTGACGAATCAAGTAGCTCAACAGCAAATTCTCAGTCTTGAGCAGCACCTTGTTCTAGCAGTACTTCACCATTGAAGCACCTGCAGATTTTGTGATGTTCATGTGTTCTTTTATCTTGGCGGAATCCTTCTTGATCGCCCGGATCGTAGATTCGTTCATGCCATACTGGCACGCCAAATCAACTTGCCTCGTTCCTTTTTCTTACTTTTGTACGATCTTGTACAGTTGAGTCTGGATTTACGCAGGTTTGGTTAACGCGTTTGGTCATTTATGCGGTGCCTTGCCAGAATCGAAATGCTTTAATTACGCGGTAAATTTGTTCATTTACGCTGGAAGAGGCGCAGGCAGGGTGCGCACAAGGTCGCCCAGTCATCAAAACATTACCTAGTTCTTCACCCGCCACCCACCACAGCCGGCCCAAGTCAGTGATAGTGATAGTGAAGATATGGACTTTGAGGGGTTTGACAAAGAGGCCCTGCAAGCCTCTGTGGTGGATAGTCATACAATTGATACAAGTGATACAGGTGAGGGCCAATAATCTGCTCTCTGCCTCGGAACCAACCCCCCATCCCCGTGTGCCCAGCCATCTTTTCTACTAACGAAAGTGTTAAAAAACCTAAAATTATTGATATTTCTCTTAATTATTAATTGTGTGTGCATACCATCATAAAATTATGATGTTATTTTGACTACAAGGTACGTATTGTCGGAAAAAGTGGAGTTTGGGGGTCGGCTCAGTCTCTATTTCAATTAATCCCATATTTTCTGTTATTCCATGTACGCGTTTCTCGTTTTACGCAGGCCTCCACGGGTTCAATTGACCGCGTAAATGAAGACCCAACTGTACTTAACTTCGTAACTTAGGGCACGTCGTATCTTCTTTGGCTTGGAGCGGCTGGGTCCAGGTAATGCAAGGTTTTTCTGTGGTGGTGGGGGTCCAGCGGATGCTATTCTTACGATATTAGCGGGGACAATAGAGCACAGTATACACGGGTGACTGGGAACAATGCGAGTGACGCGGGTAGGCCAGCGGCGTCTTCTCTGTAGTGGCAGGGCACGTCATATCACATTGAACCAATCACAGCTAGCGGGGAAGGGAGGTAAGGATGTGTGGCCCAATCACAGTCCGATACAGTCAGTTCTGCTATAACGCGATAGTTGTGTTCTTGTAAAACATCGTGTTATAGAAATTCGCGTAATAGAAATAACAGGGCTTATGGAGAAAATAGGGTTAGGTGCAGATTACTACTCGAAATCGAAAAAAAATTTAGTAGTTAGTCTAACACAAAGGATAGCACAGTCTAAATAAATGTTACATTCGTATGTAATAATGAAATGATACAGTAAATGTAACACTTTACCTTGAAAAAATATGAATATTACTTGATGGGGGAGAAGGGTGATTTTGAGGTAGATAACATCGAGCTTCTCTTCAAGGGTTATAGCCTTTCTTTTACGATCATCACTGGGAATGCGATCACCAGAACGCTTCTTGGAGATTATCTTCTTTACCATATTCACAGTTAATACCACAAAATTGGAGAAATAGTAAGCAAAAATCGCGTTACAGCAAACAAGCGTTCACGTTATACAAATATCGTTCCTCTATATTATAAATCGCGTTAGAGCCAATTCGCGTTGTCAAAACACGCGTTATAGCTGAACTCACTGTACATCATATGACGTCACCAATAACGCAACAGCGACATACTGCGCATCCATATCCGCGCATTGTCGAGAATGGACCGCGTGAATAAAAAATGGCGCGGCTCGTCTGGACCTCTAGCTGCTCACCGTGTAAATGACCATATTTACCACGTAATTAAAGCATTTCAATTCTGGCAAGGCACCGCGTAAATGACCAAACGCGTTAACCAAAACCGCGTAAATCCATACTATATTGTACAGTAAAACCTTGATAACTCCAAAATTCCCACCATTTTTAAAGGGTAACACTTAACAGCACTGCAGGCGAAGAATGAAGCATCGTAGTAGGTGACACAGAGGCATGGTAGGTGACTCAGAGGCATAGTGGGTGACACAGGCATGGTAAGTGACACAGGGGTATGGTAGGTGACACAGGCATGGTAGGTGAAACAGGCATGGTAGGTGACACAGGGGCATGGTAGGTGACACAGGCATGGTAGGTGACACAAAGGCATGGTAGGTGACACAGAGGCATGGTAGGTGACACAGGCATAATGGGTGACACAAGCATGGTAGGTGACATGGGTATGGTAGGTGACACAGAGGCATGGTAGGTGACACAGGCATGGTAGGTGACACAGTGGCATGGTGGGTGATACAGATTCATGGTAGGTGACACAGAGGCATTGTCGGTGACACAGTGGCATGGTAGGTGACACAGAGGCATGGAAGATGGCTCAGTGGCATGGTAGGTGACACAAAGGCATGGAAGGTGACACAGTGGCATGGTAGGTGACACAGACATGGTAGGTGACACAGTGGCATGGTAGGTGACTGGGGGAAGAGTGATGGTGAAATTTTAGAGAGACTGACGTCAAGGTTAATGACTGCTGATGCCATTGAAGTTCGAATTTTGAGATTCGAGGAATCCACCCAACGTCAAGGTGAGGAGTTGAGTGATTTCATGACCTGGTTGCAGCAACTAGCGGGTCAAGTTCTCGCTGTAGAGCCTAATGACATAGTACGTAAACGGGTAGTTTGGCGGTTCCTGGATGGGTAAGGGACCATGATGTGAGGCTGCAGATAATACGAGAAAAGTGGATGGAGACAGATGAGGCGGCGAAGTCCTATGAAGAGGTACTGAAAATTGCAGAAAATGCTCTGTCGACAAAGCAAGCGACTTGTGCGACAGGTCAAGCAATGGGACAGGGGAGAGCAGGAAGGAGTGGTGTCACAGAGCAGGTCATGACTGGACAATTAGACACTACACTGGAACGTGAATTGAGCGACTTGCAGGTGGCGTCCATTCAGTCAGCCGGTCGGACCCCCTCTGGGGCGGCCCATGCAGCCCCTTTTCGAAACACCCGGGGCAGGGGACAACAACTGCAAGCAACCACTCACAACAGAGTGCTACAGTGCTATTACTGCTCTCAGACACATCCTGGAGGTTGGGTCACATGCTACAAAAGGTTAAGGGAGAACCCTGGGTGGAAACCGCAAATCCCATTTAAGGGGGCGGATTTTCAATAAAGTCCGCCACACACCCAGGTGGCGGATGATCTCAACGAGGTGTTTGTAATGTTGTGAAGGAGAGTACCGGCGGAGGCACAGGCCTTCGTAGACGGGTGGTTGCGATAGTGCACACAGACCAGAGGAGGCGCCAAACGGCACAGCAAGAGGAGATTCAGCCGGAACAACTTGATCATCTACTGTTGCGTTTCCCTAATCATGTACTGTACAGACTCGACTACAACAGAGAGACTTTAGGGCTCTGGTGGACAGTGGAAGTGATTATTCGTTAGTGAACGATGGTGTGTTAAATATGCAGCAGAGAAATGAATTAACACCATGTTTTGAGAATGCGTACAGTGTATGTGAAGAAAAGATTCCAATACTGGGGGAAGTGTTCCTAGGCGTCGAGTTTGGAGGAATATACATATACCCAAACACAGATTTGTGGTAGTGCTGTGACCGGTTACAAGTGTTATACTGGGTATGGACTTCTGGGCACGTGTTGGTGGATTTACTATAGACTTTCATAAAAGATCACTGCAAACAGGGTCATTGAAAACCTCGGTCCCTTTACTGTCAGCGACATCAAGGGAGAAGTTGGCTTCGGAGTCAGTGGGTCAAGTGACGAGCTTAATAGCTAGGGTGAAGCGCACGGTTGTTGTTCCACCCTACACTGAAGCAATGATAAAGTGTGGTGCGGCTGACCAGGCACCAGGTGAGCAGTACCTAGTAGAACCACTGCGTCCTGAGGGGGCTGCTGTGGTGCCGGCTCATTGCTGTGTCACCGGGTCTACCAGTGGTGATGTGTTCCTACGGGTGGCCAACGCGACGAGCACACAGGAGCTACTTCACAAAGGAGAGATACTAGGTGTGGTGGCGCCGGGGATCGAGGTAAATAACCCGAGGACACTGACGGTAATGGGGCGTGGGAAAGGAGAGCCTTTGGCTGACATAACAATAGGAGAAGAATTGACAGAGGAGCAGAGGGAGGATATTAAGGAGATCATTCTGGAATTTTAGTGCGTCTTCTATGTTGGAGGTCCATTACCATTAGTAAGGGTCGTAGTAGTGCACTCTTATCAGAGTAGACCCTCGGGCTCCACTGTTGGAATTACTGCCACGGAGGCTTTCCCCTCGGGATGAGGCTGAGGTAAAATGAAGATTGTAATATGAGATACTCTCACTTATGGTCATGATTTTAGAGGTCATCATTTTATACCCATCGTATAAGTCGACCCCCTAACTTTGGACACTAAAAATTTGGCTTCAAAGGTCGACTTGTACGCCGCCATATACGGTACTCGCTTCAGTGCATGATGTCCACCATACTGGGGGAGAGCAACTACACCGATGCCCTGTGTTTTCTGGATGATGTGCTAGTGTGGGGAACAACATGGGTGGAACACAATGTAAAGCTGCGGGCAGTACTGGGGAAGAAAAAGGATGCTGGGTTTGCCTTGGCACCAGGAAAATGCAGGTTCGGTGTCCGTCGAGTGGAATATCTCGGTGCGGTGGTCAGCACCGGTATATTGAGTATGAGTAAACAGAGGGTGAAACAACTGTGGACGATCCCAAGACCATCTACAGTGCGTGAACTGAGGAGGTTGCCGGGTGTGGCGGAGACAGCTAAGCCTCTGTACGAGGCACAAGATTGAGACCTATACCAGAACCTGTACTGTACTGAGAGGATGTGCAGATCCTTTGAGGCCCTCAAGACACAGGTGGCTAATGCTGCGGCACTAAACCTTCCGGATTACAAAAAACTCTTTGTGCTGGTGACTGATGCAAGTGATGTCGAGACGGGAGCCATGCTAGCAAATAGATCTGGTGACGAAAAGTTATTCCCGATTGCATTCTTTCACCACACAGTGAGCCCGGCTGAACAGTAGTGGAGAAAAAGCTGTTGGTGGTGGTGACTGCGGTGAAGAGATTCAGGATGTATTTATCAGCCTCCCAGTTCGACCAGATTACGTATCATCGCTCCCTTCGCTGGCTCAACTTGCTCGACATAAGTGAAGAACGGGGCAGGAGGGGGAGGTGGATGGATCTCCTGCAGCAGTTCGACATCTGTCCTATCCACAAGGCAGGTTGCAGTCCGATGATGTCCATGGCGGATTATCTCTCACGAATCGTATCTGATGTCGGACAAATGAGGACTACCTCACCAGGTGCAATTAGCACTACTACGCAGCTTGCCAACACCTTCTGGGACATACCGACCTTCGTAAAGGAACAACAGGAGGACGAAGATATAGCTGCCATGGTCAGGACCCTTGGGGGGAACGGGTTAGCCCCGGTTTAGGGGGGAACTAAATCCTTTCCGGGCCCATCTCAGGTTATCTCAGCAAGAGGTGCTCTGTTATATACAACACGGTGGACGTCGGAACCGAGTGCATCCCTATGGAGTTAAGGAAACATGGGTTCCAGTGGTGCCAGCAATGTTGCAGGTACAGGCCCTACAGCTGGTGCATCATGCTTCCCTGAGTGGCCACATGGGACAGAATCTCATCTGGGAGAGGACAAGGAACAGTTTCTGGTGGCCGGGGCTGAAAAATGATGTAGCGGCACACATCAGCAAGTGTGAGGCATGTGGGACGAACAAAAGAGCTAAAGTGCCAGGGAGAGCACTGCTGTAATACACAGAAATTCCTGACTACACAAATGATCTAGTGTAAGTGGACTTACGGGACCGTTTCCTGTTTCTGGCAAGCATCAATTCCGGTCTGTACTGCAGATGCAGGACGTACCGACGCGCTATATTGTGATAGTGCCCACGTGTGATGCTTCATCAGACACTGCAGCCAGGACTCTCTTTGATTGTCGGGTGTGCACATTCGGAGTGCCTCAGTCACTCTCATCGGACCGGGGGCCTCATTTTACGTCTTGAGATGTTCCAAGCATTATGTCGGATGGCGGGCAATCATCAGAAACTTGGAATGCCCTATCATCCCTGTAGCCAGGCCCAGGTGCAGAGACAAAATCATCTGATGAACAACCTGCGGTGTCTATGTGATAACAACATCGATTTGTGGCCGGAGATGGTGCCCCATCTGCAATTTAGTCACAATACATCAAGGAATGCAACAACAAAGTATACTGCACTCTGCACGAACTGGTGCATGGTGTTCCTGCAAGATGTCCGGAACAGGTGGTGTTGGGAAAAGACATCATGTGATGATCCTGACTTCCGTCCACCAGACCTGAGTAATAAGGAGGTAGCTGGTCGTTTGGTACGGGAGAAGTTGAGAAGGATCGAGAAAGCATTACATTCGGCAATAGAGAGGGGAGCAGTGGTGCAGGAAAGGAGAAACAAGAAATATTGCAGTCAAGGAAGAGCGTTCCGTGTGAGCGACCTGGTGCGGCTCAAATTATCTCCAGCTGAACGGCACAAGAAAGGGGGTAAGAAGTTGGCCTGTAATGAGACGAATCTCACAAGAAGAGAATACACAGTAGGAAGTATAGAGAGTAGATATGTAAAGATAGGAAACTTGGTAGCGTGGCCTGCCGGGGTGTTATTTACTCAGCGTCAATACGCTTATCTTATCTCGTATGTCAATACACATACATCACTTCTTAAAGGGACAACTTGTTAAACACCTCTTCGATACAACTATTTATTAATTCACTCAATGACATGGACACATTAATATCACTATTATATCGGGGTACTAGCACATTATGCTTTACGTTACTTGACACTGACTCTCGGACACACCTGAATGAATACACTTCCTACTTTAGGTAACTCACCCTAGGACGTTCTGACAAGACTCACGTGTACCCTGACGTAGGCCCAGTGAGTGCTGGCTGGGCTGCCTCCTATGGGAGAATCTGCTTAGCTGGCGATGCCGTGGTCTGGTCGGGAAGTCTCCCTCCCGACCTCGGGAGAGGACGTGCGTGACTCTGCTTAGTGAACCGAGTGACGACCCGAACGAGAGAGAGATGACAGCAACCAGAATGAGAATCAGTATGACCAGTGTCCGAATGATAATGGTGATCGTCGTGGACGGGACTGTAGGGCCTTTATATGGGGTCGGCCCAGCCGGCTTTTTGACCTCTGCCAATTAACACTAAACTGGTTTGATCTGGATAGCTGTGTGCAGGTGTGGTCCTGGCCAGGTGTCTTGGCTAGGTGCGGTTGTAGGTCACCCGGCTCACGTCATTAGCGGGTTAGGTCAAGTCCCTTGGGTCGACCTGGGGTGTGTCAACCCGGAATGTGGTGGTACCACGAAGTCTGTGGCGTACTTGCTGTTATATGTGGCATAATTCTGGGCTGTAAGCTTTGGTCTGACAATCAATCATTACACCTCCCGCCAAGACCAAAGCTTCATCACAGAGACTGATGTCACATATAGACAGCAACATCACGTGTGGTATCAAAGATAAGCCCTGGGGCGATAACATAGTCTCACATTTACAAACAACAATCTCATAGGTGTATGCTTTTCTACTGGCGCTAGTTTGATCTGACAAAGCTCACTATACCTCCCGCCAAGATCAAAGCTTCTATGCCAGGAGAAAAAGGGAACATAGCAAGTGAACATAGAATGAAAAAATCCTTCATATCTAGATTTGTATCCGAGACAGCTTGCAAATCAAAACAACAACAGGTGTTACATCTCCTTATCAGCCCATGTCAAAATAATAATTCATCTCAGTCAGTAATATGGCTACAACATCGTGTTTCATGAACTCATAGAAACAAGTGAGACTAAAAAAAGACATTCTTTGAAGTAAACATCAACAAAAATCAGAGAAAATACTTCAAAATACACAAAAAATGTTCCTACTTCACATATTAGGGTATTGATATCTTTTTATTATACATCAACAACATCAGTACATTAGTTGGGTCCGGCATAGCTCACGTCTTCCATCCAGCTGGTATCTGAAAAATAGGGGATGGCGGCAGCTCAGCAGCTGTAGTCGGTTGGTCCTTCATCATCGACTTTCTTGTGATGTCAGGACAGCACATCTTCTGTCTTCTTTCTTCACATAGCACGTCTTTTGTCTTCTTTCTTCACATAGCACATCTTCTGTCTTCTTTCTTCACATACCGCACCTTGTAGGTCGTTTCTCCACACCTTCTGACTTCTTCTCACTTCCTCCTGGTTTCTATACTATTCCAGACGAGTTTTCTGTCCCATCTGCGTTCTTCCTCTACGTTTAGAGCCTCATTTTCAACGTCTTCTAGATGAATTTTCTGTTCCATCTTCCTTTTTTCTTAGTACATCATCATTTTCATATTCCAGACGAATTTTCTGTTCATCTGCGTTTCTTTATACATCTTCATTTTCATATTCCAGACGAATTTTTCTGCTCATCTGCGTTTCTTTATACATCTTCATTTTCATATTCCAGATGAATTTTTCTGCTCCATCTGTATTTCTTCTCTGCAACATCATCATTTTCAACATATTCCAGACGATTTTCTGTTCATCTGCCGTCGGCCCCCTCCGGCCGGGATGAAGGCCGGTCCACTGCTTGGGCTGTCGTCTCCTTAGATGACTCGTAAGGCAGGTTCCGCGGACCAGGGCTCGCCCTCCGTACGTGAGTGTCGGCGAGACCAAAGACCGTCCTATCTTACACCTTCCACAGTGGTGAATCCCTCCCTGGCTGGGCTCACCAGGGTTCGTTGTGTGGCGATTCATTCCACACTCCTTAACTTCCTAAAGTAGAAAAATATAAAATCTTCTTAATCCTAGACCAAGGGAGGACTTGAAAGAAGTGACGTGGTGTGTGGTGGGTTTCGTGCTGCCTTCATCAAGCTGCTTTCATCATGCTGCTTTCATCATGCTGGTTCTTCTCTGCTCGTATGTACTGTGGTTGACGTCCGGCTGGCCATGGGTGGTACTGTGAGTGACATTTGACAGAGAACCAATCCTAAAGGGGTGATGGATTAGTTGGAAGTGCATTCGCAAAAAAAAATGTTTACTTCAAAAGATTCTAACTATCACTGTACTGAACACTAAGGGGAAGAAGCGTGAGTTTTACGTTAAGTGCGCTGCCACCATTGTAATGAGACGAATCTCACAAGAAGAGAATACACAGTAGGAAGTATAGAGAGTAGATATGTAAAGATAGGAAACTTGGTAGCGTGGCCTGGATGTTATTTACTCAGCGTCAATACGCTTATCTTATCTCGTATGTCAATACACGTATATTACTTCTTAAAGGGACAACTTGTTAAACACCTCTTCGATACAACTATTTATTAATTCACTCAATGACATGGACACATTAATATCACTATTATATCGGGGTACCAACACATTATGCTTTACGTTACTTGACACTGACTCTCGGACACACCTGAATGAATACACTTCCCACAGTAGGTAACTCACCCTAGGACGTTCTGACAAGACTCACGTGTACCCTGACGTAGGCCCAGTGAGTGCTGGCTGGGCTGCCTCCTATGGGAGAATCTGCTTAGCTGGCGATGCCATGGTCTGGTCGGGAGGTCCCTCCCGACCTGGGGAGGGGACGTGCGTGAGTCTGCTTAGTGAACCGAGTGACGACCCGAACGAGAGAGAGACGACAGCAACCAGAATGAGAATCAGTATGACCAGTGTCCGAATAATAATGGTGATCGTCGTGGACGGGACTGTAGGGCCTTTATATGGGGTCGGCCCAGCCGGCTTTTTGACCTCTGCCAATTAACACTAAACTGGTTTGATCTGGATAGCTGTGTGCAGGTGTGGTCCTGGCCAGGTGTCTTGGCTAGGTGCGGTTGTAGGTCACCCGGCTCACGTCATTAGCGGGTTAGGTCAAGTCCCTTGGGTCGACCTGGGGTGTGTCAACCCGGAATGTGGTGGTACCACGAAGTCTGTGGCGTACTTGCTGTTATATGTGGCATAATTCTGGGCTGTAAGCTTTGGTCTGACAATCAATCATTACACCTCCCGCCAAGACCAAAGCTTCATCACAGAGACTGATGTCACATATAGACAGCAACATCACGTGTGGTATCAAAGATAATCCCTGGGGCGATAACATAGTCTCACATTTACAAACAACAATCTCATAGGTGTATGCTTTTCTACTGGTGCTAGTTTGATCTGACAAAGCTCACTATAGCCCTCTATCAGTCAGACCGCTACCGTGTCATCAAGATACTGATAGGAGGATGGTCTTACCAACTTATCCCCGAAAGTGACCCAACTGGATGAGTCAAAGTGCATCACTTTGACGAGCCGGAGAGTGCAACGGTAAGTCCATACTCCTGGGGGATACTCATCTCCGAGCAACCGTCTGACCCCGCGAACTCGGAAGAAAATACGGTCCAACCGAGTCTGTGATTCTCAAAGTGTTTCTGGCAGCTGCCACAATGCCTACAGGTGGATCCAGGTTGATGGCGATATGATTCCGATCAGGAGGAATGTTGGGACGGAACAACAGATGACGAGGAGCTGAGATGGGAAGATGAGAAGAGTGGCAGTGACCAGTACTAACGACGGAGTTGAGATGCGGAGTGTGTTCATATTGTATTGTGTAATTACATTCTGAAATGTATGGAGGATCATTTTTATTTTTGTTTGTCAGTTGTTGAACTGCTCCCATGGATGTTTGGACCCGCGGTCCGCATTGTCAGCTGAGGAGTGGTGGCGCCAGTTGCCGGCCAGCCAGGGCAGTTGTTCCCTGACCGGCATTGAGAGAGGATCACTTGTAACCTTGTGAATAAATCCAACTAGAACTCTCCGTTTGCTTGACCTTGACTCATCTTTGGTCATCCTCTCTTAGGGATTATGGGGAAACTTTCGTCATGGCCCTCAACATCTTCAAAGCATTTGGCAGGGTATGGCACAAGTCTTTGCTTTCTAAACTTCCCTCTTATGGTTTCTGTCCCCCACTTTGTTCTCTAATTTCTAGCTTCCTTGAGAACCTATCCATGGCAGTTGTTGTCGAGGGATTGATCTCTCACTCCTTCTCTACCAATATGGTGCCCCACAGGGTTCTGTTCTTTCACCTACTCTCTTCCTTCTTTTTATCAATGATTTACTTCACACTATGATTAATTCTATCGATTCTTATGCTGTTGATTCTACTCTTCACTGTTCTTCACATTTTTCCCTTCCCCCTAATTCTCAAACTAGATCTGTTTCTAGAGCTGATATCATTTCATCTATCAATGCGGATCTGTGCAGCATCTCCAAATGGGGAGGTAGAAACTAGGTTAAATTCAATAGTAATAAAACTCAGTATTTGCCAATTACACTTTCTAAATTAGATGATATCCCACCTATCACATTTCAGGACGCAATCATTCTGCCTCACCATTTCCACTAATATGTCATGGAAGCCACACATCCACAACATTGCTAACGCTGCCTGCCGAAAGCTGGGAATGCTGTACAGATGCCGTAGCTACTTCACTTCCGAGTAGTTGCTTCAAGTTTAGAAGGGATTTATTCGTTCTTACTTGGAGTACTGCTCTCATATCTGGGGTGGCTCTTCTTCTGTCCAACTGTTAGATAGGGTGGAATCAAAGACATTTCGTCTTATTAACTCTCCTCCTTTAGTTGACAATCTTTCTTCCCTTTTTCTTCGCCACAATGTTGCTTCACTCTCTCTCTTTTACAGGTACTTTAACAGGCAATGTTCGGTGGATTTGGATCCTGTGTACCGAGGCCCTGGGCTTGTAACACACAACTTGCCTGTGGTGCCCACCTTTTCTCTGTGGATGTCTGTCACACTAGAATAATCCTTTATAGTTTATCCTTCTTACCTCACGCAGCTAAACTGTGGAATGCTCTGCCTTCTTCTGTGTTTCCATACTCACACAATCTGTCTTATTTTAAAACGCTGGTTTTCCAGCATCTTCGTGGTATCGATTAATAGTCTTTCTCTTTACTATTTTTAATTTCTTTTTACTTTTAATTTTTTGCCCCGGTGGGGTATTCCCCCCACACACACACACACACACACACACAGAGAGAGAGAGAGAGAGAGAGAGAGAGAGAGAGAGAGAGAGAGAGAGAGAGAGAGAGAGAGAGAGAGAGAGGAGAGAGAGAGAGAGAGAGAGAGAGAGAGAGAGAGAGAGAGAGAGAGAGAGAGAGAGAGAGAGAGAGAGAGAGAGATATATATATATATATATATATATATATATATATATATATATTAGGAAACTGGCACTGTTGGAAGTGTCTGAGGAAGAGTATCCTGATACTGAAGGTATCACTAAGGAGGCTTCACTACTGTAGAAAGGTCAACTGGTTCTTGGGACCCTTGACACAGGTTTAAAGAAGTCAGATATTTTCCCATGGTGTGTTGACATTTTATGGCATCTGGCCTGATGTCTCTTAAGAGCTGAATAGTGTTTCTCTAGGTCAGGCAACTGCCCCACTGCCTCCCAAGACCTTGTCCAAGTGAAATCTGAGTTCAAATAGCTTAGGCCATGGACTGAGATAATCGTCAACTTGTTCTTCTGTCATTTCTTCAGAGACATTTGCAGATACATATATCTCCTCTGTGTCATGACAAAATCCTTGCTGTGTGTTTTCTACCTCAAGCCACTCCACAACATTGTCTTCAGACACCCCAGTCTTGCCACCTTGGTGTAGCAAGTCAACAAATCGTCGGTGCCAAACCCTGCAAAGTCGACTTCGACCTCAGTGCCTTTCAAAAGTCTGTTCCATGCATTGGCTAGGGTAATTATACAAAGGCTTTTCCTTGCCTCTGCCCAGTAAACACTGCATTACAGATGTTGTAGGCTTTGTAATTTTCCAAAGTGTGAGCTCGCCTCGTGTCATCCTCCAGGTCATTGTCGTCCTCCAACACCACAAGACATTCTCCCTGGTACTTGTACCTGTAGTGTCGCTTGCAGGTGCCTATCCCTCCCTGATCCATTGGCTGTATTAAGGAGATGGTGTTGGGAGGAAGATACAAGACCTTGATACGACCAACATTTCCCACAAGCTTATCCACGGCAGGATGTGCAGGGGCGTTGTTGAGGAGCAGGATGGCCTTCACATTATCCCTAGAAATACCTAGCACTTCTGCCTGATACTTGATGGTGAGAGGTACATACTGTAGTGGCTGTGAAACCAGGTGTGGAAGAATTTGCGAGTGAACTAGGCAGTCTTCCGCCTCTTGTATATCACTGGTAAGGTGTTCATGATATTTTTTAAATCCCAGGGCTTGTTTGCCTTTCTCACAACCATCGGTTTCTGCCGGTGGGTGCCGTCAGCATTAGCACAGATAAGAATTGAGACTCGATCTTTTGCCATCTTTTTGCCAGCTATGTATGTCTCGTGCTTGGAAGCCTCGGTGTTGGATGGTGGAGTCTTCCAAGAAAGGCCTGTTTTGTCAGTGTTATATATCTGGCTGACCAATAATGCTTCCTGAAGGGTTCAACACACCTTCGTCACCATTGGCAGACTCGCCAACAACTTTCTGGTTAACTCAGCAATGACAGCTTCTAAAATTGAAAAGCCAGCCAGCACTTGTGTCTTAAGGTGTTGTGCAAAGCGAGCTGCGGCATTTTCAATGTCCAATCCATATACGTTGACGCCTGACAAATGTTCCTGCTTGTACCACTTGTACACAACTTGATCTAAATCAGTTAATTTTGCTGGCTTAATTCTTTTCAGCACTTTTTTGAGCTGCCAGCATCCTTTAGAGTTAAAAAGTGTTTCCAATTCTTGTTCCGATTCTTTGTTGTAGCGTAAAATGTACTGGACTTGATCCCAAACTCCTCACACACCCTACACATGGATGTGCCAGCATCCACTCAGTCTAACACTGTATTTTTATCGTGAAGACTCAGAGACTTGAGCTTCATACCCTTCCTATAGCTCCTTGAAGGTGTAGGTGCCATAACTGATGTGGGTTGATGTAAGCAGAGGATATTAGTCACTAAAGATCGACTGTCTTCCTAGATAGAAGACGAGCCACGGTCGCCATGTTTGACCAGACCGTATAAAAAATTGCCCCAACACAGTATCTGAGAGACATAATCCAAATAAAAGTCACTCAATTTCCTCACCATGCTAAGATGTATAAATACCAAAAGTAAAATCCTTGTGGCACATACCGTATATACCCCTGTGTAGTTCGAGTTTTTAAGACCAAATTTTTTGGCAAAAAATTGGGGCTCGACCTCTAAATGGGTAATAGTTTCGTTAGGTTGAAAAATATTTACCAGTAACTGCCAGTAAACAATGGAAACGACGCACCACCAGCCGTGAGTGTCGGTACAGTTGCCAGGGCAGATTTCTTGCGTCATCATAGCAAGCCCAAAGTAGCCAAATGCATGGGATGGTTGCACAGGACGATGTAAAACATAAAGTATTCATTTTTAAAAGTTTATTTATAGATGTATAAATTTTTGTTAATTAAATTTGAAACATCAATCTTTGTTAATTAAATTTGAAACAAAAAAAAATACGATACCGTATTTCTAAATATTTTCATTAAAATATTACATCACAAGTATATTTTACCTTAACTGTGGCTGAATGAATATATTCTCAGAAATAAATATGGAAATGTAGTATTTTTGCTGAAATGACGTACGTATTACATTGGAAAGTGGGATAAAATAGTGACGAAAACAATGACTTTCGCTTTCTTTCGTTGCTCAAAAGATTTTACCGTATTCGCTTTTCAAATGGTTTTCAGTTAAAAAACTGTTGTATTACAATAATATTCTATCCTAATTCACTTGAATAAATACTACGATACCATATTTTTGAATATTTTCATTAAAATCCATCAAAATCATTTTCCTTGTCATTGTCTTCAGCTCCTTCCAGTCCTCTCCTTGAACAGCATCGTCATATGGATCAACACCATCATCAGCCATAGGATCATCAATAGCTTCATCCTCAATCACGCTTTCAATAGCCTCATAATCCCACAACAAGTCGTCTTCTGTTCCATCAAGAGCATTCAAAATCCCACATTTCTTAAAAGATTTCACCGCAATTTCTGGTCTGATTGTATCCCAGGCCTCTACAATCCATTCACATAATGTTGCTAGTGATGGAGCTTGGATGTTGCCTCCCTTTGTGCATGTCTTATCGCATTCTATCATCCAGTTGTTCCACTTCACTCTCACCGCATCTTTAAATGGTTTGTTTATGGAAACATCCAGTGGTTGGACAAGACTTGTTAATCCACCAGGAATCACAGCTGTATCAGTGTTTTCCTTCCTAATCCCAGCAGTAACACTGTCAACAAGATGTGACCGAAACATATCCCACACAAGAAGACTTTTTTCTTTGTGCAGTCCCTCTGGTCGAAAGTTCCAGACTTTTTTAAGCCATATTTGTATGCCGCCTTCATCCATCCATCCTTTCTCGTGCACATGGATGATTATACCTTTTGGAAAATTTTGGTTTGGAATTGTTTTCCTTTTAAATATTACCATAGGCATCAGCTTTGTGCCATCAGCCATATATGATAGCACAACTGTGAATCTTGATTTTTCATGTCCATTAGTTTTAACTAAAACTGTTTTTCACCAACTTTATTCACTGTTTGACTGACTGGCATATCAAAATTCATGGGCATTTCGTCCATGTTTCCAATACACGAAAGTCTATATGAGTTCTTCTTCCGGTGTTTGATTATGAACCTATGAAATTCAATAACCTTATTATCAAGTTCTTGTGGAACATCAAGTTCTTGTGGAAGACGCTGTGATATTTTCGTTCTCCGTCTCAATACAAAATCATTTCTTTTCATAAATCTTGTGCACCAACCATGACTCGCCTTAAAATCTGTGATGCCTAATTTCCTTGCTAGTTTCAAGGCAAAGATTCGAATTGATCCTCGGGAAACACCATATCCATTCTGTCGGTTTTCACTTACATACTTTGCCACTTCAACTTCCAACTGTGGCCACTTGTTACACTTTCCTCTATTAGCACATATGTTTTTCGGCATAAGCTTAAGTTGTGCTGAGAGCTTTTTCCAGTCTCTAACTTTTTTTTCGGAAACCTTAAATTCCCTTGCTGCTGCACACTTGTTAGTCTGTTCTTCCTATTCAATCACTCTCAGCTTGAACATTGCTGTGAACTTTCTTCTTGAATCCATGCTGAAGAGAATATGGGTCAAGCACGTCTACACTATAACAAGACACAATTTGAAATATACACGTAGGCTACTCGTGATGACATAATATGATGTGAGTCAGGTCATCTACACACAGTTGCCAGTTTCAAAATTTTCCTTTTAAAATTTTAAGTTACCGAGTATTTCTTTTCCCAAATCGTTTTACAATACTGTAGGTAAAACAGTTTACTATTGTGCAAACCCCACAGAAAAAAAAATTAACAGAAATGGAGACACCAAAAATGAAAAAAAAAAATGCTGTCTGAATTGCAACACTGTTGGTAGGGTCAGGTGGTTCTAACGGCATCCTGCCAGTACCCGGTAAAATTTATAACAGTGTCTAACCTCAGTTACTGTAGTTTATCTGATGTAAGCAATATGAAGTAATAGATACCACTTAAAGTGAGAAATTGGAAGAGAATAAACAAGAAAGATGTCGTTGGGCTATTTTTGGTAGGGCTGAGGGAGAGAGTACCAGCTGTTTGGTCTTTTTTGGTGGGAAAGTCACACAAATATCCATACTGGTATTTGTTTGGTGTGTTCTGTATTTTTAAAAATGAATACTTGTAAATTAAAAGTACCGTAACATTGTATTATATACAAACTTGTCATATTTCTGGAAAATAAGAAGCAAGAAAATAAGAATATACCAGTAAACACAATTTCAATGTACGCTAAAATTAAAGGCTGCTTAAGAAAGGCCGATGCAAAAACAAAGCGTCCGCGACCAGGGCTCTGCTGTATCAGCTAGACGGTACTCGTGTTTTTAGAATCTTTTTCAGTCAAAAAACTGTTACATCACAAGTGAATTAGGATAGAATATTATTGTAATACAACAGCTTTTTAACTGAAAACCATTCGAGAAGCCATTACTGTAACATTTTTTGAACGAAAGAGAGCGAAAGCCATTGTTTTCGTCACGACTTTATCCCACTTTCCACTGTAATACGTACGTCATTTCAGCAAAAATATTACATTTCCATATTCTCAGAAATAAATACAGTCAACCCTCACTTTACGTGGTTAATGTAACCCACAGGGTACCGCGGAAAGTGAGAAACGCGTAAAGTGAATAACATAACATATGGGATTAAATGAAATAGAGATCAGCTGACCCCCAAACTCCACTTTTTCCAACACAATACCTATGTTCTAGTAAAAATAACATCTTAATTTTATGATGGTACATGCACACAATTAATACTTAAGAGAAATAGAGAAATACAGTTGCCAAGTTAATGTCCATTCAAATAATGGACTCAACTCCCTCACCCTCTTCTCACACTACACTCGCTGGCTCTTCCCTCTCTGAGAAATTTTGGGGGGAAAATTAGGTATAGTAATAAATAATACCTCAAACTAAAGTTAGGATAATATAATTGACATTGCTGGATTCCTTGTAAGACCCAGAATATTTTGAATATAAATGTCTTATATTTTGCACAAAAGATAACATATTTACTCAAAGTAAACATTATATCTAAAATTTGTATGTCTAATGCAAAATCTATGATGTTTATATTCAAAATGATCATCAAATTGTAAGAATTCCAGCAATGTAAATTATATTCTGGCCGGGTAATTTGTATGAATTTTATGAGCTAAAACAAATATCTTCAGTTTAATAAAAAAAAAAATATTCTTCACACACTATCTGTCAATCAAAGTACCCCACCTCGCCTCCCCCCCTCTTCGAACTGCGCCAGATGGTCGGTCCGTCCCAACCCTCACCCCCCACCAACCCTCCCTTCAAGAGAAAGGTTGGGTGAAAAAACTAGATTTTAACATTTAGTATTAAATAATACCTCAGATTAAAGTTAGGATAATATAATTGACATTGCTGGATTCCTTGTAAAACCAGGAATATTTTGAATATAAATGTCATATATTTTGCATCAAAAGATAACATATTTACTCAGAGTAAACATTATACAGTTGTACCCCACTTAACGCGGTCAATTGAACCCAGAGGGTCCCGCGTTAAGTGAAATCCGCGTTAAGTGAACAACAGAACATATGGGATTAATTCCAATAGAAACCGGCCCGACCCCCAAACTCCACTTTTTGAAGGCACATACCTATGTTGTAGTAAAAATAACATCGTAATTTTATGATGGTACATGCACACAATTAATACTTAAGAGAAATAGAGAAATACAGTCGCCAAGTTAATGTCCATTCAAATAATGGACTCAACTCCCTCCCCCTCTCACACTACACTGCTGGCTCTTCCCTCTCAGAGAAATTTTTGGGGGAAAACCACTAAATTTTAATAAATAATACCTCAAACTAAAGTTAGGATAATACAATTGACATTGCTGGATTCCTTGTAAGACCAGGAATATTTTGAATATAAATGTCATATATTTGCACAAAAGATAACATAGTTACCTAGAGAAAAAATTTTATCTAAAATTTGTATGTCTAATGCAAAATATATGATGTTTATATTCAAAATGATCATCAAATATAAGAATTCCAGCAATGTAAATTATATTCTGACCGGGTAATTTGTATGAATTTTATGAGCTAAAACAAATATCTTCAGTTAATAAAAAAAAAAATAATCTTCAGGACACTATCTGTCAATCAAAGTACCCCACCTTGCCTCCCCCCCTCTTCCAACCGCGCGGTCAGTCCCAACCCTCCCCCCCACCCCCCACCAATCCTCCCTTCCAGGGTTTTTAACATTTAGTATTAAATAATACCTCAGATTAAAGTTAGGATAATATAATTGACATTGCTGGATTCCTTGTAAGACCAGGAATATTTTGAATATAAATGTCATATATTTTGCACAAAAGATAACATAGTTAATTTGAGAAAAATTTTTATCTAAAATTTGTATGTCTAATGCAAAATATATGATGTTTATATTCAAAATGATCATCAAATTATAAGAATTCCAGCAATGTAAATTATATTCTGGCCGGGTAACTTGTATGAATTTTATGAGCTAAGGCAGGGTGGCGGGTGGGGCAAATCTAAAAATAGCGTCTCGAGCCGGACACTCACCGCGTATATGTGGAAAAAATCCGTGTTAAGTGAAAGTTCAGCTCTGGCGAGGCACCGCGTATATGATAAAACGCGTTAAGTGAAACCGCGTTAGGCGGGGTAATACTGTATCTAAAATTTGTATGTCTAATGCAAAATATATGATGTTTATATTCAAAATGATCATCAAATTGTATGAATTCCAGCAATGTAAATTATATTCTGGCCGGGTAATGTGTATGAATTTTATGATCTAAAACAAATATCTTCAGTTAATAAAAAAAAAATATTCTTCACACCGTGCCAGGTGGTTGGTCGCCGGTCCCTCCCACCCCCCACCAACCCTCCCTACCAGATGAATGTGTGGGAATACCAGACTGTTTACCTTTTTAGTAATAAATAATAAATCAGACTAAAGTTAGGATAATATAATTGACATTGCTGGATTCCTTGTAAGACCAGGAATATTTTGAATATAAACGTCATATATTTTTCACAAAAGATAACATATTTACTCAGAGTAAACATTATATCTAAAATTTGTATGTCTAATGCAAAATCTGTGATGTTTATATTCAAAATGATCATCAAATTGTAAGAATTCCAGCAATGTAAATTATATTCTGGCCGGATAATTTGTATGAATTTTATGAGCTAAATAAAAAAATTATACTTCACCCGCGTAAAGGGGTACACCCACCGCGGAATGTGAGCATCCTGGGTTCTGGCGGGCACGTGTAGCGTGAAGCCTTGGCGGAATGTGGGACGGCGTAAAGTGAGGTTGACTGTAGTACATTCATCATGCCCGGTTAATGTCGATCGCATATACAGTGAGTACCAGCACGCCTCTGTGAGGTGCGGCACAAGAGATACCGTGGATGTTAAAAATCGTGTACTTTTGCACTTTAAAAAACCTGGCCCCCCATGTCCTTATTTATCGTATATACCTGTGTGTAGTTCGAGTTTTTAAGACCAAATTATTTGGCAAAAAATTGGGGGTCGACCTCTAAGAGGGTAATAGTTTCGTTAGGTTGAAAAATATTTACCAGTAACTACCAGTAAACAATGGAAACGATGCACCAACGCACTACCAGCTGTGTGTCGGTACAGTTGCCAGGGTAGATCTCTTGCATCATCATAGCAAGCCCAAAGTAGCCAAATCCATGGTATGGTAGCACAGGACGATGTAAAACAAAGTACAGTTGTACCCCGCTTTACGCGGTTTCACTTAACGCGATTTCTCATATACGCGGTGCCTCGCCAGAACCGAACTTTCACTTAACGCGGTTCATCTACCCATATACGCGCAGAGTGTCCGGCTTGAGACGCTATTTTTAGATTCGCCCCACCTGCCACCCGCCTGCCTCGCCTCTCCCCCCCCCTCCTCCTCCTCCCTCCCCTCCGCCTCCATCCCCGTATGCCGACCCATCTCTTCTACTCACGTAAGTGTTACACCTAACTTTTAATTTTCCTAACTTAACCTTTATTTTTCCTAACCTAACCTCTTCTATATAACTTGTTTGTTCATACCATCATAAAGTTAAGATAAATTTTTTACTACAACATAGTTGTGTGTCGTCAAAAAGTGGAGTTTGGGGGTCGGGCCAGTCTCTATTGGAATTAATCCCATATGTTCTGTTGTTCACTTAACGCGGTTTTCACTTAACGCAGTACCCTGTGGGTTCAATTGACCGCGTAAAGCGGGGTACAACTGTATTCATTTATTAAAGTGTATTTATAGATACTGTACATAAATTTTTTTTCATTACATTTGAAACATCAATCTTTGTTAATTAAATTTGAAACAAAAGAAAACTACGATACCGTATTTTCATTAAAATATTACATCACAAGTATATTTTTACCTTAACTGTGACTGAGTGAATATACGTATTCTCAGAAATAAATATGGAAATATAATATTTTTGCTGGAATGACGTACATATTACAGTGGAAAGTGGGATAAAATCATGAGGAAAACAATGACTTTCGCTTTCTTTCGTTATTCAAAAGATTTTACCGTAATCGCTTTTCGAATGGTTTTCAGTTAAAAAACTGTTGTACTCGTACTGTATTACAATAATATTCTATCCTATCATTAGTCTTATAATCCCACAACTGAAAACCATTCGAAAAGCGATTACGGTAACATCTTTTGAACGAAAGAAAGAGAAAGTCATTGCTTTCGTCACAATTTTATCCCACTTTCCACTGTAATACGTACATCATTTCAGCAAAAATATTACATTTCCATGTTCTCAGAAATAATTGGTAGTTTTGTTGAAATGTAATGTACAGTATTTAATATTAAAATGCAAAAATAGCTATAAAAACAATTAATACACCCGTAATGTACTGGCTGGCATCTCCACTCGTCCCACCTCCCGCGTCCAAGGTCACCACTCCTCCCAACTCGCTCCCTCCGCTCCCTCCTCCGCCTCCACCTCCTCACCGTCACTACTGCCGACAACGAACACAAATGTTTTGTGAATAACTGCACCTCCACTTCCTATGTACAGTACTGAACTGTACTGTGCTGTGCATTTTTACAAACAATAAACATGGCAAGAAAAGCTATTAAAAAAAGAGATAAAAATTTCACTTTACTGTACCGTACCTATCCTCGGCGACAGGACGGGGGTCATCGGGCTCATCGTCACTCAATTCCATAACGGTTGGTGAAGTGGGGGCGATGGTGGATTCAGCTGCTTCCTCACTGCTGCCAGTGATTGATGGTGTTAAATCTCTCCTTCGGTGATCAAAGAACATGGTGATGGGGAGTTGTCGTCTCTTTCTTTTCATTTCTTCCATGATGTTTTTGTATGGAGCAAAAATGTCATCCATCCCTTGCATGAATTTCAGGGCACGCACCATGGAGGGGTCCATACTATAGGCCAGGTTTTTCAGTGCCTTAATAGGCTGCCGATTATGCACCTCTGCTGCTCCAGCTTCCTCCTCGGGTGGCTCAAGTGGCCGGGTATCTCCAAATTGGCTCTTTCAAATACTCGATATATACCAGGCCTTTAAGAAGCGGCCGCTGCTTGACAGTGCCAGGGTCTTTCTGAATATTTTCATTAAAACCCATCAAAATCATTTTCCTTGTCATCGTCTTAAGCACCAAACAGCTCCTCCCAGTCTTCTCCTTGAACAGGGCTAGAGGGTATGTGTTTTCGAATCGTTTTCAATTAAAAAAATGTTACAGCACATGTATATTTTACCTAAACTGTGCCTGAATGAATATATTCTCAGAAATAAATAGTAGTTTTGCTGAAACGTGATGTATTTCAATGTAAAATAGGATAAAATACATGACGAAAACAAAAGACTTTACCTAACCTTCCGATGTTCAAGATATGTTACTCGTTTTTTTAGTAGTTTTCGGTTAAAATACTGTTATATTACACTGATATTCTATTCATACTGTGCTTGATATACTACATTCACGGAAATGTAATATTTTTGCTGAAATGACGTACGCATTACAGTGGAAAGTGGGATAAAATCGTGACGAAAACAATGACATTCGCTTTCTTTCGTTCAAAAGATGTTACCGTAATCGCTTTTCGAATGGTTTTCATTTAAAAAAACTGTTGCATCACAAGTGAATTAGGATAGAATATTATTGTAATACAACAGTTTTTTAACTGAAAACCATTCGAAAAGCGATTACGGTAACACCTTTTGAACGAAAGAAAGCGAAAGTCATTGCTTTCGTCACTTTCCACTGTAATACGTACGTCATTTCAGCAAAATATTACATTTCCATATTCTCAGAAATAAATAGTAGTTTTGCTGAAACGTAATGCATTTCAATGTAAATTAGGATAAACTACATGAAAACAAAAGACTTTACCTAACCTTCGGATGTTCAAGATATGTTACTCGAGTTTTTAGTAGTTTTCGGTTAAAATACTCTTATATTAGTGATATTCTATTCATACTGTGCTTGATATAATACATTCACGGAAATGTAATATTTTTGCAACTACAATGTTGATGTCAACACAAGCATGGTTACAGCGAGACTGACTGAGTGAGGGAGAGCATATATATATATATATATATATATATATATATATATATATATATATATATATATATATATATATATATATATATATATATATATATATATATATGTATATATATATATATATATATATATATGTACAGTCATGCACCGTTTAACGTCCGACAGAACAATGTCCGATTGCATATACGTCCGTGGGCACCCCCCCCCCAAAGAGAGAGAGAAAAAAATAAGTGACGCCTGCTGGACCACCACTCCACGACCCCCTGACGAAGACACGATGATCCTCCCCATACTGGTTAGATATTATGTGTTAAAGGAATATGCTTCCTTACTTAGGCTTTTTTAAGCATTTGCCTACAGGTGAAATGTTAACCTACATCTATTGAGGATAAAATCTTTCACCTACAAATTGACAATAACACATTTGCTGTAATCAGACATATCTAGTTGCCTCAACAATTGCAACCCTAGTTGCAATTGGGGTTGCAATTTCAAATTCTGTGGCATTACTAAAAATAGTAAAGTTTCTGGTGCACTCTAAGATTAAGAGAGAAAACGGAGGACTCAGGCGTCCTGATGTGAGAGAAAACGGACTCGTATGACGGGGGACCAAATAAAAAAAGCTTTGCTACATGTTTTGTGGACTACAGTATTGAGGTACCCTTTTCATCACTTTGTAATAAACCTAGCCATGCCTATGTGTGTTCATGATATTTACCATAACATTATATATACAGTATTACTCCGCTTTACACGGTTTCACTTTCCGCTATTTCTCATTTACGCCGTACCTTGCCAGAACCGGACTTTCACTTTCCGTGGTGCATCTACTCATATACGCGTGAAGTATAATTTTTTCTTTTTTTATGTAGCTCATAAAATTCATACAAATTACCCGGCCAGAATATTATTTACATTGCAGGAATTCTTACAATATGATGATCATTTTGAATACAGTATAAACATCATGGATTTTGCATTAGACATACAAATTTTAGATCTAATGTAATAATTTGGTTTACACAAAGCAAGTATTTTATCTTTTGTGCAAAATATATGACGTTTACATTCAAAATATTCCCTGACCTGCAAGGAATCCAGAAATGTCAATTATATTATCCTAACTTTAGTCTGAGGTATTATTTATTACTAAAAGTTAAAACCTAGTTATTTCACCCAACATTTCTCTGGTAGGGAGAGAAGGTGGGGGGTGGGGGGGAGGGTTGGGACCGACCGACCATCTGGCGTGGTTGGAAGAGGGGGAGGGGAGGCAAGTTGGGGTACTTTGATTGACAGATAGTGTCTTGAAGAATATTTTTTTTTTTATTAACTGAAGATATTTGTTTTAGCTCATAAAATTCATACAAATTACTGACCAGAATATAATTTACATTGCTGGAATTCTTACAATATGATGATCATTTTGAATATAATCATCATGGATTTTGCATTAGACATACAAATTTTAGATCTAATGTAATAATTTGGTTTACACAAAGCAAGTATTTTATCTTTTGTGCAAAATATATGAAGTTTACATTCAAAATATTCCCTGACCTGCAAGGAATCCAGAAATGTCAATTATATTATCCTAACTTTAGTCTGAGGTATTATTTATTACTAAACGTTAAAATCTAGTGTTTCACCCAATCATTTCTCAGAGAGGTAGGGGCCAGTGAGCTGGGAAGAGGGTGGGGGGGATTTTAGTCTATTATTTGAATGGACATTAACCTGGCGACTGTATTTCTCTTAAATATTAATTGTGTGAGCATACCATCATAAAATTTAGATGTTATTTTTACTACAACATAGGTATTGTGTCGGAAAAAGTGGAGTTTGGGGGTCGGGCCAGTCTCTATTGGAATTAATCCCATATGTTCTGTTGTTCACTTTACGCGGTTTTCACTTTCTGCGGTACCCTGTGGGTTCAATTGACAGCGTAAATCGGGGTACTACTGTATATATATATATATATATATATATATATATATATATATATATATATATATATATATATATATATATATATATATATATATACAGTGGTCCCTCGGTTAACGAGCGTCTCGGTTAATGAGATTTCGGTTAACGAGTTACCTTCCATAAGATTCTTAACTTCGGTTAACTGTATATATTTGTGACACTGGCCAGTTGCTTCTGGTGTTATGGTACAGGGGTACCAAGTGACAGCACTAGGATCCCACTTCCTCTATCAAGGAATAAACAATTAAAATTTAAATTGAAAAAAAAAAACATTCAAATAAATTACTATCTTACAAGAATCCCTCCAATGTAAGTTATATTCACCCAGGTCGTTTGGGTGGAAAATTTTGAGAAGAGCTTAGTCACTTTTAAGTCATGATAAATAAACACGCAGGCAGGCCTTCAGCGCCAACTGTCAAATCTTATTTCAAATAAATAAACAAACAAACGGCAGACATTCTGTCACCTCACCTCCCGCCCCCTCCCCCTCTTCCCACTACCCTCATGTTCAAGACAAAAGATTGGTGATTTCTTTATGTTTATTTTATATAATATCTCGGACTAAAGTTACGATAATATAATTTGCATTGCTGAAATCCTTGCAAGACAGAGATTAATTTGAATATAAACGTCATATATTTTGCTCAAGATATAAAAAATGTAACATTAGTGTACAATACTGTAATACATTTTATAAAAAGTTTTTCAACTGTATTTTTGGGTAGATTTACATAAATTTCTTCATTTATTTTCACCCATTTCCATTCACTCACCATACTAACATAAACGTAAAATAAATTAGTGCAAAGCTGAACTGCACATGTACTAATTTGATTACGGAACTAAAATTGTTATGTCTAGTGCGAATTACAACATGTTTATATTCAAATAAATCAGTATCTTACAAGGATCCCAGCTATGTTATTTATATTCTCACAGGTCATTTCACTGGCATTTTAAAATGAGAAAAGCTTAGTAGGACTGTTAAATAAACACACAGAGACCTTCACCTCAAACTTACCACCTCAACCCCCCCACCCCCCAACTCCTCGCTGGGTGGCTCACTCCCTCCCTCCCTCCCTCCCTCCCTCCCAGCCAGGCTTTTAGGCTTACAGTTTTTATCTTATATAATATCTCAGACTAAAGTTAGGAGATTATAATTTGCATTGCTGGAATCCTTGCAAGACAGCCAATAATTTGAATATAAACGTCATATATTTTGATCAAGAGAGAAAAATTGTTGTACATTTGCGTACAGTACTGTAGTACATTTTATGAAAAAGTTTTTCAACTGTATTTTTGGGTAGATTTACATAGATTTCTTCATTTATTTTCATCCATTTACATGCACACACCATACTAAAAGAAACGTAATAGAAATAAACGATGTTAGTGCAAAGCTGGAGGGCACATGTACTAATTTGATTACGGTACTAAAATTGTTTTGTCGAGTGCAAATTATAGCATGTTTATATTCAAATTAATCAGTATGTTACAAGAATCCCAGCTATGTTAATTATATTCACCCAGGTAATTTCACTGGGTTTTTATAAAAGAGAAGCTTAGTCACCTAAGAACTGATAAATATACACGCGTTAGACCTGGGACTGTGCCAACTGTCAAACGTACTACTGTACCTCACCTCCCCCCACGCCCCCTCGCTTGCTCCCACCCTCTCTCTCCCCCATCTGCTTGGCGCTGCTGGAATCCTTGTAAAACAGTGATGGTACATACATGGCATCATGTTTTGCACGAGGTAAGGGTGTCTGCACATACGTACAGTAGTAATTTAACAGTAAAAGTGTATAATATGCGTACAGTATTACCCCGCCTAACGCGGTTTCACTTAGCGCGTTTTCGCATATACGCGGTGCCTTGCCAGAGCTGAACTTTCACTTAACACGGATTTTTTCCACATATACGCGGTGAGTGTCCGGCTCGAGATGCTATTTTTAGATTTTGCCAACGCGCCACGCGCCACCAGCCCGCCTGCCTGCCTGTGCTCCTTGCCTTTCCCTCCTCCTCCCTCCGCTTGGGCAAGCCGCGCGGTAAGGTTGCGCAGTGTGTCTTTGTTGCGTTATCACTGACGTCATATGACGTATCGGACTGTGATTGGCCATGCATCCCTACCCCCCTCTGCTGCTAGCTGTAATTGGCTTAAAGTATTATGACGTGACCACCCCGGAGAGGGAGGGAGGGAGGGAGGAGAGACGACGCTTGACCTAGCCGCGGCAGTTTCATCCCTCAAGGCCACCCCGTGTTAACGCGCATCCATTGTTCCGTAAAATGGCTTCCGCCGGACCACCATCGCCCCCAGAGAGAGACCTTTCCTTACCTCGACCCAGCGGCACTAAGCCAAAGAAGACACGACGTTCATTAAGCTACGAGGTGAAGTACCAAATTGTTCAAGATTTGGAGAAAGGAAGACGGCAAGTTGATCTCGCGCGCCAGCATGGCGTCAACGAATCTACGATTCGTACGATCAAGAAGGATGCAGCCAAGATCAAAGAGCACATGAAAATCACAAAGTCTGCAGGTGCTTCATCTATCAGGTATTGCTAGAACAGGGTGCTGGCAAAAGTGGAAAATTTGCTGGTGAGTTATTTGGTGCGTCAGGCGCGACGCAACATGGCGGTGGACACGCGCTCAGTGCAGGAGTACGCACGTGAGCTATACGCAGCAGTGACACGTAAACTGGGAATTGCAGAGCCCAAACCCTTCAATGCTTCCTCTGGTTGGCTGCATAGGTTTAAGAAGAGGAACAAGATCACCAACATCAACATTGGTGGTGAGGAAGCGAGTGCTGACCGTGTGGCGGCTAGACATTTTCCTCCGTTTTTACGTGAGATTATGGAGGAAGGACAGTACAGTGACGACCAGGTGTTTAACATGGGCGAATCTGGTCTTTTCTGGAAAAAGTTACCTTCCAAGACCTTCGTTGTCCAGTCTGCCAGCAAGGTAAGGGGTCGGAAGTTGCAGAAGGAACGCATCACCGTCCTGTTTACCACCAATGCCTCCGGTACCTGTAAACCAAAGTTATCGGTGATTCACAAAGCCCGCAAGCCGCACGCCTACAAGAATATGGACATGAACAAGCTTAATGTCCACTGGCTAACCGCACGTAAGGCGTGGATGTCCTCTTCTGGTTTGACAACTGTTTTGTTCCCGACGTGCAGAAATTCTGCGAGCAACAGAATGTTCCATTCAATATTTTGTTGCTCCTTGACAACGCACCTGGACACTCGCCCCTACTTATGGATCGTCACCCCAACGTAAAAGTGGTCTTCCTTCCTCCCAACACTACGTCATTAATCCAGCCCATGGACCAGGAGTTGATCTGCAATGTGAAAGCTGCGTACTCTGCAAAGAAGTTCAAGCTCCTGAACGACTCTACCAACACCAAGGATGAGTTGCGTAAGCTGGGTGACACCGACAGCGAGAGCAAAAGCGACGAGGACAAGGAACAAGAGGCGGCGACTCAAGAACTTCTCGTCAAACAATTTTGGAAGAAGTTTAACGTTAAACAAGCTGTAGACTTCTTGGTGGAGGCATGGGATCTGCTGACTATTGCTACGATTCGTCACGCATGGAGACATGTGTTGCATGGCATACCAGGTGAGAGGAGGAGTGAACCTGTGACTGGTGAGGTTCAGACTGTTGCAGTAGCAGTGGACCTTGCCAGAGAAGCTGCGCTCAATATTACAGCTGAAGGCTTCTCCGAGACCACCAACGAAGACATCCTGGAGGTGATCAAAGATCCTGAAGTGACTGCCGACGAGATGTTGGAAGAAGAACACGCCAGTGAAGAGGAGGAAGAAGGTGCGTCATTCTCCGAAGAACCTAGTTTAAGTCATAGTGATATTAAGTGTGTCATAGAGTTTACAGAAAAAATTAAGTCCGTCCTTTCCCGCGACAATGACGATGAACGCTATGAAGTCTTCCATACCCGACTGGTGCAGGCTATGGAGCCGTACATCAAGGTGTATCACGACAACATCAACACCAGCCGTCAGCAAAGCATAACCGAGTTCTTCGCCCGCAACCCACCACAGCCAGCCCAAGCCAGTGATAGTGAAAGTGAAGTTGACTTTGAGGGATTTGTCAGGGAAGCCCTGACAACTGTAAGTGACAGTGATGTTGATTCACCTAGTAATGGTGATTCACCTGAGGGCCAGTAATCTGCCCTCTGCCTCGGAACCAGCCTCCATCCCCGTATGCCGACCCATCTCTTCTACTACCGTAAGTGTTCCACAAAATTTTTCGTTTTTTAACCTATTCTTTATTTTTCCTATGTTAACCTTTATCTTTCCTAACCTAACCTCTTCTATATTACTTGTTTTTTCATACCATCATAAAGTTAAGATAGAATTTTTACTACAACATAGTTATGTGTCGTCAAAAAGTGGAGTTTGGGGGTCGGGCTGGGTTCTATTGGAATTAATCCCATATGTTCTGTTGTTCAGTTAACGCGGATTTCACTTAACGCGGGACCCTCTGGGTTCAATTGACCGCGTTAAGTGGGGTACAACTGTATATAGTATTCCACATGCACATAAGTATAAATAAAAAGTTTATGTGATGATCGGACAACGTCCATTTCGGTTAACGTCACGTTTCCAAGGACGTATCTAGGACGTTAACCGGCGCATGACTGTAGTTTTGCTGAAACGTGATGTATTTCAATGTAAATTAGGATAAACTACATGACGAAAACAAAAGACTTTTCTAACCTTCCGATGTTCAAGAGATGTTACTTGTTTTTTAATATTTTTCGGGTAAAATACTTTTATATTAGTGATATTCTATTCATACTGTGCTTGATATAAAACATTCACGGAAATGTAATATTTTTTGCTGAAATGACATACGTATTACAGTGGAAAGTGGGATAAAATCGTGAAGAAAACAATGACTTTCGCTTTCTTTCGTTCAAAATATGTTACCGTAATCGCTTTTCGAATGGTTTTCAGTTAAAAAACTCTTGTATTACAATAACATTCCCTCCTAATTGACTTGAGTAAATACTTGAATGGAAATATACAATATTTTTGTTGAAACTACCCGCGTTTCAGTGTAAAGTGTCGTAATAATAAATGGTAAACAATTTGCCTTCGGCACTCGGTGTTTCAGGCACGGCGAGCCTCAGTTTATAAGACGTAGAGTGTTTTTACTGAAGGTTTTGTTGTTCCATTACCCACAAAAACTTTGGTCGACCTATAAACGAGGAATATCACAAATTAACGATTTCTTGGTAAAAAAATCAGGGTCGACCTATAAATGAAGGGGGGTTATAGACGAGTATATACGGTAGTATTTCAGCTATTACAACACAAATTAGTGGAGCTTTCCATGTGCGTGTTTACAGCTGATTCGCTAGGCAAGAAGGTGACGATAGTAATGCGTGTGATGGGGGTGCGGAAGGGGGTTTTGAGAATTGCAATTAAATGCCAGGTAGCGACGTGTCCTCCTAATATTACATATTTAAGTAATTATTGGATGTTTTCATTGCCTGTATGTTGGCCTGGCGAGTTAATGTTAGGCATTTACATACCTAGGTATAAAGCTAGATGTCGCATTCTGGACTTTATAACAAAAACTGGATTTTAGAAGAAAAAAAACGGCTTTTTTGGACTCTGGGATGCTCTGGTCACTAGAAATACAAAAAAACAAAAAAAAAGATAAAGGGAAGATTAAGTAAAAAAAATCTTCTAAAATAAACAACACTTACTGATTACTGTACAGTGGTCTAATCAGATTTGCTATAGGCCTACTGAGAACTAAGACATTTGAGTATGTAAGCAGGCTGGGGCTGATCTGGTGTGGCAGCATTCGTCAGGTTTATTTATTTGTTGATTCAGTATTATATTCTCATATGATTGGCCTCTTATGGTTTATGGTTCATCGTGATTAATATAACATCTTCAGTAAGAGAGAAAAAGTACAATACTGTATGTAATTTGTAAAATGACTTGAAAATAAAGGGATAAGTTGTATCAAAAGGTTGTTTACTCAAGATGCATTCCTGTGAGCTTTCTGCAGACCAGCTTGCAACAGGGGTCACTATAACACACTGTATAGTATTTGATATGAAGAGACCGTCTTAAAAACGTTATTTATTATCTTTGAGTGTTATATGATGACTCAGTTTGGCTACTTGTACACTTAGACAAATGTTTAATGAATAAACCAGGGTATACTGTATGCAGATGCATAATACTCTATAGTACTCTACAATATTACTTATTAAAGTTATGATAAATACACTACAATAGTATTTATTAAGTGGTGATAAATACATTACAATAGTATTCATTAAGTGATGATAAATACACAACTGTACTGTGCTAATTTACTAAGTGTTGAAGACAGACATTGTGGTAAGCCGATCAGCTGATTGCTCTTTGTAAACAAATGAGTATGAAATGACTGATGATGTTCAGTGTGGGATTCTTTTTTCAGGAAAGCTGATTCTTTTAGGACTCCATTTATGCACTGCTTCTAAGATAGCTTTGGCCTCCTTTTCAACAGGGGGATAGTGCAATTCACTACCTTGCAGGGTCCTGGACATAAAGGCCACCAGTTGGCCTCCTTGGTTCAGTACAGCAGAGATATCTACTTCTGAGGCATCACATTCAACCGCAAATGGGAGGCTTTCATCTATGGATTGAAGTTTATTATTTTCCAGTTGTTTCTTGATGAGGTTGAAGGCTGATATGGCTGATTCTTCTAATGGAAAAGACTTGGCATTTATCAGCGATTGTATTTTATCAGAGAAATGGGATATCCATTTTGCATAGTAAGCAAACATTCCAGGGGCTCTGCAAAGGGAACTTAGATTTGTTGGTGGAGGGAGTTCTTGAAGAGGAAGAAGTCTCTCTGGATCAGGTTTGAAGGTGCCGTTCCCAACCCAGTAGCCAAGAATATTGATTGTTTTCACAGATCTGATCGACTTGGATTCATTTTGAAGTTAAATTTTGACGGCTCACAACGTCAAAGAACTTTTGGAGATTTTCATCATGCTTTTTTTGGTCATGGCCTGCTATGGTTATATTATCAAGATAAGGAAAGGTGTCTTTCAAGTTTTCTGACTCAACTAGTTTGTCCATTTCTCATTGGAATGCAGCAACACTGTTTGTTACTCCAAATGGGATCCGACAAAACTGGTGCAGTCTTCCATTTGCCTCAAATGCAGTATACATCCTGTCAGATTCCTTCAGAGGCACTTGATGATAGGCACTTTTCAGATCAAAG
This sequence comes from Homarus americanus, assembly GCF_018991925.1. Classification (NCBI taxonomy): domain Eukaryota; kingdom Metazoa; phylum Arthropoda; class Malacostraca; order Decapoda; family Nephropidae; genus Homarus; species Homarus americanus. Next base: position 19,666,843 of record NW_024722227.1, on the reverse strand, counting down.
TAGAAAACACCTTGTACAGGAGCTCCCCTACTTACGAACATTCAAGTTACGAACTTTCAGAGATACGAACAAACCTGTCCGTATGTTCAATTGCCCAATTGCCTGTTTGAAAACCGCGCTGAGTCGTAAGTTCAACCGCCACGCGATAGATGGCGTTGGCTGTTCTGCGTCACCCTGTATCCCCAGCGCCAATGTTGGTGTTGTGTTCCTCTGCTGCCTCACGGTGTTATTTGTGGTTACAGTAAAACCTCGATTAACCGACTTTCGGATTAACCGCTGATCCCGGACCCCTACTTATTTATTTATTTATTTATTTATTTTATTTTTTTTTTTTTACCGGGATTAGCCCACCCGGGCACAGGTCACTGACCCACATCGGGGCTTGGGGGGGGCGATAATGTAATAATAATAATATTAATATTAATACAGTCAACCCTCGCTCTACGCGGTCCCACATTCCGCATTTCCACGTTTACGCGGTACCCTGCCGAAACCGGAATGCTCACATTCCGCGGTGCGTGTACCCCTTTACGCGGAGAGCGGCTGGCGAGCTGCGCCATTTTTGGATCCAAACCTCCCGCCATCCGCCATGCTGTGTAAGCTGCGTGAGCAGGGTGCGCACAAGGTCGCCCAGTCATCAAAACATTACTGAGTTCTTCACCCACCACCCACCACAGCCTGCCCAAGTCAGTGATAGTGATAATTATAGTGAGGATATGGACTTATGTGGACTTTGAGGGGTTTGACAAAGAGGCCCTGCAAGCCTCTGTGGTGGATAGTGATACAATTGATACAAGTGATACAGATGAGGGCCAATAATCTGCCCTCTGCCTCGGAACCAACCCCCCATCCCCGTGTGCCCAGCCATCTTTTCTACTAATGTAAGTGTTAAAAAACCTATTATTATTGATATTTCTCTTAATTATTAATTGTGTGTGCATACCATCATAAAATTAAGAAGTTATTTTTACTACAACGTAGGTATTGTGTCTGAAAAAGTGGAGTTTGGGGGTCGGCCCGGTCTCTATTTCAATTAATCCCATATGTTATGTGTTCACTTTACTCGTTTCTCACTTTACGCGGGCCGCCTTGGGTTGAATTAACCGCGTAAAATGAGGGTTCACTGTAATAATATTAATAATAATAAAGAACCATAAAGAAATGCAAAAATGAAAAAAAAAAATCAAGAGTGAGAAGCAATATACCTATATGTATGCTGTGTTGTCAATAGTAAGAGAAATAATTGAGACCCTGCAATTGTGTGTAAATGAGGTAGAAAGTCAGATCAGCAACCTGGGACTTGGTCACAATTTTTGTGATGACATGGTTCTTTGACTTTAAAATTTTTTATTCACAGTTTCTGTGCTGGTTCATATTTATTTACTAAAGTGGTTAATGTTTTAAAGCAAATTCTATTGAAATATGAATGGCAAATGAACAAAAATGAATAGAGGGACTTAAATGAGGTAGGTTAGGGATAGGTACATAGAAAATATATGTTTTATTTCCGAAGACTTTATTTACTATTAATCGACCTTTCGGATTGTCCGTCGGCCCCTTCCCCCCATATGTGGGCGGTTAATCGAGGTTTTACTGTATTTGTGGTTTTAACGAATATTATTGACCCCAACATGTCTCAGAAGCGTAAGAGTGACACCAGTGGTGATGGTGGTTGTAAAAAGCGTCGCACTATTACGTTGGAAACTAAGGTGGGCTTTATAAAGCGTTGTGAAAGAGGTGAGAAAATGATAAGCATAGCAAATGCTGTTGGGATGAAACGTTCGACTGTTGGGACAATTTTGAAGGACAAAGAGCGCATTATGCAACATGTGAAAGGTTCTGTGCCAATGCATTCCACGATCATTAGTAAGAAAAGAGGTTCGGTGATCTCAGAGATGGAAAAACTTTTGAGTGTGGCTGGAAGACCAGCATCAGCACCGCATGCCTATAAGCTTAACTTAATTCAGCGGAAGGCCATAAGTCTCTTTGAAAACGTAACGGCTAAACATGGTGAGAGTGTTGCTGAAGAAACATTTACTGCAAGCCATGGTTGGTTCCACAGGTTTAAGGCTCGTTCAAACCTGCGCAACATAAGAGTGAGTGGTGAGGCTGCCATTGCTGACATGGTAGCAGCCTTGGAGTTTCCTAAGCTTTTGTCGGAAATTATTGATGACGGGGGTTACCTACCAGAGCAGGTGTTTAATGTGGATGAGACCGGTTTATACTGGAAAAAATGCCTGATTGTACATACATCGCCAAAGAAGAGAAGACTATGCCTGGTTTTAAGGCATTGGAGGATAGACTTGCACTCCTGCTCTGGTGGAAATGCTGCTGGTGACTGCAAACTAAAACCTTTGTTAGTGTATCATTCCGAAAACCCCAGGGTCCTCAAGGGTGTTGTCAAAGCTTCACTTCCTGCAACAACAAAAACCTGCCCTTCAAGATCCTGCTTGTGCTAGGTAATGCCCCTGGTCATCCATCATTCCTGGAGGATTTCCACGCCAACATCAAGGTGGTGTACTTGCCTCCCAATACCACCTCTGTCCTGCAGCCTATGGACCAAGGTGTCATAGCAAGTTTTAAAGCATACTACCTGTAGAGAACTTTCACACAGGCTGTGAAGGGGACAGAAGAGGAAAGTGGAGTGACACTGAGACTTCTAGAAGAACTACAACATCTACAAGGCCATTAAGAACATTGATGCTTCCTTGGCATGAGGTCAAGATTTCCAACATGAATTGTGTTTGGAAGAAACTCGGCCCACAATTTGCCAATGACTTCAAGGGATTTACAGAGAATGTGAATTCAGCGGCCAACAACCTAGTGGAACTGGGCAAGCAACTGTGTTTGGAAATGGAGGAAGATGATGTCCACGAATTGTTGGAATGCCACACTCAGGAGCTGACCAACGAAGATTTGATGGAGCTGGAGTCACTCAGGGTCCAGGAGGAGGTCCCTGAGGAGGAACAGGAGGCTGAGGAACCCCAAAAGTTCAACTCTAAGCAGTTGGCTGCTTCTTTTGAGTCTCAGGACCCAGTTGTGGGTCTTTTGACCTGTGCCTGGGTGGGCTAATTCCTGTAAAAAAAAAAAAAAAATTGAAATATTTACAAAAGTGTCTGCAGCTGTTCACGATGCTATTGCCTGCTACAAGATAATTTATGAAGAAAAGAAGAGATTAACTGTGCAGACATCTCTTGATAAGTTTTTCATGAGAGTTGAGATGGGACAGAAGGAGCAAGAGAAATTATAATCCGCGGAACATCAAGAACCAATGCCATCTACATCTACAAGAGGTTATACAACCTTTAAAGCCATTCCCAATGCCCCAGAACCAGATGCCTGTACCTCAGACCTTGTTGATCCTCCATCTCCACCCTCATCTCCATCCTCCAACTAACTCCAACACCCCGGCAAGCAACATCAGTCCCAGCAAGCAAGGCAGCACCAGGAATAAAGTAAGTACAGTAACCTTATGTATACCTTTATTTATTATTACTATACATGCTATTATTACTATCCATGCTATTTATACATTCAAATACTGTTTAAGGCTGGTAAGAAATACTGTCAAGTATTATTGGGGTATAGCTGTCTGTACAACCTTTTTTTACAATGTTGTATGCAGTATTCAATATTGACAAAAGTAATGTTGGACTTAAGAACAAATGGACTTTCGAACAGACCTCAGGAACCTAACCAGCTCATAAGTAGGGGAGCCCCTGTAATTAGCAAGATCATTAACAATAACATCTTTGCAAAGTAATGGATAAGCATCTAGCTCAGTGTACTGATTAATGGTCTGGGAATATTCAATGCATAGCCTTCTTGTGACGCGGAAGGTTATCTTAACAATTACAACTTGAGCACGCCAGGGTGATAAGCTTAGTTCGATGATGCCTTCTGAGCGCAGCCAATTCGCATAACTAGCAATTACATTAGGGGAAATACCCCACGAGTTTCGTTGATACCCCAGAGATTCGACAATTGGCAGAGCTGGTGTGATGCGAATTCTTGCCACTAGAAGGCTCTCTGTATATTGCCTCTGACTCATTCCCACCAACTTTGCTCTTATTTACATTTACTATGTCTCTGACTTCGTGTTTTTTTTTTCTGACTTTGTGTTACTCATTCATGGCTAAATGCCCCAGTTATATTTCCTCTTGTACTTGGCAACTTGGTGTGATGTGATAAGGCATAATAAGAGTAGTGAAGGACCAACAAAGGTTGGTAGAGACTTGAACTTGCCACCCTAGAATGTCTTTACCATCCTCAACACAGGTAAATAACAGTCTCATTTTATGCTTTACATTGCTTATTTATGGCTTATTATGCTTGTTTTATAAGTCTGCTTTATTTTCTTGTTTGTCACTGTGCATGACAAAGATATATCAAGAGTTTTGGAAGGATGGCCGGTCCCCTACCCCCTGAAATTGTCATGTTCTTATGGGATTAATTGCTTCAATAACTAATGAGTCACTACCCAACAACTTTTCCCAGTCCCTATATGCATCAGTTAATGGGGTATGCCTGCATTGTATATTAATTATTATATGATAATCAGCAATTTGTGTATAGTATGATGAATTGTTTCTCTCTTCATGCAGGTTTGTGTTCAGGAAGATCCGTTTGTTATTAGGTGGAAGGTTGCGCTTAGTGGCTGTGGGAGGAGCTCCACTCTCACCCGATACTCATAATTTTGTGCGTGCTAGTCTTGGTGCGCCAGTACTGCAGGTTGGTATTGTCTTCCTTCTTGCTTTTATTCTTATCTTGTAGCTTATCTCCTATCCTAAGCATAGTATAATTAATCATATTACATGTATATCTTATTAGCTTACTAGCCATTTCGGCAGTCAGTCAGTTCTTTGTTTCAACCTTCATTGTCCAATGTTAGTACAGCGGGAAACCAGAGCGCCTGGAGAAAATCTGCCATGTTTGGTAGGGTCACACATCTGGCCCAAGCAGGTGATTTATCCCAATTTGTGATTTATATTTTGAAATTTGCTGGCTAAGAACTTAAGAGTTTATTTATTTACAGTGGAGTATGCTATAACGAACGGATCCTACTACGAATATTCCTATAACGAACGTTTTTACCTATAAAATTGAGAATGCTATAACGAACGCAACTCCTACAACGAACGCGGATGAATACGGGACTATTTCGTCTGGCGCATGAATATTGTTGTACAGGTAGTTCTGCTATAACGCGATAATTGTGTTCTTGTAAAATATCGTGTTATAGAAAATCGCGTAATAGAAATAACAGGGCTTATGGAGAAAATAGGGTTAGGTGCAGATTACTCGAAATCGAAAAAATTTAGTAGTTAGCCTAACACAAAGGATAGCACAGTCTAAATAAATGTTACATTAATATCTAATAATGAAATCATACAGTAAATGTAACACTTTACTTGATGGGGGAGAAGGGTGATTTTGAGGTTGATAAAATCGAGCTTCTCTTCAAGTGTTATATCCTCTCTTTTACGATCATCACCGGGAATTCTATCACCAGAACGCTTCTTGTTGATATTCTTCTTTACTATATTCACAGTTAATACGTGGGGTATGCTATAACGAACGGATCCTACTACGAATATTCCTATAACGAACGGTTTTACCTATAAAATTGAGAATGCTATAACGAACGAAACTCCTACAACGAACATTATTTAATTTTTTTTCTTCTAATTTATTGTTTTTTTATTACAAATATTAATGATATTCTTTATTTCAGGGGTTTAGATACATATTTATGCACTTTTTTACAATTTTTACAATTTTATATTATATTTTTCAGTGTTAAGTGGTTGTATTTGGGGGCCTGGAACGGATTAATCCTATAACGAACGAATGCTATAACGAACAAGGTTCTAGAACCAATTAGATTCGTTATAGCATACCCCACTGTACCACAAAATTGGAGAAATAGTAAGCAAAAATCGCGTTATATCAAACAAGCGTTCGCGTTATACAAATATCGTTCCTAATTCATAAATCGCGTTAGAGCAAATTCGCGTTATCAAAACACGCGTTATAGCAGAACTCACTGTACAGTGGCTCACAACAAGAGCGTCTTTGTCTCATTGTGTAGCCAGTGCACCACTGTTATTGTTGAAATTTCGTCTTTTGATGTGGAAATAGAGTTATTTGTATAAATATTTTGTTATGCAAGTGTAGAATTGTAACAATGAATCGTCCAAAGCGAGTGGGAAAGCTCATAACTCTTGAAACTAAGAAAGAAATCATAAAGAAACGTGAGGATGGAACAAGCATTGCGAAACTTAGTGATGAGTATGGGATGGCTAAATCGACTATATGTACGATTTTAAAGAATAAAGAGGAGTTAAAAACTGTGCAAGTGGCTAAGGGAATCTTGAAACTTAGCAAAGCAAGGTGTAATGTGATTGAGGAGATGGAAAATTTACTCCTAGTGTGGATAAAGGAGAAAGAAATGGCAGGTGATAGCATTAGTGAAGCTATAATTTGTGAGAAGGCCAGACAATTGTTTGAGGACCTTAAAGCCAAGACTCCCAGTACAAGTGATAGTGATGTGCCAGTGTTTAGGGGTACCAAGGGGTGGTTTACTGGTTTCAGAAGGAGAAATAAATCACATAATGTTGTGAGACATGGTGATGCTGCTAGTGCAGATAAGGAAGCAGCTAAGGAACACCATGACATTTTTTTGAATGTGATTAAAGAGGGAGGCTTTGTTTCTCAGCAGGTATTCAACTGTGATGAAACTGGACCTTTTTGGAAAAAATGCCTTGCCGTACATAATTACCGAGGAAACTTCTGTCTCTGGCCATAAGCCAATGAAAGACAGGCTTACCCTCCTTCTTTGTGCTAATGCTTCTGGTGACTGCAAAATAAAGCCACTCCTTGTGTACCATGCAGAAAACCCCAGAGCTTTCAAAAACATTAGGAAGACCCACCTTGGTGTTATGTGGCGGTCAAACCCAAAGGCTTGGGTGACCAGAAATTTATTCTCCAAGTGGGTGATTGAGGTGTTTGGACCCAGTGTTCGGGAATACCTCAGGGGGAATAATCCTCCACTGAAAGCTTTGTTGGTGATGGACAATGCACCAGCCCACCTTCCTAATTTGATGGTTGAATTGCCAGAGGAGTTCAACTTCATCACTGTGCACTTCTTGCCACCCAACACAACACCTCTCATCCAGCCCATGGATCAACAGGTAATTTCTAACTTTAAGAAACTGTACACAAAGGCACTGTTTAGAAAATATTTTTGCTTCCACTTCTTCCAGTGATGTTAGTTTGAAGGAATTTTGGAAGAGTCACTTCAATATAGCAAACGTTCTTTTTTTAATTACCTCAGCCTGGAAAGAGGTTACTGTGAGGTGTCTTTGTGCTGCCTGGAGGCCATTGTGGCCTGAATGTGTGCTTCAAAGAGACTTTGAAGGCTTTTAAGAGTTAGAAGAAGAGGCTGTTGTTCATGAAATTGTGTGTCTGGGCAATTCCATGGGCCTGGAAGTGGATGATGATGATGATGATGTTGAGGAGTTGGTGGAAGAGCACAGTAAGGAACTGTCCACTGAGGAGCTGCTTGAGCTTCACAAAGAACAAAACGAGACACTGAAGCAGAGCTTAACTTCTGAGGAGTCAGGGGAGGAGGAGGACAAGGAGGAAAGCCGCATCATTCCAGCCAAAGATCTCAAGGATGCGTTCTTTTGCTGGAGCAAACTGTCCAAACTTGCTGAGGATTATCATCCTGATGTTGGTTCTGTGCAAAAGGCCATCAGTGTGTTTAATGACAATGTTATGAACTACTTTTGGAAGGTCCAGAAATCAAGGTTGAAGCAGCCAACCCTGGATTCCTTCTTTAAAAAGGTAACAAAAGTACCTACAGACAAAGAGCCTGTGAGACAATCACCAAAGAGGGCTAGGAAGGATGACTCCTCTCCTTCCACCTCTTCTTCATAATTCTCTCCTCCCCCCCTCCCCCTCTGCCTCCTGTCCTGCATGCTGAACAACACTAAGGTAAGATAAAGTACCGTATTTTTTACATTTTCCACAGAATTTTTTCAGTGTTAAGTGGTTGTATTTGGGGGCCTGAAACGGATTAATCCTGTAACGAACGAATGCTATAACGAACGAGGTTCTAGAACCAATTAGATTCGTTATAGCATACCCCACTGTATTTATTTTTAATTGGGAATAGCTGAGCTGGGAATAGGTCAACGAACCACAACAATTCCTGGGAGAGCAGAAAAAAAAAGTTGAAAGAGAATACATTGTGTTAATCTACACCACGAAGATGCCAGAAAACCTGCTCTTTTAAGTGAGACATTGTAAGAGGATGGAAACCTAGAAGAAAGTAAAGTACAGGGGACCCCCAAAATTGTGGATATTTATTTTGTGGTCCTCTATTATTCGAAGATGACACTCTGGATGTACCCAAGAATGTCTGTGAGTAATTTTAAAGTTGCCGGCATTTTCGCGGCTGGGACAGGGAGCCATTCGTTCTAGAGACAGTAATTTCCTTTACCTGTATTGTAAATATGTATGTGTGTGTTTATACACACACATACATATATACAATACAGGTAAAAGAAATAATTGTCCTAAGGGCAAACACATGAAAGGAATATACATTTCTTTGTACATAAATAAAAATGGGGCAAAGGCAAAAGAGGCAAGCAAGCACAGGGGTAGAACGTCAGCACACTCCCTCAAAACATGAGGGGGTGTAGTGGACCTCTCCCCTACAAACTACATCCGCATTCCAATGCGACAGTATCTTAGCAACCAAACGAGCGGCCTGGGGCGTCACCAGCTGCTACCGTATCCTAGCAACATGGGGGGGGGGATCGCCACCTGCTACGTCTAGCCTAGCAACGGAGTCAAGAAACCGGCGAGTTCCCACGGGTTTACGTCTGGCTGCTGTGTATATAAGCTCAAATTCTCTCAACTGAGATTCATTCTGGCCTACGTTCCTGAACATGCAACACCTCCTCCAAGCAAGCTCCTCGCTGTCCAGCCCTCATTCAACATGGAGGACAGCAACACGCAACATCTCCTCTAACGAAGCTCCTACACTGATACCTCAAGCATGCTACTCACTGAACGTGTCTCTCACCACAAGCTTCTCACCGCACGGCATCTCCAGCACCAGACTGTCTTTCATATAATATATTTTATATAAGAAAACCACCACCTAGAGTTTCCATCAATCCCATCCTGAGTGCTAGACAACATAATATCACGAACCCTACAGGGGTATTCCGTCTATGCACATTATTCGCATCCAGATTGGATAACACACCAGCAACCCTACGATTGGAGATTATAGGAAAGTATATAGATACATTAGGAGGGGTAACGTTGGAATTGTCTAAGGTGGAGTTAGAGGAAAATAAGGTGCCAGAGAGATTGATTTTATCAGAGGGAGTGCTGGCTATAAAGTTATCTGGTCAGAAAATATGAGCAAAAGAGAGAGTGCATTAGTTATTACAGATATTTTATTTTATTTTTTGTGAAGGACCAGAAAGATGTACTGGAAGAAGAATTAGTTCGGTGAGATTTTCTTTTTTTTTTTCTATTAAAATTCCACTTGTCCCTGTGAAGAATTGCCATAGTTAGCGTTTAGAGAGGAGTGGGGGAGGTGGACACGCCCAGTTTGATATAACAGAGATAAGATTTTGATCACAAGAACCTAATGGGACTGAAATTTAGTATGAATAGTGCTGGATTTTTACATATATGAAAAAAATACACTGGTTGACAATCCCTTATCCAAAATCCTTGGGGCCCAGATGCATTTCGGATTTGAAAATTTTTCGGATTTCAGATTTTTTTTTTTTTTTTTTTTTTTTTTTTTTTTTTTTTTTTTTTTTTTTTTTTTTTTTTTTTCTTTCTTTCTTAGGGATCAGCCCACCCGGGCACAGGTCACTGACCTACATTGGGCCTGAGGGGCTGAAATATAATAATTATAATAATAATAATTCTTACCCGGTAGGTCTAGGTCGTGTTTCTCACTTTTGATCTTTTTTTCATTCTTGTATTTCTTTATTACTATTATTATTATTATTATTATTATTATTATTATTATTATTATTTTTATTTTTATTATTATTATTATTATTTTTATTATTATGATTATTACAATTATTATTACATTCCCCCCCGGCCCCAATGTGGGTCAGTGTTCTGTGCCCGGGTGGGCTAATCCCTGTTTATAAAAAAAAAAAAAAAATGCCCCACAAAAAAACTTTAGGTTTTCAGAGGTTTTCGGTTTTTGGAATTTCGGATAAAGGGTTGTCAACCTCACTAAATTTTGAAATTTGGAGTAAAACTTGGTAGATCCCCACAACATGAGTATGAACACTAATTTACCTATTATTAGACATATTTTACGTGTACAGGTATTTCCCAATATATTTGTTTGTGTTTGTTACTTGCATGTTTTTATATGTCTGATGTGGTTGTAAAAATCATTTCCTTGTAACTTGCCCTCAGCATTTTCCCAGGTCTTATCCCAAGAGATCTTGCCTGCTATAACATAAGTTTGGTAATAGTCAACAACTCAAGACTCTTCCTACACTTGCTGTAATTCATTCCTACTCTGGAGATTAAGTGTTACTGATGATACAATTTTTTTTCTTTGCAGGGTTATGGATTGACAGAGTCTTGTGGATGTGCAACACTAATGGACCAGAATGACATGTCTACTGGCAGGGTTGGTGCTCCCCTGCAGGTGTGTGATGTAAAACTTGTCAACTGGGAAGAAGGAAACTACAGGATCACTGATAGACCAAAACCTCGCGGTGAAATTGTCATTGGTGAGTCTCTCTCTCTCTCTCTCTCTCTCACTCATATATATATATATATATATATATATATATATATATATATATATATATATATATATATATATATATATATATATATATATATATATATATATATATATATATATACATACACAGTAATACCCCGCTTTACGCATTTCAGTTTTACGTGTTTCTACATTTACTCGGTACCCCGCCAGAACCAGAATTCCCGCTTTACGCGGTGCATCTTCTCATATACGTGGAGAGCGGCTGGCGGTCATCTCGCGCCGCGCTATTTTTTAATTCAAACCTCCCACCATCCCGCCATGTTGGGTAAGCGGCTCGAGTAGATTGCGCAGTGTATGTCTTTGTTGCGTTATCGGTGACGTCATATGACGTATCGGACTGTGATTGGGCCACGCATCCTTACCTCCCTCCCTGCTAGCTGTGATTGGTTTAATGTAATATGACGTGGCCTGCTGCGGGAGAGATGAAGCCCCTTGACCTACCTGCGTCAGTTACACCCCTCCCGGCCACACCGTGTATACCGGTATCTATTGTTCCATAAGAATGGCTGCCACCGGACCACCACCACCACAGAAAAACCTTGCATTACCTGGACCCAGCCTCCCTAAGCCAAAGAAGATACGACGTGCCCTAAGCTACGAGGTGAAGTACAAGATCATCCGAGAGTTGGAGAAAGGAACAAGACAGGTTGATTTGGCACGCCAGCATGGTGTGAACGAATCTACGATCCGGACGATAAAGAAGGATGCAGCCAAGATAAAAGAACACGAACATCACAAAGTCTGCAGGTGCTTCAATGATCAAGTATTGCCACAACAAGGTGCGTCTCAAGACGGAGAAGTTACTTGTGAGCTACTTGATTCGTCAGGCAAGACGGAACATGGCGGTCGACACGTGCTCAGTTCAGGAGTATGCACGTGAACTGTACGTAGCAGTGTCACGAAAGATGGGAATTACAGAGCCCAAACCCTTCAATGCTTCTTCTGGGTGGTTGCACAGGTTTAAGAAGAGGAACAAGATCACCAACATTATCATTGGTGGTGAAGAAACGAGTGCTGACCGTGTTGCAGCTAGGGATTTTCCTCCGTTCTTACGTGAGATTATGGAGGAAGGACAGTACACCGACAACTAGATGTTCAACATAGACGAATCCGGTCTGTTTTGGAAAAAGCTACCTTCCAAGACCTTCGTTGTCAAGTCTGCCAGCAAGTGTCGGGGCCGGAACTTGCAGAAGGAGCGCATCACCGTCCTCTTTACCACCAATGCCTCCGGTTCCTGTAAACTCAAGTTATCGGTGATCCACACAGCTCACACGCCTACAAGAACATGGACATGACCAAGCTAAATGTCCACCGGCTGACTGCACATAAGGCGCGGATGTTCTCTACTCTGTCCCTCTCCTGGTTTGATGACTGTTTCGTTCTCGACGTGAAGAAATTTTGTGAGCAACAGAATGTTCCATTCAAGATTTTGTTGCTGCTTGACAACGCACCAGGACACTCGCCCCTACTGTTGGATCGTCACCCCAACGTAAAAGTGGTCTTCCTTCCTCCCAACAGTACGTCATTAATCCAACCCATGGACCAAGAATTAATCTGCAATGTGAAAGCTGCATTCTCTGCAAAGAAGTTTAAGCTTCTGAACGACTATACCAACACCAAGGATGAGTTGCGTAAGCTGGGTGACACCGATAGCAAGAGCGACGAGGACGAAGAACAACAGTTGGCAGAGCAAGGAGTTCTTGTGAAACACTTTTGGAGGAAATTTAACGTCAAGAAAGCTGTGGACTTCTTGGTGGAGGAATGGGATCAGCTGTCTGTAGCAACGGTTCGTCACGCATGGAGACATGTGTTGCAAGGTGTCCCAGGTGGGAGGCAGAGTCAACCTGTGACTGGTGAGGTTCAGACTGTTGCAGTAGCAGTACACCTTGCCAGAGAAGCTGCGCAGAGTGTTACAGCTGCAGGTTTCTCCGAGACCACCAACGACGACATTATGGAGGTGATAAGGGATCCTGATGTGACTGCCGACGAGATGTTAGAAGACGATCACGTCAGTGAAGAGGCAGGCGGTGCGTCATCCCGAGAAGAACACAAGTTATCGCATGGTAATGTAAGGGGTGCCATTGAGTGTGTAGAGAAACTGAAGCTCCTCCTTTCCGACGACCCTGACGATAACCGGAATGAAGTCTTCACAACCCAGCTGTTGCAGGCTATGGAGCCCTACATCAAGGTGTATCACGACAACATCAACACTAGCCGTCAACAAAGCATTACCGAGTCCTTCGCCCGCAACCCACCACAGCCAGCCCAAGCCTGTGATAGTGACAGATACAGAGTCAGTGATGGTGACTTTGAGGTATTTGTCAGGGAGGCCCTGACAAGTGTGGATGACAGTAATGGTGACTCACCTGAGGGCCAGTAGCCTGCCCATTGCCTCGGAACCAGCCGCCATTCCCATACGCCGACCCATCTCTTCTACTGATGTAAGTGTTAAACCTAACCTTGATTTTTCCTAACATAACCTAACCTTACATAAGTGTTAAACCTTGATTTTTTAAAACATAACCTAACCTTACGTAAGTGTTAAACCTTGATTTTTTCTAACCTAACCTACCATGACGTAAGTGTTAAACCTTAATTTTTCTTTTACCTGGTACAGTATATTATTCTCTTATTGATATTTCTCTTCTATATTATGTGTGTGTGCATACCATCATAAAGTTAAGATGTTATTTTTACTAAAACGTACGTATTGTGTCGGGAAAAAGTGGAGTTTGGGGGTCGGCCCAGTCTCTGTTTCAATTAATCCCATATGTTCTGTTGTTCAGCTTACGCGTTTCCCGCCTTACGCGGGCCTCCGTGGGTTCATTTGACCACGTAAAGCGGGGTTACACTGTATACAGTGGTCCCTTGGTTAACGAACTCAATTCGTTCCAGAGAGTCGTTTATGTTAACCGAAAATTTCGTTAACCGAAACCATTGTTTCAATGGGATATTGGGTAATTGGTTCCAGTTCACTTTAAAGTATATACAAAGTAAAGCCAAAAATGCATAAAGTCAGAAACATTCCTAAAATTCCCCTAAATTGCCCTTAAATCACTATATATATACTTACATATACAGTACACTAGAACTCTTAAATCTCTACTGTAATGTAATACAGGTGATTAATTTTATCTCTTGTGCAAATTATATGACGTTTATATTCAAATTATTCTGTCTTGCAGCGATTCCCGCAATGCAAATTATATTCTCCTAACTTTAGTCTGAGATATTACATAAGATAAACACTTTAAGCCTAATGAAAACACCAAACTTTTGTCTGGGAAGGCCGGGGTAGGGAGGGAGGGAGGGAGCGAGCTAGCGAGCGAGCGTGCGTGCGAAGAGGGGGGAGCGGGGGGGAGTTGAGTTGTACTTTGACAGTTAGGGGGAAGGTCTGGTGAAATATTAAATTAATTTATTTATGTTGTTGCTCATAAAATTGTACAGTAATACCCCGCTTAGCGCGATTTCACGTATATGCGGTGCCTCGCCAGAGCCGAACTTTCACTTAACACGGGTTTTTTCCACGTACAGTGGGGTATGCTATAACGAACGGATTCTACTACAAATATTCCTATAACGAACGGTTTTACCTATAAAATTGAGAATGCTATACCGAACGAAACTCCTATAATGAACAGTATTTTTTCTAATTTTTTGTACTAAATTATTATTTTTTATTACAGGTATTTATGCACTTTTTTACAATTTTATATTATATTTCTCATTGTTAAGTGGTTGTATTCGGGGGCCTAGAACGGATTACCCCTATAACGAACGAATGCTATAACGAACGAGGTTTTATAACCAAATAGATTCGTTATAGCATACCCCACTGTATACGCGCAGAGTGTCCGGCTGGAGACGCTATTTTTAGATTTCGCCCCACCCGCCACCCGCCTGCCTGCCTGTTTTAGCTCATAAAATTCATACAAATTACCCGACCAGAATCTAATTTACATTGTTGGAATTCTTACAATTTGATGATCATTTTGAATATAAACATCATAGATTTTGCATTAGACATACAAATTTTAGATATAATGTTTACTCTGAGTAAATATGTTATCTTTTGTGCAAAATATATGACATTTATATTCAAAATATTCCTGGTCTTACAAGGAATCCAGCAATATCAATTATATTATCCTAACTTTAGTTTGAGGTATTATTTATTAAAATTTAGTGGTTTCCCCCCAAAATTTCTCAGAGAGGGAAGAGCCAGCAAGTGTAGTGTGAGAAGAGGGGGAGGGAGTTGAGTCCATTATTTGAATGGACATTAACTTGGCGACTGTATTTCTCTATTTCTCTTAAGTATTAATTGTATGCATGTACCATCATAAAATTAAGATGTTATTTTTACTAGAACATAGGTATTGTGTCGGAAAAAGTAGAGTTTGGGGGTCCGGCCAGTCTCTATTGGAATTAATCCCATATGTTCTGTTGTTCACTTAGTGCGGTTTTCACTAAACACGGTACCCTGTGGGTTCAATTGACCGCGTTAAGCGGGGTACTACTGTATATAAATAACCGGCCAGAATATAATTTACATTGCTGGAATTCTTATAAGATAGTGATTAATTTGAATATAAACAAGCTCTAATTTGCATTAGACATACGAATTTTAGATCTAATTTAAGAATTTTATTAGAGTGAGCAAAAATTTTAATTTTTGTGCAAAATATATGACGTTTATATTCATATTATTCACTGTCTTGCAAGGATTCCAACAATACAAATTATATTCTCCTAACTTTAGTCTGAGATACTATATATGATTAAAATTGTAAGCCTAGTGAAAATCCCCAAACGTTCGGGAAGGTGGTGTGAAGTATTTTTTGTTAATTTATGTCCTTTAGATTGAGTTTTTGTTTTTTGCTTATAAAATTTAATAGAAGTGACCGGTGTGAATTTAATTTGCGTTGCCGGAATTCTTATAAGATAGTGATTAATTTGAATGTAAACATGCCATAGTTTGCACTAGACAAAAATTTTAGTAATCATTTTGTACATTTTTCTGATTACATGTACAGTTGAGCTTTGCACTTAGGACAGTGTGTGCATGTAAATGAGTTTCAATAAATGAATAAAGTTACATATATCGAGCCAAAAATAATAGTTGAAAAACTTTATGTAGACAGAGCTTGGATGGCTAAATTTTAGAATGACCAATACAGCTCCTCCCCGACTTATGACCTTCTCGACTTACGACCATTTGCACTTACGACCTGCCTCAGTGGTACCAAAATTTTGTCAAATTACGTATTTTCGAGTCCCAAGTTCAGTACACAGAGAAGATTTTCATTGGTAATTCACTTTAAAATCCCTGGCAAGCTTAAAAGTGAGAGTTTTGTGGTGCTGAGAAGAAAAAGAGACAATCATTTTAGATTTTCTATGTATTATTTAAGCATTTTCGATTTACGACCATTTCGACTTACGACCTGGATTTGGGTCCCTAACCTCGTCGTAAGTCAGGGAGGAGCTGTAATTTTAATACTGTATAAAAAATGCACAAATATTAAAGAGCACAATTTTCTTGATATTTACTCCAATGGAAATGAATGTAAAAATAGAAGAGATTACTGAATTGGCTGAGTACCTCCTCAGCTTATCAGCTGATGTTTAAAACAAAACGTGATTTTCGTAAGGATTTCGTTAATCAAATTTTTTTTCGTTAACCAAATTGAAGATTCTTATGGAAGGTAATTCTTTAACCGAAATTTCGTTAACCGAGGGACCACTGTATATATATATATATATATATATATATATATATATATATATATATATATATATATATATATATATATATATATATATATATATATATATATATATATATATATATATATATATATATATATATATACACTTCATTTTTAGTCCATATAACACGCGGACTTTGAACATATAATCAACGACCTCACCAGCAAGGAATCGAACCCTCGACCTACTGGGTGTGACTAGGGAACGCTTACCGGCTAGGCCACAAGGACACTAAAAGCAGTTCTAGACTCTGTTATATTTCACACAAAGCCTGTTCATCGAGCTGATGGCGCCGTGAACCTCATTGGGAAACTGCCCGTGCCTCTTATGTGGTGTCAGTAGCATTTTACCGAATCCAGCTGGTATGAAACGCGAGGTACATATATATACTTCATTTTTAGTCCATATAACACGCGGACTTTGAACATATAATCAACGACCTCACCAGCAAGGAATCGAACCCTCGACCTACTGGGTGTGACTAGGGAACGCTTACCAGCTAGGCCACAAGGACACTAAAAGCAGTTCTAGACTCTGTTATATTTCACACCTCGCGTTTCATACCAGCTGGATTCGGTAAAATGCTACTGACACCACATAAGAGGCACGGGCAGTTTCTGTTCACGGCGCCATCAGCTCGATGAACAGGCTTTGTGTGAAATATAACAGAGTCTAGAACTGCTTTTAGTGTCCTTGTGGCCTAGCCGGTAAGCGTTCCCTAGTCACACCCAGTAGGTCGAGGGTTCGATTCCTTGCTGGTGAGGTCGTTGATTATATATATATATATATATATATATATATATATATATATATATATATATATATATATATATATATATATATATATATATATATATATATATATATTATTACCCCGCCTAACGCGGTTTCACTTAACGCGTTTTATCATATACGCGGTGCCTCGCCAGAGCTGAACTTTCACTTAACACGGATTTTTTCATCATATACGCGGTGAGTGTCCGGCTCGAGACGCTATTTTTAGATTTGCCCCACCCTCCACCCTGCCTGACTGCCTGTTTTAGCTCATAAAATTCATACAAATTACCCGGCCAGAATATAATTTACATTGCTGGAATTCTTATAATTTGGTGATCATTTTGAATATAAACATCATATATTTTGCATTAGACATACAAATTTTAGATAACATTTTTTCTCTGGGTAACTATGTTATCTTTTGTGCAAAATATATGACATTTATATTCAAAATATTCCTGGTCTTACAAGGAATCCAGCAATGTCAATTATATTATCCTAACTTTAGTTTGAGGTATTATTTATTACAAAAAAGTTAAGTATTCTGGTTTTCCCACACATCTCCTTGGGACGGTTGGTGGGGGGTGGGGGGGAGGGAGGGTTCGACCGACCATCTGTTACCCCGTGAAGAATATTTTTTTTTTTTTATTAACTGAAGATATTTGTTATAGCTCATAAAATTCATACAAATTACCCGGTCAGAATATAATTTACATTGCTGGAATTCTTATAATTTGATGATCATTTTGAATATAAACATCATATATTTTGCATTAGACATAAAATTTTTAGATAAAATGTTTAATCTGAGTAAGTATGTTATCTTTCGTGCAAAATATATGACGTTTATATTCAAAATATTCCTGGTCTTACAAGGAATCCAGCAATGTCAATTATATTATCCTAACTTTAATCTGAGGTATTATTTAATACAAAATGTTAAAATCTAAATTTTTCACCCACTCTTCTCTTGAAGGGATGATTGGTGGGGGGTGGGGGTGGGGGTTGGGACTGACCGCGCGGTTGGAAGAGGGGGGAAGGCAAGGTGGGGTACTTTGATTGACAGATAGTGTCGTGAAGATTATTTTTTTTTTATTAACTGAAGATATTTGTTTTAGCTCATAAAATTCATACAAATTACCCGGCCAGAATATAATTTACATTGCTGGAATTCTTATAATTTGGTGATCATTTTGAATATAAACATCATATATTTTGCATTAGACATACAAATTTTAGATAAAAAAATTTTCTGAGTAACTATGTTATCTTTTGTGCAAAATATATGACATTTATATTCAAAATATTCCTGGTCTTACAAGGAATCCAGCAATGTCAATTGTATTATCCTAACTTTAGTTTGAGGTATTATTTATTAAAATTTAGTGGTTTTCCCCCAAAAATTTCTCAGAGAGGGAAGAGCTGGCAGTGTAGTGTGAGAAGAGGGGGAGGGAGTTGAGTCCATTATTTGAATGGACATTAACTTGGCGACTGTATTTCTCTATTTCTCTTAAGTATTAATTGTGTGCATGTACCATCATAAAATTAAGATGTTATTTTTACTACAACATAGTTATGTGTCTTCAAAAAGTGGAGTTTGGGGGTCGGGCCGGTTTCTATTGGAATTAATCCCATATGTTCTGTTGTTCACTTAAGCGGATTTCACTTAACGGGACC
Source organism: Homarus americanus (assembly GCF_018991925.1). NCBI lineage: Eukaryota > Metazoa > Arthropoda > Malacostraca > Decapoda > Nephropidae > Homarus > Homarus americanus. Next base: position 19,647,765 of record NW_024722227.1, on the reverse strand, counting down.
CTCTGGGTTCTATTGACGCGTTAAGTAAACAACTTATATATATATATATATATATATATATATATATATATATATATATATATATATATATATATATATATATATATATATATATATATATATATATATATATATATATATATATATATATATATATATATATATATATATATATATATATATATATATATATATATATATATATATATACAGTTAACCCTCACTTTACGCGGTTAATGCAACCCGCAGGGTCCCGCATAAAGTGAGAAACGCGTAAAGTGAATAACATAACATATGGGATTAATTGAAATAGAGTCCGGGCCCACCCCCAAACTCCACTTTTTGACGACACACAACTATGTTGTAGTAAAAATTTTATCTTAACTTTATGATGGTATGAAAAAACAAGTAATATAGAAGAGGTTAGGTTAGGAAAAATAAAGGTTAACATAGGAAAAATAAAGGTTAGGTTAGAAAAACTAAAAGTTATGTGGAACACTTACGTTAGTAGAAGAGATGGGTCGGCATACGGGGATGGAGGCTGGTTCCGAGGCAGAGGGCAGATTACTGGCCCTCAGGTGAATCACCATTACTAGGTGAATCACCATCACTTACAGTTGTCAGGGCTTCCCTGACAAATCCCTCAAAGTCATCTTCACTGTCACTATCACTGGCTTGGGCTGGCTGTGGTGGGTTGCAGGCGAAGAACTCGGTTATGCTTTTTTGACGGCTGGTGTTTATGTTGTCTTGATACACCGTGATGTACGGCTCCATAGCCTGCACCAGCCGGGTATGGAAGACTTCATAGCGGTCATCGTCATTGTCGCGGGAAAGGAAGGACTTCATTTTCTCTGCACACTCCATGGCACCCTTAATATCACTATGAGTTAAACTGTGTTCTTCGGAGAATGACTCACCTTCTTCCTCCTCTTCACTGACGTGATCTTCTTCCAACATCTCGTCGGCACTCACTTCAGGATCTCTGATCACCTCCAGGATGTCGTCGTTGGTGGTCTCGGAGAAGCCTGGAACTGTAACAGTCTGCGCAGCTTCTCTTGCAAGGTCCACTGCTACTGCAACAGTCTGAACCTCACCAGTCACAGATTGACTCCTCCTCTCACCTGGTATTCCATGCAACACATGTCTCCATGCGTGACGAATTGTAGCAATAGACAGCTGATCCCATGACTCCACCAATAAGTCCACAGCTTTCTTGATGTTAAATACTCTCCAGAATTGTTTGAACAGTATTTTTTGCTGTGCCAACTGTTGATCCTCATCTTCTTCGCTCTTGCTATCGGTGGTGGTGTCACTCAGGTTACGCAACTCTTCCCTGGTGTTGGTGTAGTCGTTCAGGAGTTTGAATTTTTTTGTTGAGAATGCAGCTTTTACATTACAGATTAACTCTTGGTCCATGGGCTGTAATATAGACATAGTGTTGGGAGGAAGGAAGACCACTTTTACGTTGGGGTGACGATCTAACAGTAGGGGCAAGTTTCCTGGTGCGTTGTCCAGCAGCAACAAAATATTGAATGGCACATTCTGTTGCTCACAGAATTTCTTTACATCGGGAACAAAACAGTCATCAAACCAGGAGAGGGACAGTGTAGAGAACATCCACGCCTTACGTGCGGTCAGCCAGTGGACATTTAGCTTGGTCATGTCCATGGTTTTGTAGGCATGCGGCTTGCGTGCTGTGTGGATCACCGATAACTTGAGCTTACAGGTACCGGAGGCATTGGTGGTAAACAGGACGGTGATGCGTTCCTTCTGCATCTTCCGGCCCCGAATCCTGCTGGCATTCTTTACAACGAAGGACTTGGAAGGTAGCTTTTTCCAGAAAAGACCAGATTCGTCCATGTTAAACACCTGGTCGTCACTGTACTGTCCTTCCTCCATAATCTCACGTAAAAACGGAGGAAATTCCCTAGCCGCAGCACGGTCAGCACTCGCTTCTTCACCACCAATGTTTATATTGGTGATCTTGTTCCGGATCTTAAACCTCTGTAACCACCCAGAGGAAGCATTAAAGGGTTTGGGCTCTGTAATTCCCATCTTTTGTGCCACTGCCATGTACAGTTCACGTGCGTAGTCCTTAACAGAGCGCGTGTCGACCGCCATGTTCCGTCGCGCCTGACGCACCAAGTACCTCACAAGTAATTTTTCTGTCTTGAGAAGCACCTGGTTGTGAAAATACTTGATCATAGAAGCACCTGTAGACTTTGTGATCTTCATGTGCTCCTTTATCTTGGCTGCATCCTTCTTTATTGTTCGAATCGTAGATTCATTCACACCATGCTGGCGCGCCAAATCAACCTGCCTTGTTCCTTTCTCCAACTCTTGGATGATGGTATACTTCACCTCGTAGCTTAAGGAACGTCGTGTCTTCTTTGGCTTAGTGCCGCTGGGTCCAGGTAAGGAAAGGTTTCTCTCTGGGGGCGGTGGTCCGGCGGAAGCCATTTTACTGAACAATGGATGCACGATTACACGGTGTGGCCTTGAGGGATGAAACTGCCGCGGCTAGGTCAAGCGTCATCTTTCCTCCCTCCCTCCCTCCCCCGGGTGGACACGTCATAATACTTTAAGCCAATTACAGCTAGCAGCAGAGGGGGGTAGGGATGTATGGCCAATCACAGTTGGATACGTCATATGACGTCAGTGATAACGCAACAAAGACACACACTGCGCAACCTTACCGCGCAGCTTGCCCAAGCGGAGGGAGGAGGAGGGAGAGGCGAGGAGCACAGGCAGGCAGGCAGGCGGGTGGAGCGAATCTAAAAATAGCGTCGCGCCGGACACTCTCCGCGTAATGGGGTTCACGTACCGCGTAATGTGAGCACGTTAGGTTCTGGCAAGGCACCGCGTAAACGCGGAATGTGGGACCGCGTAAAGTGAGGGTTAACTATATATATATATATATATATATATATATATATATATATATATATATATATATATATATATATATATATATATATATATATATATATACACCTAGACCCCGACTTACGACGGGGTTAGGGACCCAAATCCAGGTCGTAAGTCCGACATGGTTGTAAGTCCGACATAGATAAAAAAAAAATTTTTTTTAATAAAAAATCTACAATGAAATACAGTACAGTAAAAGTAATGAATAATGATGAATTGATACAGTACAGTGAAAGTAATAAATAATAAGGAATGGATACAGTGTGACTGAGCACTTAACCTTTAATGTAGTCAGCTGAATGCACATGGGGCCCCCATAATTTTCTAATTATACATGGAGACTACATTAACTGGAAACGTTTCGGTATAGAAAATGCGTGTGTCATTTAAAAAAATAAAATTTAATTTTATTTTTTTTTTTTATCTATATCTGAGGCGGTCGTAAGTCCCGACGGTCGTAAGTCCACGTAGTCGTAAGTCGGGGTCTAGGTGTAATATATATATATATATATATATATATATATATATATATATATATATATATATATATATATATATATATATATATATATATATATATATATATATATATATATATATACCGTACAGGTAGTTCTGCTATAATGCGATAATTGTGTTCTTGTAAAATATCGTGTTATAGAAAAACGCGTAATAGAAATAACATGGCTTATGGAGAAAATAGGGTTAGGTGCAGATTACTCGAAATCGAAAAAATTTAGTAGTTAGCCTAACACAAAGGATAGCACAGTCTAAATAAATGTTACATTCATAACTAATAATGAAATCATACAGTAAATGTAACACTTTACTTGATGGGGGAGAAGGGTGATTTTGAGGTCGATAAAATCGAGCTACTTTTCAAGTGTTATATCCTTTCTTTTACGATCATCACCGGGAATTCTATCACCAGAACGCTTCTTGTTGATATTCTTCTTTACTATATTCACAGTTAATACAGTGGGGTATGCTATAACGAACGGATCCTACTACGAATATTCCTATAACGAACGGTTTTACCTATAAAATTGAGAATGCTATAACGAACGAGACTCCTACAACGAACATTATTAAATTTTTTTTTTCTAATTTAATGTTTTTTTATTACAAATATTAATGATATTCTTTATTTCAGGGGTTTAGATGCATATTTATGCACTTTTTTACAATTTTTACAATTTTATATTATATTTTTCAGTGTTAAGTGGTTGTATTTGGGGGCCTGGAACGGATTAATCCTATAACGAACGAATGCTATAACGAACAAGGTTCTAGAACCAATTAGATTCGTTATAGCATACCCCACTGTACCACAAAATTGGAGAAATAGTAAGCAAAAATCGCGTTATAGCAAACAAGCGTTCGCGTTATACAAATATCGTTCCTAATTCATAAATCGCGTTAGAGCAAATTCGCGTTATCAAAACACGCGTTATAGCAGAACTCACTGTGTATATAACTGGTCGGAATTACTGGACTTTAATTTCTCACTTGACTTGGGGTTTATTAAAGATTATTAGATGGTAATTGCTGTGGAAGTGCCCCTTTGAGAGAAATCCCGAACCAGCACAAGAACACTTAAATTTACTAAACAAAATGAATTGTCCGTGAGCCGTGGAAGGACAGCGTCTGTGACTGGGATGAATGAGACACACTGTAAAATTTACTCTTATATTCCCTCCAACACTACAAACACAATCAAATAATGGTACACCAATATGCGCACCCTTAACCTGAACTTAAAATACTACTCTGGGGAATAAAAGTTTTACATGATGTTGAAATTATTAGAAACTCAGGCAATGCCTCATTAGAGGACAATAAGTTTAAAGTATTAAGGAATGTTGCTTGTACACATGAAACAGGCCTTAAGGTCTTTCAACAAAATAATATCAACCACTGAGAAAATGGTATAAAAAAATAGAAATTAATAACTCGACAATGAATAGGCCTTAAGGGCACTCAACAAAATAATATGAACCACTGAGAAAATGGTAAAAAAATAGAAATTAATAACTATAATGAATAGGCCTTAAGGGCACTCAACAAAATTATATCACCCCAACAGATGCACACTTCCTAACCTAACTTAAACACTACTCTGGGGAACAAAGGTTATACCTGAGATAGGAATTATAAGAAAATATTAAATGCACACAGCATACATTAGTAACTGAAAAAATAGTATTAAGTACACACAAAAATATTATCACTATTATTAGGAAGTTACTGAGTCCACCAATACCCGTGAACCATGCTTCCTGACCTAACACATAGGTTCCACCTGCACTTCGTAGTTTTTTAAGGCACAACCAACAGGCACCCGTAGTTTAAGGCCCAAACCAGCCTTTCTCAACCTTGGAAATGTACCTCTAAGGTCCACTGGACTCTTGGTCCCAGTGTGTGACCCTGTATCACTCAGCTGGCTTCACTTTACCCCCAGTACATCCATGAAACGGAAGGGAGTGAGCCACTCAGACCTTGTACAGTTGAGAGAAGCTTTAGCTTCCCGGTAGTAAAAGGTTTTCACTAAGCTGCTTGAAGATATGTGGTATTGTGAGCCGAGGTAGAGGAGAGTTGATGACCCCAAACGATCGTCACGTCGTTAGTTGGGCACCTAGACAGCTGGGTTCACTCCAACTCTCACCATACTCAACAGGTGGCTCAAACCCAGGTCAGTGGATGGTCATACAGCTCGCTTCACCACTCGTGTCTCATACCGCCAGTGGATGTTATCATACCGCGATGAGTCTACAGAACCCTGAAAAACCCGGGCTGTTAGCTATTGTCTCACATCACCGTTTGTTCCTACCGCCCTATCAAGCTTTGTCTGAGATTGAATAAAACTTACTTGTTAATACTGATGTTAAATAAACGAAGGAACCAGGTCACGCGATCCGTCTCTCCTGGGTACAGCACAGAGGTGGTCCTTGACCTCTCTCACCGCTCCCCAGCCACGCTTGCTCACTGGTTCACGCTTTCCAGGAGTGACTTATTTACCAGACGATTAACAGCTTAATTAGGACGTACGCAACATTTTCAGACTGGGAAACGATCTATAATTATTTTCAATTTAATAACTGATATTTAATTTCATGATTCACGTCCCTATTAACTCGGTAAATTACATTTAATATCGTATAGGCCTAGTTCCACAAACTCTCGCTACGTGCGGGAGCGCGGTCTTCCCTCAGACGACCTTGAACTCAGCATCGCCAATGGCGCGGCTTTTGAAATTACACTGAAATTTCTGAATATTACATATATGTATGTATGTATATATATATATATATATATATATATATATATATATATATATATATATATATATATATATATATATATATATATATATATATATATATATATATATATATATATATATACATATACATATATACAGTAGTACCCTGCTTAACGCGGTCAATAAAACCCACAGGGTACCGTGTTAAGTGAAAACCGCGCTAAGTGAACAACAGAACATATGGGATTAATTCCAATAGAAACTGGCCCGACCCCCAAACTCCACTTTTTCCGACACAATACCTATGTTCTAGTAAAAATAACATCTTAATTTTATGATGGTACATGCACACAATTAATACTTAAGAGAAATAGAGAAATACAGTCGCCAAGTTAATGTCCATTCAAATAATGGACTCAACTCCCTCCCCCTCTTCTCACACTACACTGCTGGCTCTTCCCTCTCTGAGAAATTTTTGGGGGAAAACCACTAAATTTTAATAAATAATACCTCACACTAAAGTTAGGATAATTCAATTGACATAGCTGGATTCCTTGTAGGACCAGGAATATTTTGAATACAGATGTCATATATTTTGCACAAAAAATAACATATTTACTCAGAGTAAACATTATATCTAAAATTTGTATGTCTAATGCAAAATCTATGATGTTTATATTCAAAATGATCACCAAATTGTAAGAATTCCAGCAATGTAAATTATATTCTGGCCGGGTAATTTGTATGAATTTATGAGCTAAAACAAACATCTTCAGTTAATATAAAAAAAATATATTCTTCACGACACTATCTGTCGATCAAAGTACCCCAACTTGCCTCCCCCCCTCTTCCAACCGCACGGTCAGTCCCAACCCTCCCCCCCACCCCCCACCAATCCTCCCTTCAAGAGATGTTGGGTGAAAAAACTAAATTTTAACATTTAGTATTAAATAATACCTCAGATTAAAGTTAGGATAATATAATTGACATTGCTGGATTCCTTGTAAGACCAGGAATATTTTGAATATAAATGTCATATATTTTGCACAAAAGATAACATATTTACTCAGAGTAAACATTACATCTAAAATTTGTATGTCTAATGCAAAATCTATGATGTTTATATTCAAAATGATCATCAAATTATAAGAATTCCAGCAATGTAAATTATATTCTGACCGGGTAATTTGTATGAATTTTATGAGCTAAAACAAATATCTTCAGTTAATAAAAAAAAAAAATATTCTTCACACGGTAACAGATGGTCGGTCGGTCCCTCCCTCCCCCCCACCCCCCACCAACCCTCCCTACCAGATGTGTGGGAAAACCAGAATATTTACCTTTTTAGTAATAAATAATACCTCAAACTAAAGTTAGAATAATATAATTGACATTGCTGGATTCCTTGTAAGACCAGGAATATTTTGAATACAAATGTCATATATTTTGCACAAAAAATAACATATTTACTCAGAGTAAACATTATATCTAAAATTTGTATGTCTAATGCAAAATCTATGATGTTTATATTCAAAATGATCATCATATTGTAAGAATTCCAGCAATGTAAATTATATTCTGGCCGGGTAATTTGTATGAATTTTATGAGCTAAAACAGGCAGGCAGGCAGTCAGGCAGGGTGGCGGTGGGGGGTGGGGCGAATCTAAAAATAGCTCTCGAGCCGGACACTCTGCGCGTATATGTGGAAAAAACCCGCGTTAAGTGAAAGTTCAGCTCTGGCGAAGGCAATCACAGATATCGTGAAATCGCGCGCTTAAGCTTAAACCGCATATATATATATATATATATATATATATATATATATATATATATATATATATATATATATATATATATATATATATATATATATATATATATATATATATATATATATATATATATATATATATATATATACAGGTAGTTCTGCTATAACGCGATAATTGTGTTCTTGTAAAATATCGTGTTATAGAAAATCGCGTAATAGAAATAGCAGGGCTTATGGAGAAAATAGGGTTAGGTGCAGATTACTACTCGAAATCGAAAAAAATTTAGTAGTTAGCTTAACACAAAGGATAGCACAGTCTAAATAAATGTTACATTCATATCTAATAATGAAATCATACAGTAAATGTAACACTTTACCTTGAAAAAATATGAATATAACTTGATGAGGGAGAAGGGTGATTTTGAGGTTGATAACACCGAGCTTCTCTTCAAGTGTTATATCCTTTCTTTTACGATCATCACCGGGAATTCTATCACCAGAACGCTTCTTGTTGATATTCTTCTTTACTATATTCACAGTTAATACAGTGGGGTATGCTATAACGAATGGATCCTACTACGAATATTCCTATAACGAACGGTTTTACCTATAAAATTGAGAATGCTATAACGAACGAAACTCCTACAACGAACATTATTTAATTTTTTTTTTTTCTAATTTATTGTTTTTTATTACAAGTATTAATGATACTCTTTATTTCAGGGGTTTAGATGCATATTTATGCACTTTTTTACAATTTTTACAATTTTATATTATATTTTTCAGTGTTAAGTGGTTGTATTTGGGGGCCTGGAACGGATTAATCCTATAACGAATGAATGCTATAACGAACAAGGTTCTAGAACCAATTAGATTCGTTATAGCATACCCCACTGTACCACAAAATTGGAGAAATAGTAAGCAAAAATCGCGTTATAGCAAACAAGCGTTCGCGTTATACAAATATCGTTCCTAATTCACAAATCGTGTTAGAGCAAATTCGCGTTATCAAAACACGCGTTATAGCAGAACTTATATATATATATATATATATATATATATATATATATATATATATATATATATATATATATATATATATATATATATATATATATATATATATATATATATATATATATATATATATATATATATATATATATATATATATATATATATATATATATATATATACATATATATATATATATATATATATATATATATATATATATATATATATATATATATATATATATATATATATATTTATTTATTTATTTTATTTATTTATTTATTTATTTATTTATATATATATATATATATATATATATATATATATATATATATATATATATATATATATATATATATATATATATATATATATTTATTTATTTATTTATTTATTTATTTATTTTTTTTTTTTCTACCAGGTGGAGCAAATATCACTATGGGTTACTATAAGAACCCTAAGAAAACACAGGAAGATTTCTATGATGAAGATGGCTGCCGGTGGTTCCGTACTGGAGACATTGGTGAATTTCTTGAAGATGGATCTCTTCAGATTATAGGTAAGTGTTTCCTCAGGGGAATACAGTACAATCGATATATTTACAGTGGACCAGTGACCCAGGAGGCAGTTATAGGAACAATGCACTGTACCAGCTTTGTACTGTTTTTCTTTGCATTGATTATCTATTGTTGTAACCATGTAATTTAGCTTTTAAATAAGAAGACAATGATGTGGATATTCATTATTGTTAATGTGAAAAAATGGGAATTTTTAAAAAAATTTTACTGTCCATAGATCGCAAAAAGGACCTCGTGAAACTTCAGTTTGGCGAGTATGTTTCTCTTGGCAAAGTGGAATCAGAACTTAAAGTCAGTCCATATGTAGAGAATATTTGTGTGTATGCTGACCCATCAAAGAACAACATTGTTGCCATTGTGAGTCCAGTACAGAGAAATCTAGAAGACTTAGCACGTTCTCTAGGCAAAGAAGATCTTCGTAGAGAGAAGTTATGTCTGGATGATGACATAAGCAAGGCCATCATGCAAGAGCTCCTAGCAACTGGGAAAAAAGGTGGGTGATATGTTGCAGTTTTATACTTTTCTGCTATTACTTCCTTTGATCATGTTAGGCATCTCACAACCAAAGTGAGTTATCTTAATCCTTAATCCGTGGCTAAGGACCTCCCCCCATATTTGCAAAAATGGAAAGCAGATTAACATGAAACTTCCACCAATGATGACTGCTGTTTAAGGGTTCATTAGAGCCGTGAGCAGATGAAAGGAATTTAGTATCTTGAGAGTCCCGGTGGTGCTTCTGTTCACCCCTTGTAGCTTTTAATAGAATGTGGTAGACAGGCAGAGATAATATTACATCTGAAATTTAAGAGAAGGTTAAATATATGAGTACTGTATTGTAACTGTAGGATATATGGTGCACCTGTAGGCTTGAAAAAGTTCCACATAATTCCACTTGTTAACTCTCCTAACTGCATCAAAAGGCCCTTGCACTGCATTAGGAGCTTATTGTTACTGGTTGGCAGTAGGATCAAAGCTTTCTAACCGACTGTAAGCTGTCTATCCTTGGCTTTGCGATCATAATACATTTGATAATTGTCACCTGCTCTCGCTAACTCTTCATGAGCTACCTTACATGCATCTTGTTTTCTCTCTCAGATTAATCTGGTAATCATACACTGACCTAGAGTTTTCTTGATCTTCCTCATTTCCTCCCACAAGTTCCTTAACAGACTGAATGGTCCACGTACAGAGTGACCATAAATCAACTCGAAGGGAGAAAATGTGGTACTAGATTGGGGTACCTATCTATAAGCAAACAAAAGGAGATTTAAATACACAGGCCACTCTTTAGGTTGCTCATGACACATGCGCTTAAGCATCTTTAGTACCCCATTAAACCTTTCAAGTAAGCCATTACACATCGCATGACGTAAACTGTGTTCCTCGATCAAATAAAATTTCTTTGGGAATCCCTACCCTACTGAGCACATTAAGCAGTGCCTCTGCCACACTCACAGTGTCGCAAGACTTGAGCTCTACGGCCTCGGGATATCTCGTGGCGTAGTCTTATAAAAGTTCGAATATACAGAGTACCGTTATCCGTCACTAGCGCGCGATTCTAATGGTCCAACTAATTCTACTGCCACCCTCTGAAACAACTCGTCTATAATCGGCATTCTGCCTAATTTTGCACAGGGAACTCTACCCTTATCTACTGTCCTTTGGCACTGGTCACATGACCAATAATACCGTGTCACATCTGACGACACTCCTGACCAAACAAACTTACTGTGTATCTATCCATTACTGAGGCATGAAGCAACTCCATGACTGCTTTCCTCATCACCTGCGGCACCACCACCTGCTCATTACAACACCCATCAATCTCTACTACCGTATATCTCGGCCTATAAGGCGTCGGGGTGCATAAGACGGCCCCCCAAAATTTCCATTTAAAAAGTAGCTTTTGAGCTCTATTTGCTGTATAAGACCAGTACCCCAAATGTGACACTTACCCACTGACTCAGTAGTCCTTTACCAACCATCCTTGGTTTTTTAAAATACAGGTAGTTCTGCTATAACGCGATAGTAGTGTTCTTGTAAAACATCGTGTTATAGAAATTCGTGTAATAGAAATAACAGGGCTTATGGAGAAAATAGGGTTAGGTGCAGATTACTCCAAATCGAAAAAAAAATTCGTAGTTAGCCTAACACAAAGGATAGCACAGTCTAAATAAATGTTACATTCATATCTAATAATGAAATCATACAGTAAATGTTACACTTTACCTTGAAAAAATATGAATATAACTTGATGGGGGATAAGGGTGATGTTGAGGCTGAGGAGTCATGAAACATCAAGCTTTTCTTCAAGTGTTATAGCCTTTCTTTTACGATCACCACCGGAAATGCAATCACCAGAGTGCTTCCCAGAGATATTCTTCTTTTCCATAGTCACAAAATTGGAGAAACAGTAATCAGAATTCACTGAGGACACTTAAAAGCTTCACACGTGTTTCAAACAAAGTGTGGAGTAAACAGAGCGCGTGGGTCTAAAACGCTATGTATTTTGTTTTTCTCTTATTTAAAAGTTTACATTTTACATATACTGTACAGGTATACTGTATACATAAATATTACATAAATTATTTCTGCAATTCTTCACAAACAAAACACATAAATCAATTGAACATGTGATATCGAACGTGAACTGTAAACACTGCATAACCCCGCACCAAGCCACAATGTACAGTACACTTTAAACGCTACTTATTTTGTTTTTCTCTCTTATTTAAAATTTTACAATTTACATATACTGTACAGGTATTTCTTCACAAACAAAACACATAAATCAATTGAACAAGTGATGTTGAACGTGAACTGTAAACATTGAGCCAAGCCACAACACTGTACAGTACACTTTAACACTTTAAACGCTACGTATTTAGTTTTTCTCTTTTATTTAAATTTTTACAATTTACATACAGTATACATATATATATATATATATATATATATATATATATATATATATATATATATATATATATATATATATATATATATATATATATATATATATATATATATATATATATATATATATATATATATATATATATATATATATATATATATATATATATATATTTCATGTAAATCCACAATGAAAACGTGGATAAGATAAATCTTGATAAAATCACACGGGAAAATGGTGACAACGGAGTACCTTAGCTTTCGTCTTTATTCAAGACATCTTCAGAGGCAACTGGGTTACATGGACAGAGAGAGGCTTAAATATACAGGGTGACCTAAAAATATAAGGTCAGGTCATAATGATGACATCCACTAATCCGCACACCAACACACACGTAGAGGAGCTTAAGAGAAGGGTGGTGACGTGACTAGACAGGTCAGGTCAGAAAAAAGGGACCCACAAAATAACTATCATACATCAAGATCAAAGGTTTTCAAAGCATTTTTAACCTTGGGCCACTGACAAATAAATTTATGATGGTCAGTTCAAAACTGATAATATGTTATATATATATATATATATATATATATATATATATATATATATATATATATATATATATATATATATATATATATATATATATATATATATATATATATATATATATATATATATATATATATATATATATATATAAATTGTAATTTACATATTATTCATATTATGCTAGAGCGCCCACAAAACATGAGAAACGTTTGAGTCCCCCAGTAGAGATGTCCGTTCTCTATCCACTCCAGGATGTCCGTTTTCTTTTTGTGTACTCGCTCAGGGACTCAAGTATTTCTGTATATGACACAGGATGATAAGGGAATTTGAATTTATTTGTTTATTTATTTATATATAATATACTGTAATATATTAAATATACTGCAAGTATTTTCTTTAATTTATATACGTGTTTCGCGAAAAAGGGAGGCTACATTTATGGTGATCGTTAAGGACCAAACTCCGAATCCATGACGTGACTTCTGTTCATTATTTATATCCTAAATTTACCACTGTCGGCAGTTTCAAGAATTAATGCAGTCATTTACTGAATATTCTTTGCAAAAAAATAAATTTTAAATGAATTATTTATAAGAGATAAGTATTATGATCAGTAAATATACAGAGATGCATTACTGACCACCTCCGAACACAAGGATGGCTAAAAATAGCCACAGGCGGTCACAGTCAAGGTCACTTTCCCTTTCTTGTCACTGGCAAATGGGGGAGGGGGGGATGATAATAGCAGCTGTGTTTATTACGGTATGTTAGACTGGTTTATAATACATTTTTATTATTTTAATATACCGGTAATCTTCATTTTAATCCAGCTTACCAAACGTAAGTTTCAGTATAAAATAATTAGTGGTACTGTAGGACCTTGTGAGTGGTTTACTGTATACATAAATATTACATAAATTATTTCTGCAATTCTTCACAAACAAAACACATAAATCAATTGAATATGTGATGTCGAACGTGAACTGTAAACACTGTGTGTGATGTAGAGAGAGCGCGGGTGTAAAACGCTATGTAATTTGATTTTCTCTTTTATGTAAAATTTTACAATTTACTTATAATATATAGGTATACTGTATACATAAATATTACATACATTATTTCTGCAATTGTTCACAAACAAAACACATAACTCAATTGAACATGTGATGTCGAACGTGAACTGAAGCCACAACAACCGTTCGAGTGGAATCGCGTTAGAGCAAACGAGTTCGCGTTTTACAAATATCGTTCCTCAATTCATAAATCGCGTTCGAGCAAATTCGCGTTGTCAAAACACGCGTTATAGCAGAACTCACTGTAAGGCCAATTCACTTCAAGTAATGTCATCAAATGTTACCCGCTGGTGTAGTGTAAACACTAGTGACGTCACTGAAGCGTCTGCTATATACCGGTAACTGGAACTAATGTCGGTGTCGAGTAAAATTTTTCCATTTACTTGAAATGAATTTACCGATTTATTTGTTTATTTATTTATTTATAATATATTGTAACATATTAAACACACTGCAAGTATTTTCTTTCATTTATACGGACGATCGGTGGTAGGAGTGTTCCCTCGTCTCCGTGGTGTGACTGTGTTCCGACTATTTATACAACAGGTGGTTCAACAGCAACCACCGTATTCTAATTGTGGTGTTTCATTAGGATTTGAGTGAAAAAGGTTACCGGTATGTTCTTACTACATACATTTATTACACAAACATATTTATATTTATATATATATATATATATATATATATATATATATATATATATATATATATATATATATATATATATATATATATATATATATATATATATATATATATATATATATATATATATATATATATATATACTGAATATACTATGTACAACAAATGAATGTTCAATGAATTATTTATGGTGCATTAGGGTACTGGCCACTTCAGACGGGCTATAAATAGCCTTGTTATCTCCCCTCCATCTCACCCTGAGCCAGACGGAAGCGTCTTGGTAAATAACATTTGTTTGCTTTTTTTCCATTTACTTGAAATAGATTTACCGAATTATTTGTTTAGTTATTTATTTATAATATACTGTAATATATTAAACACACTGCAATTATTTTCTTAAATTTATAAACTGTTTTGCGACAAAGGAATGTTCTCCAGTAGTGTTTCATTAGGATTTGAGTGAAAAAATATTACGTACTTACTACATACATTTATTACACAAACATATATATATATATATATATATATATATATATATATATATATATATATATATATATATATATATATATATATATATATATATATATATATATATATACACACATACATACATACATACATACATATATATACATACATACATACATACATACATACATACATACATACACACACATACATACATACATACATACATACATACTTTCTGCCTCATTTACACACAATTGCAGTTTCAATTGTTCCTCTTACTTTGACAACACAACATACATACAGTATATTATTTCTCAGTTTTGATCTTTTTTTTAATTTTTGTATTTATTTATAGTTAGTTACTTAAAATAAGGCCAATTCACTTCAAGTAATGGCATCAAATGTTACCCGCTGGTGTAGTGTAAACACTAGTGACGTCACTTAAGCGTCTGTAATTAACCGTCGATAGTTTCAAGAATTAATGCACTCATTTACTGAATATTCTTTGTAAAAAAATAAAATTTAAATCAATTATTTATAGGAGATAAATATTATTATGAGTAAATATACCGATACCGGTATGCATTACTGACCACCTCCACGGCTAAAAATATCCCAATCTCGCGGTCACTTTCCCTTTCTTGTCTCCTCACTGGCAAATGGGGGGGCGTGGGGAGGGGTGTGTGATGATAGCTGTGTTTATTACAGGGTATGTTAGACAGGTTTATAATACATTTTTATTATTTTAATATACCGGTAATCTTAATTTGAATCCAGCTTGCCAAACGTATGTTTCAGTAGAAAATAATTACTGGTAGGACTTTGTGAGTGGCTTACGATGTTTCCATCACCACTCTTGACACAATATTTAAGATGAAAGAATTTTATATTTGTTGCTTAAGACGACCCCCTAACTTTGGGCAGATTTTTTTAATGTTCAAATTTCGTCTTATAAGCCGAGATATACGGTACTCGATACAAAATTCCTTTCTTTTTTACAAAACTGAGAATCTCTCTTGTAGACTTCTGAAATACCCTTTTTCTAGTTACACAGTGATATCTCCATTAGCCAGAATAATTGGTGCAGAGCACTTCCGGGAATGAGAGATTTCCAGGTAACGAGACGACTCTCTTAAAGCCGGAAAAAATCCAACTTCCTCGGAATTTTCCAGGTAACGGAAAATTTTCTCGGAAGTTCCAGAAATTGCCCATTACATCATCTCTTGAACCAGGAAAAAACTCCCCCATCCCCGGAATTTTCTGGGTATCGGGAAGATTTTCTCTAAATTTTCTGGAAAATGTGCCCCTCAGAAAATCATTCTCAAAGCCGGAATTTTCCGGAAAATTACGGCTTGGGGAACGATTTTCCGAAAAAATTAAATTTCAGCTATCGGAGAGTTCCAGGTTTGGGGGATTCCAGCTAACAGAGATATTACTGTATTTCCGAATGTTGTCTAATTCCTTGTCTTCATTTTGCTGCTCCTTTATATCTTTTCAGTTCATCACATTTAGCACGTCTTTAACCTTTAATTTGGGAGGCTGTTTTGTACATTTTACCCGACTTTTTTTGTCATGTTACTGCTACACTAACTATAGGACTGTCCTTACTGTCCTTTACACCATCAATCTGTCCAATCACTAGATCGTACACAGGTTCCTTTAAACATACAGCTAAGGTTTCACCAACAAAGAAAGTTGAATCAGCATTTATCATTGCTTGGGGATAACCGAACACCATACCATTAGCCATTTTCAATTGAACAAATTTTCCAGTAAACTCTGACTACAAGACTTTCCTTAACCAAAACAGTGGTACAACCTTGGTCTCTTAAGTACAGTGGTCCCTCGGTTAACGAACGCCTCGGTTAACGAATTACCTTCCGTAAGAATCATCAATTCGGTTAACAAAAAAAAATTCGATTGGCGAAATCCTCAGCTGATAAGCTGAGGAGATACTCAGCCAATTCAGTGATCTCTTCTATGTTTACATTCAAATTAATCACTATCTTATAGGAATTCCGGCAATGCAAATTAAATTCACCCCGGTCACTTCTATTAAATTTTATAAGCAAAAAACAAAAATTCAATCTAAAGGACATAAATTAACAAAAAATACTTCACACCACAGGCGCCAACTGTCAAACATGTCACTATCACCCCCCTTACCCCCCACATTCCTGAGAAACATTTGGGGAAAAGGACTAGGTTTACAGGTTTAAAAATAAATAATACCTCAGACTAAAGTTAGGATAATATAATTTGCATTGCTGAAATCCTTGCAAGACAGGGAATAATTTGAATATACCGTATTTTTCGGCTTAAAAGACGCACTTTTTATGACAAAAATATACCTCGAAAATTACCATGCGTCTTCCAGGACACTAGTCGATGAGTTGTAGCAGAGGTTTTTGAAATCAGCCACTTACAAAGACTGTTACCTCATTACAGTACTTAACAATTACAAGTATTCTCTATACAGTACTATAAAACTATTGATTTAACTAATATTGTTGATATATTGCAAAAAATAAAAATAAACCCTTGCTGCTGTGTGGTTTGTTTACTAATGGCAGTGGTGTGGCAGCGCCATCTATTGAGGAATTGCTAAAGGTTGTCTGCTGGTCTCAAATGCATGAATGTTTGTTTCTTTATATGTAGTCTCTCATATTTGGACACCTATTTACAGTAGGCTCTCATATTTGGATACCCATTTAGACTGTAAAAACCCCACAAAATTAAAATCTTCCAAATTTAACTACAACTTCGTCATCCAAGTAGAAACACACGCACAATAACAACATTGGCTGTCCTTATGTTTTCAACTTTACTACCACTGGTGGGTACAATTTTTTTTTAATTCAGAAACATTAATTAAAATATATATGAACAGTAAATGAGTGTTGCTTTCATATTCTTTTGTAGAGTAATGATGATATGTTTACACATGTGCTCACTTACATACGTGATCTCACTTTTTTTTACCCTTAATTGTTAGCTACTTCCAGTGTTCCATTTATTAACATTAAATAACATTACTTAAAACAACCATAATAATTTTACTACATCTACAACCAGGGTCTTATTTTCTTCAGTTTTATATGTAGAACCAGTCAGTCACTGGTTTTGTAAACAACAAAAACAATGACGTCTTGTCTCCTCATGTGTTTTAATATTCTTCGTATTATTAATGAATTGTATTGCTCAATTTGCACACATAAACAATAATTCAATCAAAAAGAAATTCAGAAACATTAATTTAAACATACTGTATATGAACAGTAAATAAGTGTTGCTTTCATATTCTTATGTAGAGTAATGACGATATATTTTCACATGTGCGCACTTACATACGAGCAGTCTCACTTTTTTTTTTACCATTAATGGTTAGCTACTTATATTGTTCCATTTATTAACATTAAATAACATTACAGGTACTTCAAGCAACCATATTCATTTTTTACATTAATTTTACTACAGCTAAACTCAGGGTCTTATTTTCTTCAGTTTTATATGTAGAACCAATCAGTCACTGGTTTCGTAAGCTTTAACATAAACAATGCCGGCAGCCGTCTCGTCTCCTCTAATATTCCACGTATTATTAATAAATTGTATTGTTAATTTTGCACACACGTACATTAATTCAATAAAAACAAATTCAGAAACATTAATTAAAATATATATGAACAGTAAATAAGTGTTGCTTTCATATTCTTATGTAAAGTAATGACGATATGTTTTCACGTGTGCGCATGCGCACTTACATATGCGATCTCTCTTTTTCTTTACCATTATCGTTAGCTACTTCTATTGTTCCATTTATTAACATTAAATAACATTACTTAAAACAACCATATTAATTTTACTACAGCTACAACCAAGGTCTTATTTTCTTCAGATTTATATGTAGAACCAGTCAGTCACTGGTTTTGTAATCAACGAAAACAATGTTGTGTCATTTCCTCGTGTGTTTTAATATTCTATGTATTATTAATGAATTTTATTGCTCATTTTGCACACATAAACATTAATTCAATAAAAAAGACATTCAGTAATAACAATAATGAATCTTTTGTACATTAGAGAAATGACGCTGTTTACACGATTATGCACGTCGTCTGCACGTTGGCGGGCCGTTCAAACCCGTCGAAATTCAAGTTTCCGCCGTCAAAATTTTTATTTATTTATTTTTTTGTGTGTTCCAATAAAATACGTTAAGAATTAAAAACTCGCGAAATTTGAGAAGCTACTATACGACATTTAACCCTTCAATATGTAGGATGTAGACCTATAGGGGTGGGGGAAGTGCTGAGGCGGATCATCGGAAAGTGCATAATGGAGGTGGTAAAGGACGATGTCAGGGCAGCAGCAGGGAACCTACAAGTGTGTGCTGGCCACCAGGCTGGTGGGGAGGCGGCCATTCACGCCATGAGATTGATATTTGAGCAGCGTGATTGTGAGGCCGTTCTCCTGGTGGATGCTTCAAACGCATTCAACATACTTAACCGCAAGGCTGCACTGCACAACATCAAGATCAAGTGTCCTAGCTTTGCGATGTATGTTGAAAATTCGTATAGGAATCCTTCAGACCTCTACATAGTAAACAACAAGGCTCTACGAGGTGATACCATCCTACAGTCGACCGAGGGAACAACACAGGGGGACCCCGTTGCAATGGCAATGTATGCAATAGGCCTATCAGTGCTCCAACAAGAAATAAAGTATGAAACAACTGGGGTCAAACAAGTGGCATATGCTGATGACCTCACAGGAGCAGGAAAAGTGGAGGACATCAAAAAGTGGTGGGACCTGGTAACATCGCGAGGTCCACAAATAGGGTACCACCCAAACGCCAGCAAATCCTTCCTCATCGTGAAGCCAGATCATTATGATCGGGCTGTGGAGGTTTTCGGCGAAAGTGAGGTCAAAATAACTAAGGACGGCCAAAGACATCTAGGCGCAGTAATTGGCACTACGGACTTCAAGACCCAGTACGTAGCGGGAAAGGTGAATGAGTGGGTTAGCGAAATCCAAGCTCTATCGGAGATTGCTAACACAGAGCCACATGCGGCCTTTGCAGCATTCACACATGGAGTCAAGCATCGTTGGAACTACCTGATGCGTACCATCCCTGAGATCGGACCCCTCCTCCACCCTTTGGAAGAAGCAATCAGTGTCAAGTTCATTCCCAAACTAGTGAAACACCCCGACTTAACCCTAGCAGAAAGAACACTTCTTGCACTTCCACCAAGACTGGGAGGGATGGGACTAACTAATCCAGAGGAGATTGCTGACTCTGAACATCAAAATTCACTTAAGCTCACGGCAGCCCTCACTGACCACATAATAGCCCAGAATGCAACAGGGGAAGTGGACACCAGCGAAGTTAATAAGATCCGTAGGTCCATTACAACAGATCGGCAGCACTGCCAAAATGACATGTTGCAGCAACTATTGCTACAGGTTCCAGAAAATTTGACAAGAAAAGTAGCTATAGCGCAGGAGGTGGGCGCCTCGAACTGGTTAACTACGTTACCGATAAGGGCAAATGGTTTCAGCCTTAACAAACAAGAATTTACAGATGCCATTGCTCTAAGGTACGGTTGGCCAGTAGATGGTTTGCCCTCCCAATGCGTGTGTGGCTCTCCTATGATGGCGATCACGCCATGGTCTGCAAGAAGGGGGGCTTCATATGCATGAGGCATGACGAGGTAAGGGATCTCACAGCAAATATGTTGAAGGAAATCTGCCGGGACGTCATGGTAGAACCGACCCTCCTTCCACTGGATGGCGAGATCTTCCAACACAGGACTTCAAACACATCTAACGAAGCCCGTGTGGACGTCAGTGCTCGAGGATTCTGGACGCGGGGACAGCGAGCCTTCTTCGACATCAGGATTTTTGATCCCATGGCCGTTTGTCACCGTAACCTAGCTCTCGATGCTGCACATAGGAGGAACGAGAACGACAAGAGAAGGGCATATGGGGAGAGAATTCAAAATGTCGATCAAGGCAGCTTCACTCCGCTAGTGTTCACAACCTCTGGTGGGATGGGCCCAAGTGCAAGATGTTTCTACGCCAGACTCGCGGAGCTGATCTCCGAACAGAAGCAGCAGCCCAGAAGTTATGTTACAGCCTGGATGAGATGTCGACTGTCCTTCTCTCTCCTTCGGTCGGCTTTGCTCTGCCTCAGGGGAACGAGAGCTTCTGCCCCTACTCCGACAACTGCTGCAGATATTGACTATGAGGCTACAGTCACTGAATGCCGCATAGATCTGCGGCTCAACTAATTTAACACAGATAGGATAGCTTCTTATGTATTAGGATATTTAATATTAAGGTAAATAAATGGCGGCGAAGGTGTGGCTATTGGGGGAGGCTGGAGGCCACGAAAAAAAAAAAAAAAGAAGTTGTATTATTATTATTATTATTATTATTATTATTATTATTATTATAATAATATTTTGGCCCCACAGGCCCCATTGTGGGTCAGAGATCTATGCCCGGTGGGCTAATCCTGTAAAAAAAAAAAAAAAAAAAAAAAAAAATCATCTGAAAACCGAAATGCCTCTGGCCCCAAGGATTTCGGATAAAGGATTGTCAACCTGTACATCATCAGGCCCCTCATAACACCATCTGTGAGGGAATTACTACACCATGTGATTACCCTCATACACCATCTGTGAGGGAATTACAACATCATCAGGCCCCTCATAACACCATCTGTGAGGGAATTACTACACCACATCAGGCCCCTCATACACCATCTGCGAGGGAATTACTACATCATCAGGCCCCTCATGACAACATCTGTGATGGAATTACTACACCACGTCAAGCCCCTCATAACACCATCTGTGAGGGAACTACTACTCCACGTGATGCCCCTCATAATGCCATCTGTGAGGGAGTTACTACACTACGTGTCTGCTTTTCAATACCTCAGCGCACAAGATCTATGTGACCTCCATTGTAAACATTAATCTGTATGTTCACTGTATGTTCCTTTACCTTTCTCTAATGAAGGCTTTTGTTGAACCACCAATGCCAATGTATGTACAGTAATAAGTCATTTATGTCCAATGTATATTTTCAGCCTTTGGGCTGCAGAACTTTTTCAGAATTTTTCAATAAACCGTTTATTATTATTATTATTATTATTATTATTATTATTATTATTATTATTATTATTATAATTATTATTATTATTAGCTACTGTACTACACTAAAGGACTAAAAATTTTATCTCTTGTGCAAAATATATGATGTCTATACTCGAATTATTCACTGTCTTGCAAGGATTCCAGCAATGCAAATTATATTCTGCTAGGTTTAGTCTGTGACATTTTATAAAATAAAACTTTAAGTCTAAAACTACCTTCACTCTTGTTTTCGGAATGCTTCTTAGGGAGCCCGTGTTAAACTTAATAAAAGACAGGATGTTGGTCGCTGCTGTGGCACCGAGGTACGTACGCAACAAATCAAGCTTGAGGTCCATTAAGATTTGGGAGAAGGAAATTCGTGACACCTTGTCTACAAGTGCCTCATTTACTGCTATGGTGACTAGCCAGGTTAGAGATGTAACTCTAGTGAAGGTGGAGAAGGCATTAAACATCTTAGTAGAGGATATTAACCAGAAACGTGTCCCCATCGACGGCAACGTGATCAGGGAAAAGGCACCGAGTCTTTATGACCAGTTTAAATCAGAGGTTCTTCAGGGCGAAGCATCCACCAGCTCTGAGAAGAATTTTAAAGCCAGTGCAGGTTGGCTCTACAGTTTCAGGAAGTATTTCAACATGAAAAATATTTGACTCACTGGCGAATTGGTATCGGTGGGCGAGGCAGCTGCACGGGTGTTCCCAGAAGAATTAAAGTAATTGATTGAGGAAAATGGATATCTTCCAGAGCAGGTCTTCAATGCTGGCAGAACAGGTTTGTTTTGGAAGAAAATGCCAACCAGAACCTACATTTCCAAGTTTGAGAAGCAGGCCCCCGGGTTCAAGGCTGCGAAGGACTGCGTCACCCTCCTACTATGTGGCAACGCAGCAGGGTATATGAAAAAGCCAGGCATGATTTATAGGTCTGCCAACCCTCGTGCTCTGAAGGGAAAAAATAAGAATCTCCTCCCCGTCTACTGACAGTCAAATAAGAAAGCCTGGGTGACAGCAATGCTTTTCCTTAAGTGGTTCCACAAATGTTTTATCCCTGGGGTAAAGAGCTACCTCGAGAAGCTGGGCCTGCCTTTCAAGGTGTTGCTGTCCACCAGGCCACCCGGATGCCATAAAATTTGCACAAGATGACGTCGTGGTAGTATTCCTTCCACCCAACACCACCTCCATCTTCCAGCCTCTCGACCAGGGAGTGATTCGGTGCTTTAAGGCAGCATACACCATCCTCACCTTTGTCCGCATTCGCAACGCCATGGAGAATGACACTAACAAGAGTGTTATGGCATGCTGGAAGGATTTCAGCATTGCCAATTGCATCACTTTTGTGAAGGAGGCCATGAATGCACTGAAACTAGAGATGATTAATTCGTGTTGGCGAGCACTGTGGAGTGACTGTGTGCGTGACTTCAAAGAATTCCCTACGTTTTACTCTGAAGTAAAGCACATTGTGACGGTAGCCAGGGTTGTAGGCGGTGATGGGTTTGAAGATATGGTCGAGCAGGAAATCGAGGAGTTAATTGAAGAGCACAGGGAAACTGTGGCTGAGGCTCAGTTGGAGGAAATAGTGAGAGCGGACGAAGAAGACGGCAGTGGCGACGACGATGAAGAACAAGAAGAGCCAGCATGTTGGGATATACACAAGCATAATGAAGTGTTTCAGGTGGCCGAACACTTGAAAAACTTAGTGTCTGAGTATGACCCATCTATGGAGCGCAGCATCAACTTCTCACGAGGTCTTACAAGCCTTATGGCTCGGTATAAGAATATGTTCCAGCAGCTTAAGAAAATCTCAGCATCAACATTGTCTGCAGATCAGCCAATGCCCTCAACTTCTCACAGTTACCTTGAGCTGCCCACATCCTCCCCTGCATCGTTATCTGAGATTGATGATCCTCCCACGGTGACGTTGGAAGGGGATGAATAATTTCAAAACAACAACACAGGTTTTTCAACTAATATTTTTGGCTTAATATACGTAACTTTCTTAATTTATTTTTACTCATTTACATGCACACACTGTCCTAAGGGGAAAGTTGTACTGTACATGTACTCAAATGTGCTAAATAATTACAGTCTCTCCTCGACTTACGACTGGGTTCCGGACCGACGACCAGGTCGTAAGTCGAAAATGCGAAAATAATACATAGAAATTCTAAAATGGGTGTCTCTTTTTCTTCTCGTCACTACAAAACTATCACTTTTAAGCTTGCCAGCCATTTTAAAGGGAATTACAAACGAAAATTTTGTCAGTACACAGCTCAATCACTAACGTCGGGACTCGAAAATACGTAATCTGAAAATTTTTTGGTACGACTGAGGCAGTCGTAAGTCGAGGATTAGCTATATATTCTCCCAGGTCAGTTCAGTGACATTTTATAAGAGAAAAACTTAGTCACTCTAAAGGACAGATAAATAAATTCGCACTTGACCTTCGGCCCCAACTGTCACAATACACCACCTCACCCCTCCCTCCCTCTCCCCCATTTTCCCAGCCAGTTCTAGTGTATATGTACATACATATATAGTGATTTAAGGACGATTTGGGGGATTTTTAGGAGTGTTTCTGACATTACGTGCTTTTTGGCTTTACCCGAGGTCCCAGGAATGTAACCCTTGCGTAAAGACGAGTCTACTGTGCTGCATTTTACGGCATATAAGACGAACCCCCCCATTTTAGCAGGGAGTGTTTGATAAAAAGGCCTGTGTGTTGATTTTCCTCCTGTAGTCATAGTTTTCTTAAAATACTAGTAATATCTCTGTTAGCCAGAATCACTCAAACTCAGAACTCTCCTATAGCCAGAATTTAAATTTTCTCGGAAAATCGTTCCCAAAGCCAGAATTTTGCCGGAATTTTCCAGAAAATTCCAGCTTTGGGAACAATTTTCTAGAGAATTCCGAGAAATTTTTCCCAGTACCCTGAAAATTCCGGGATGGAGAAGTTTTTCCGGGGCTGAGAGATGAAGATCAGGCTCATTTTCCAGAAATTCAGAGAAAATTTGCCGGTAACCGAAAAATTCTGGGGATGGGGGATATTTTTCCAAGTTCAAGAGTTGATGTAATATGCAATTTCTGGAACTTCCAAAAATATTTTACCAGTACCCGGAAAATTTTGGAATATTCTGGGGATGAGGGATTTTTTTCCTGCCTTGAGAGATGAAATAATGCATCATTATGGAACTTCCAAGAACGTTTTTCCGTTACCCAGAAAATTCCTGGGATGAGGGATTTTTCTGGCTTTAATAATAATAATAATAATAATAATAATTAACGGTTTATTGAAAAGGTAATGCAGCCCGGAGGCTGAAAATGACTTATTACATACAAAGACATGGGGTAGGTGGGTCGTTTATCAAAAACTTTCTTTACAAAAAGGAGAAGGAACATGAATTGAATATACAAATTATTATAGTTTGCACTAGGCTGGTCTGTGAGGTCATGTAGGCCATTTGGTGCAGTAACTCATCCGTAGATGTTGACATGAAGGACCTCACGTGGTCATGGAGACATCAGGTGGTGTGGTGTTCGCGTGGTATAGTGACTCGCCCTCAGGTGTTGACATGAAGGACCTCACGTGGTCATGGAGATACCATGTGGTGTGGTGTGGTGTGGTGTCACAGTACCTCACTCTGCTGGGTGGTGGTGTGTTATCTTGTAGTCAGGTGCAAAGCTGGCCCCCTGTTGTTCCCAGGGTGGATGGATTTACACCGCCTGGTCAAAGGATGGTTCCCAGGGGTGCTTATCTCCCTGGTGGGTCACGGCTCTCACTGGTACTGTCTAGTGCTGAATTCACTAGCTTAAACACTGTTCAACACTTATCCCACTTCTTTCCAAAACAAAATTGTCACTTTTGATTACATTGATATCCTAATGGTGAAGCTGGGTCGGGGAGAGGGACGTGGGGAATGGGTCGAACATTGGCCTAGGGGGCATCTGCACAGCAGGAGCAACACCTGATAGGTCTTGACCCTCCTATGGTCAAGGATGCCGTCTCGTTACCCGGAAAAAATGTAAAGAGAATAAACATTTCTTATGTCCCAGGGAGTTAGTGTGGATTGTGGGGGAAGGGGGGGGAGGGGGACGGGAAGAGGGTACAGCATCAGGATCTCAGCCACCCACCAAACTGTGAACTGCTGTTTTGTTATTTTTCAACTTGCCACTTCAGGTAGATATACTTTTTTCTTTTCTTTTTTTTTTACATGCACAAAAATTTTTCATACAGGAGGTGGGAGCAGCATGGGGGGATCTCGTGCACAGTGACAAGATTGCCAAATTTACTGATAAAATATTTATTATATTATGAACAAAGAATAGCTTCTTCCACACTCAAACCTTCCTCTGGCTGATGTGACACAGTTCAACTGCTTAGCCTAGCAGTCACTGGGGATAGGCAGAGCTTCCCACGCATCCCGAGTGTGTTCCATGTGTTACTCAATTCCAAGATTGCATCATCATATTTTGGAAAATTGTGAGTTATTGCACATCACATTTTGATAGCAGTGACTATGCAGAAAAAGCATTCGTGTAGCGACCATCGTAAAACTGATCTTAGCCATCGCTTAGCAGTAAATAGTGTTAATTTTTTAACATTATAAAACGGATTGATCGCATGCAGATCCATTGTACAGTAAGTTCCCCATTGAATGAAAGGTTTAGGTTCCACTAAATTGCTTTCGTTAGGTGGATTACATTCATCAAAACCATTTTTCCCAGATAAATTAATGTAATAAGGGGGGATGTGTTCCTGTACTAAGCTCTCTGATAGATTAATATACTGTACTCAGCTCTGACAAAATAATTGCAACACATCAAAATATTGAAGATATAAACAATAAAACCTGTAAAACATAAAGGTATATAAACAGAGTTGTCAATTGTTGTTTGTGGTAATATTAATTCATTCACTCTAGTAATGATACAATGTTTATTATTATGTTATCTTAAGAAAATGAATGGTTTATATAATTTGTTTATCACTGAGCCCATCGCTACTTTCAAATTAGACTGCATACTGTGCAAGATATGTATTTCACCCATATATACGCCTGGCTATGCCTAGCAACGGGAGCGGGTAAAGGGAGTGAATGACCCCTAGTTGAGTGTCATCTGCAGTTGTAACTCTCCTCACTCCCTGCCATGTTTCACTGGATTTACTGTTATTATTAGTGTGTACTGATGGAATAGTGCTTAATGGTGATTAATCATGGCATTGTAGATCGGTTAGCTCATCATTGTAACCACCAGGCTAATGGGCCAAGCTATAAGGTGTTAGCTGGCTCAGTTAGGGAGGGGAGGGAGGGAGTGTTGCTAGGGAGACAGAGGAGGTACCTCCCAGTTGTCTCTATTACTATGGTGAAGCAGGGAGTGTATGCAAATGGCAACTGTGTTAAACTTTCATTTGGCTTTTATTTACTGGTTTAGCAATACAGTATTTTTTGTTGTACAATATTGTATCATGAATGACAGTCATAGTAGAGTGAGAGGGATGCAGAATGTTGGTGGGATGCAGTGGGAGGGAGGGAGGGAGGGAGGAAGGTGGTGGTGGTGAGGAGGAGATGATGTGTCAGTTGGTTTGTTTGGCAACACTGGCTGCAGGACTGCCTGACACAATTGACCAGCTGATGTCTACCCACAAAATTAAGTGTAAATATAAATGAACAACGCCGTATTCCTTCTACATTACGTTACATAAATTTTAAATTATGGAGTGAGACTAAGAAATAAACAATGTACAGTATTGTACAATATTGTACTATCATGAATGACAGTCAGAATATGAGTGAGTGAGGCAGTGTCTGTGAGAGCAGTGGGTGGGTGGGAATGTGGATGGAAGGTGAAATTATGATTTATGTGGTGATAATAATGGTAGTGGTGGTGATGGTGGTGAGAAAGCAGAAAGGTGGGGGTGACTTACCGGTACCTTTCATAATAGTTGAACATTCTTTCATTAATTGGCAAATGGTTAGTAAAAACTTGCATTTGTTATAGTGTGGATTCATTCAGAGAATTGATGTTCATTGGGCACTTCTGTATAATGGTTATTACCCGTACAGGTATATTTTCAGTCAAAATAATATGTCATACCATATTATTGCTCAGGGATATTCAGAATTAATTTACGAAGTCCAATTGGATGTCAAAGTAAATAAGGGTACAGTCATGCGCCGGTTAACGTCCTAGATACGTTCTTGGAAACGTGACCTTAACCGAAATAGACGTTGTCCGATCATCACATAAACTTTGTATTTATACTTACGTGTATGTGGAATACTATATACGTACATATACACTTTTACTCTTAAATCACTACTGTAATGTGATACAGGTGATTAATTTTTATCTCTTGTGCAAATTACATGACATTTGTATTAAAATTATTCACTGTTTTACAAGGATTCCAGCAACGCTGGGCAGTTGGGGGAAAGAGAGGGAGGGAGGGAGGGAGCGAGCGAGGGGGCGTGGGGGGAGGGGAGGTAGTACGTTTGACAGTTGGCACTGGCCCAAGGTCTAATGCGTGTACCTGTATATTTATCAGTACCAAGTGACTAAGCTTCTCTCTTATAAAAAGCCAGTGACATGACCTGGGTGAATATAATTAACATTGTTGGGATTCTTGTAAGATACTGATTAATTTGAATATAAACATGCTATAATTTGCACTAGACATAACAATTTTAGTACCGTAATCAAATTAGTACATGTGCACCCCAGCTTTGCACTAAGGTCATTTATTTCTTTTACGTTTCTTTTAGTATGGTGTATGCATGTACATGGATGAAAATAAATGAAGAAATTTTTGTAAATCTACCCAAAAATGCAGTTGAAAAAATTTATATTATAAATGTACTACAGTACTGTACACTAATGTACAAAAATTTTTATCTCTTGAGCAAAATATATGACATTTATATTCAAATTATTGGCTGTCTTGCAAGGATTCCAGCAATGCAAATTATAATCTCCTAACTTTAGTCTGAGATATTATATAAGATAAAATCTGTAAGCCTAAAACCCTGGCTGGGGGAGAGGTACGGAGCCAGCCAGCCAGCGAGGGGTGGGGTGGGGTGGGTTTGAGGTGATATGTTTGACAGTTTGAGCCGAAGGTCTCTGTGTGTTTATTTAACAGTCCTACTAAGCTTCTCTCATTTTAAAATGCCAGTGAAATGACCTAGGAGAATATAATTAACATTGCTGGGATTCTTGTAAGATACTGATTTATTTGAATATAAACGTGCAGTAATTCGCACTCGACATAACAATTTTAGTACCATAATCAAATTAGTACAGGTGCACTCCAGCATTGCACTAAGGTCATTTATTTCTTTTACATTTATTTTAGTATGGTGTGTGCATGTAAATGGATGAAAATAAATGAAGAAATTTATGTAAATCTACCCCCAAAATACAGTTGAAAAAATTGATATTATAAAATGTACTACAGTATTGTACACTATGCACTACATTTTTTATATCTTGAGCCAAATATATGACGCTTATATTTAAATTAATCTCTGTCTTGCAAGGATTTCAGCAATGCAAATTATATTATCCTAACTTTAGTCTGAGATGTTATATAAAATAAACATAAAGAAATCACCAATCTTTTGTCTGGGAACACAAGGAGGGAGGTAGCCAGGAGCGTGTGGGAAGAGGGGGGGGGAGGTGAGGTGACAGAATGTCTGGTGTTTGTTTATTTATTTGAGATAAGATTTGACAGTTGGTGCTGAAGGCCTGCCTGCGTGTTTATTTATCATTACTTAAGAGTGACTGAGCTCTTCTCATAATTTGCCACCCAAACGACCTGGGTGAATATATCTTACATTGCTGGGATTCTTGTAAGATAGTAATTTAATTGAATACCTGTATAAACAAGCTATATTTGCAATAGACATAACATTTTTAGTACCGTAATCATTTAGTACATGTACAATACAGGTTGGCACTTAGGTTCATTGTTACTGTACAATATTGACTAAATTCGCTAGATAACGTACGCCTGGCAGCACAATCTATAAGAATACGCGATGCATACGTGACGTAAACGTGACTGTGCCCGCTCTAGGACAATTTAGGTTCGCTACTTCCCATTATTTGAATGTTTTTTTTTTTTTCAATTTAAATTTTAATTGTTTATTCCTTGATAGAGGAAGCGGGATCCTAGTGCTGTCACTTGGTACCCCTGTACCATAATACCAGATGCAACTGGCCAGTGTCACAAGTATATACAGTACAGTACCATCATCCCTTGGTTATCACGCCTAATTGAGACCCCGCCGAGTGCGTGATAACGAAAAACGCGATAACGAAAGTACAGAACCTATGGGATTTATTCTAATTGGTTCCAGGCACCCAAGACCCAACCCCAAGTTTCCCATTTTATGACCATTTAGACCCACTAAATATATATACCTGTATAATGTTATGTTAAATATCATAAACACGCATAGGCATGGCTAGGTTTATTACAAAGTGATGAAAAGGGTACCTCAATACTGTAGTCCACAAAACATGTAGCTATGCTTTTTATATTTGGTCCCCCATCATACGAGTCCGTTTTCTCTCACATCAGGACGCCTGAGTCCTCCGTTTTCTCTCTTAATCTTAGAGTGCACCAGAGACTTCGCTATTCCTTAGTAATGACGCAGAATTTGAAATTGCAAACCCAATTGCAACCCCAGTTGCAATTGTTGAGGCAACTAGTTATGTCTGATTACGGCAAATGTGTTATTGTCAATTTGTAGGTGAAAGATTTTATCCTCAATAGATGTAGGTTAACATTACACCTGGAGGGAAATGCTTAAAAAAAGCCAAAGGAAGGAAGCATATTCCTTTTAACACATAATTATCTGACCAGTATGGGGAGGATCATCGTGTCTCCGTCAGGGGGTCGTGGAGTGGTGGTCCAACAGGCGTCACGGAAGTTTTTTGTTTTTTTGGGGGGGGGGGGGCGTTGTTCGGTCGGACGTTAACCGGCTCATGACTGTATATTAATCGTGTTAAGCTGAAATGAGTATCAAATAAAAAATATGAATTATTATAATATTTATGCCATCCCTTTACTGAAGCTGTAAACAAATATTTTTTGTATTCTTCCCCTCGACAGACAATGACGTCAGGCGGGAATACATTAAAAACACAGCTTTGAACTTTAGAAACACTATAAGCTTAAATAAACATTTATTGTTATTCCCTAGTATGTATAAGAAATTCAGATATCATTTATGCTCTGCAGGTTTAATCCTTTTTTAGTATCAAGGATTAATATATAAAACAAAATATTTCTGTTTATTGTCCATTTGGTACTTAAGAAAAAAGATAGAATTTGGCTAAATTGATAACTTCACCTAACACTCTTTCAATTGATAATCATTTTAGAGTAACAAATGCCTTTCATATTGTTGTAAAAGTAAAACAACTAAAAAACAAGGAAATGAGCCCTATTCTATGGTATTCATTGCATTCCCACCCACACACTAACCTTAAGATCTAGTTGCCAGATACCTTTATTTGGACGAATCATACCGAAAATGTGACAACACTCCCTTGGGTGATTTTACTTCCTGGATAAAGTTCAACTTAGCAAAATGAAGGACAGGAAAACCTAATTTTCATGAGTTATCTTGATAATGGGAAAGTAAAATTATTGGAGGTGGTATAACAAAGAAAGCAGATTGGTAAATTTTTTAATTTTAATCTTCAAATTGTATTGATAATATAGTAGGACATTGAACGTAATATACAATTATGCTTATATTTACAAATTGCCTCCAATGAAAAATATTAATGTGAATATTAAATTTTTCAGCCAAATTGCAGAGGTTTGAGTTACCAGGTGCGTTAACTCTGACATCAGAGTTATGGACCCCCGACACTGGCTTGGTCACCGCTGCTTTCAAGATCAAGCGAAAAAGCATACAAGTCAAATATCAAGATGCTATTAACCGCATGTATGCTTCATAGGATGCCTATGGGCAGCATCATAATGAAATTTTAGAATGTATTTGTATCTAAAATCTAAAAACTTTTGTGTGCCAGGTCCAGTGCATGTTTTTATATTTATTTGTACTGTTTGTTGTTTTTTGGTTAATAAATGACTTAGTTAATTTTGAGGGAGATCTTTTTATGAATTTATGTTCCTTATTTTCTAGGAACAGCCTTCAGGATTGTGTGTTTTGATACTCATATTTCAACGAACAAAGGTTTCATGTTTCTATTCCTTGTATAGTCATGTATACTATTTCGGTTACAAAACTTCAGCAGTAGGGATGCAGTGAATTGTCTGTCAGTATACAATTATAATTTATTGTTTTTTTCTTCTGTAGAATTACGAGTAAATATTTAGTAGATGTGATGGAAATCAAAATTTTTACCAGAAGTAATTCAGAATGATGTTCTGTTTTGTATCTTTTTAGGGGCAAATGGCTAAATTGTTATCCTGTTTTCTGCTTGAGCCATTTCTGTCTCCAGGGACAGTATATAAAAAATATCATTGTGGAAGTCTTGTGTCTCGATAGTTTCCCCGCCTGATATATCTTACTTATTTCATTGTTGCTCTCCCACTCCCTCCCCCTCTGGCCCTTCTTGGTGGGGACCCCAGATTCCTCTACATTCTGGTATAACTTTCAAGCTTCTTACTTTCACTTTAAAGTAGATGATTGAAAACAAGGGTTAGTGGATAGTATACTTTTAAAATGTAACAGTTTATTCATATGATGTCTGTTTTGGCAGCTGACAATAACTTGGGTAGTTTTGGGTTAGAAAAAGCAAATGTTTTTACTGGAGTTTTGATACTATACAGAAAATCTGGGTTATTGGAATTTTAAATACAGCTTATTATAGTGAGTATGATGTAATTTACCTAGACTGCATGTCCAAATTGGTGTATGTTTGTATGATAGCAGTAAAGTTGTACTTGATCACAGAATCCGCATGATCTTGTAATCCTGAGGACCATGATGTAAATTGTTTGGCTGTATGTGACCAAGACTAATCAACTCAAGCCATCCTAACCTGACCTCACAATTTTAGTTGTTTTAGTTAAGTTAGGTTTCCATGGTTCATGATATATTCAGCCAATAATGATTTAGGTCATAGCCTCTCAAGATGCCAAGAATATAAAGGTTCCACGATCACTCAAAATAGTGGTACATGTTAAAAGCAGCCAGGAAGTGGTTCTATGTTGTATGGAAATTGCACAAATACAATAAGACAACATTGTTTTATAGTAAACATTGTGCAGATAGAATGCAACTCTTAACACTAGATAGCTCATGCACATGATGTTTATCACACTACTTTATTAACTAATTTGGTTTGTTTAACCCTCTCGCGCATCATGATCTGAATTTGCCCTCAAAATTTTTTTTCATGATTGCATCAGATTTTCGTGCATCATAAATGACTGCATGATCTTGCAAGGGAATCTTCCAAAAAATACCAAATCACGGGTGGAGTTAGGCTGTCCATCAATTTCTTCCCATCAGCTGTGCTGGTAGGTCTCATTTATCTCTCTTTCTTCTTCCACCCTTTCCATAATTAGTCAATTTCAAAATTTCAAAGCCACTGTTGGAAAGCTCATAAAATTCCACTTCTCTAACTATATAATATCTTGGTAGGTTTGTGAGACAGTATCCGAGATATGATGCTGTCAATACAAATACAGTAATTGTTTTCTTTATTTTGAGTGAAAAAATATTGTGTTATTCTCATTTAATTATCTTTTCTGCTTTTGGTAAAGTCAAAACAATAATGAAGTCAGTGATGTATAAATCATGCAAAAAAAAACTTTTTAATGTGGGATAATTGGCTGCAGAACAAAGATGCCTAAGATATCATGGGAGTGGTCCCATATGACTTTTATCATAGTCATGGAAACTTAAAACTTTATTGTGTGCGTAAGATGGTTAATATAGTTTAGCTGGGATAGTAGAGGGTTACTTCCCAGGATGAAAAATAATTTTTTTTTTAATTGTCAGTTAATATAATTTGTTAATAGAATTTTTTCAGACTGGGGTTTTAGGTATTTTTAATGGTATAGTCACTGTACTGTACTGTACTGTACTGTAGTACCATGAAACTATATTTTTCATTATTATAACTTTTAATGTGTTTTAATATTAGACTTTATTACCTTGGGGCTTAGGGGGGTCAGACAATATATCAGTAGTAGTATGAGGTATTCAAAATAAAGGGAATAACATTTAGAATTGAACACATCTGCAAAAGTCATTATTCTGTCTTTGATCAGTCATATATTGAAAGCAGCATTTAAGTGGGTCAGTTCTAAATCTCTATAAAGGCATACACAAATGTAATATTTTTGTCAGTCACCAAAAACTTCAAAATCTTTAGTTGTTCTTTATATAGTCTTCAGCATTATAAGTTTAACTAGAGTTAATACTTTACATTGCGTACAGTCAACCCTCACTTTACGCGGTCCCACATTCCGCGTTTCTACGTTATGCGGTGCCCTGCCAGAACCCAGGATGCTCACATTCCGCGGTGGGTGTACCCCTTTACACGGGTGAAGTATAATTTTTTTATTTAGCTCATAAAATTCATACAAATTATCCGGCCAGAATATAATTTACATTGCTGGAATTCTTACAATTTGATGATCATTTTGAATGTAAACATCATATATTGTGCATTAGACATACAAATTTTAGATATAATGTTTACTCTTGAGTAAATATGTTATCTTTTGTGCAAAATATATGATATTTATATTCAAAATATTCCTGGTCTTACAAGGAATCCAGCAATGTCAATTATATTACCCTAACTTTAGTCTGATGTATTATTTATTACTAAAAAGGTAAACAGTCTGGTATTCCCACACATTTATGTAGTAGGGACGGTTGGTGGGACCGGCGACCGACCATCTGTTACCGTGTGAAGAATATTTTTTTTTTATTAACTGAAGATTTTTATTTTAGCTCATAAAATTCATACAAATTACCCGGCCAGAATATAATTTACATTGCTGGAATTCTTACAATTTGATGATCATTTTGAATATAAACATCATATATTTTGCATTAGACAAAATTTTTAGATATAATGTTCACTCTGAGTAAATATGTTATCTTTTGTGCAAAATATATGACATTTATATTCAAAATATTCCTGGTCTTACAAGGAATCCAGCAATGTCAATTATATTATCCTAACTTTAATCTGAGGTATTATTTAATACTAAATGTTAAAATCTAGTTTTTTCACCCACTCTTTCTCTTGAAGGGAGGGTTGGTGGGAGGGTTGGGACGGACTGACCATCTGGCTGGTTGGAAGAGGGGGGAGGCAAGGTGGGGTACTTTGATTGACAGATAGAGTCTTGAAGAATATTTTTTTTTTTATTAACTAAAGATATTTGTTTTAGCTCATAAAATTCATACAAATTACCCGGCCAGAATATAATTTACATTGCTGGAATTCTTACAATTTGATGATCATTTTGAATATAAACATCATAGATTTTGCATTAGACATACAAATTTTAGATGTAATGATTGCTCTGAGTAAATATGTTATCTTTTGTGAAAAATATATGACATTTATATTCAAAATATTCCTGGTCTTACAAGGAATCCAGCAATGCCAATTATATTATCCTAACTTTAGTTTGAGGTATTATTTATTACTATACCTGGTTTTCCTCCCCAAAATTTCTCAGAGGGAAGAGCCAGCAGTGTAGTGCGAGAAGAGGGGGAGGGAGTCGTGTCCATTATTTGAATGGACATTAACTTGGCGACTGTATTTCTCTATTTCTCTTAAGTATTAATTGTGTCCATGTACCATCATAAAATTAAGATGTTAGTTTTACTAGAACATAGGTATTGTGTTGGAAAAAGTGGAGTTTGGGGGTCAGCTGGTCTCTATTTCATTTAATCCCATATGTTATGTTATTCACTTTACGCGTTTCTCACTTTCCGTGGTACCCTGTGGGTTACATTAACCGCGTAAAGTGAGGGTTGACTGTATATGTTAAGGCAGGACTAGAATTGTATAGTTAACACTCAGCTTAGGCAGCACAGAGGGAAGATTGAGTTGACAAGGAGCTTACATTGTCTGCACAACAATTTATTCCTTTTTCAGAACAATACATTTTATATCTTTCATTTTGCAGTTTTAAAATAATAGAACATATGTTATATGTTCAGGTTTTTCTATTCACTTATTGTAAAAACTTCTACTTAAATGAATCTTTGATCTTT
Source organism: Homarus americanus (assembly GCF_018991925.1). Lineage (NCBI taxonomy): Eukaryota > Metazoa > Arthropoda > Malacostraca > Decapoda > Nephropidae > Homarus > Homarus americanus. The sequence goes on along the minus strand of NW_024722227.1, from coordinate 19,611,171 downwards.
GTATGCACACTGTATTGCAGCCATACTGTAATTAAATGCTGTATACTTCACCCTCTTACAGTCTGACCAACATAGTAATGTGAAATCTGTTCAACTTTTAGGATCAAATCTATATTTTGAATGAAGTGGTTATAGCCTTATATATATGTTTTTTCTTCAAATACTGCAAAGGAAGTACTGCAGTAGGTTTAATATTACTGCACACTATAATAATAGGCAGAATTTGCCATTCTACTACCCTAGTCAGTGGTCTTTGTAACTGCTCACCTTGATGTGTTGCTGCTCCTTTCATCTGTGTGGGTAATACCCAGAAATCCCAGTATTGGAAATTCTGTGTATCATATATTGCTGTATAGTAGTGAACTATACTGAGCCTTCTTCAACCATTATTGTCTCTTCTTAAACTACCATTATTTGTTCTTCAACTATTATTCTCTCTTCTTAAACTACCATTATTTTTCTTCAACCGTTATATTCTCTTCTTAAACTACCATTATTTGTTCTTCAGCTGTTATTGTCTCTTCTTCAAGTGCCAATATTTGTTCTTCAACTGTTATTGTCTCTTCTTAAACTACCATTATTTGTTCTTCAACTGTTATTGTCTTTTCTTGAAATACCATTATTTGTTCTTCAGCTGTTATTGTCTCTTCTTCAAGTACCATTATTTGTTCTTCAACTGTTATTGTCTCTTCTTCAACTACCATTATTTGTTCTTCAACTGTTATTGTCTCTTCTTCAAGTACCATTATTTGTTCTTCAACTGTTATTGTCTCTTATTAAACTACCATGGTTTGTTTTTCAACTGTTACGGTCTTCAGGCACTTTTGTACACTATGTTCTTGGTGTTGATATGATACTTCGGACACACTACCTCAGTCTTCCATTATACTTCTCCACCATACAGTACTGTTGTCCATGCAATTAACCATTAATGTTCATTCTCTACATACTTTCGCATCACCTAAAGTACTTTGCTTATTTCCTTGTCAACTTTGGTCTTGTGCACTACCTCTGCCTCTTCGGGTACTACCATTTGTCAGTATGTTCACTTTTTTAGCCCTAAACTGGCAGCTAAGGATTCATTACTCATCCCCGAGAGGCAAAAAATGGAAACACAAGCGGCATGAAACATCCACTGATGATGGCCAATGTCCCTACAGCTGACTTAGACTGATGAGGGCCTCTGTTATTTCCATGTTCATTTCTCAGGGTGTATATTGCAGCTGCCTTTTATCTAAAGTTGCCTTCAAATTATATATGATCCTAAACATACGTTAGAGTGTGTAGTTTGTTGAGAAGTTCAGTGTACTCTAGACAAACTATTAAACTTATCTGGTATAGAGATAATTGTGGTAGAGAATATTTTGTAACAACAGGTAATTTGATTGTTACCAGATACTGAAGTACTCATGTGAGAGTAAAGCGAGATACGTATATCAAAACAATGTTATCTCTGAATCAGAGTCTAGATTTTAAGATGTAATTTCTATGATTCATTTTTACATTTATATTTACAGAAAATGAAATTGTACTGACATAAAAAATACGTTTCTGGTTAAATTATTTTTTGCCAACTGAAAGGGAGAGATTTATATGTACAAATTATGAGAAAAATAGTTGTTAAATAAATACAAGTGGTAGTACAAAATGGTTTAATGATTTAGACCTTCATATGAGAATTGTGTCAAAACAAAATAGCACTTGGTGTACCTTCTAATGCTTCTTGCTCAATGCCAGTATTTATAACATATGCTGTACTGAAGAATTTAAATATTTTCCATATAATAAGATACGTACTGAAAAATTAGATAACCTTGTACAGTCAGCCAAAGATGCACGGACCCCCACCCTGGGTTTCATACTCACAATTTTACCTGGCAATACTTAGTAAAGTAAGGCTGTATAATATAAAGGTGATTGTGATTGGTGGACCTATTTTTGGCTGCATCACTCTCAGGATAAATATTAAACAAACCAAAGGTAACATATTTAGAGAACCGGATACTAAACTTTTCATTATTTTTTTTATTTTTTTATTTTTTTATATTTTATTGGGCACCCCCTACATCCTGTGCAAGGTGATTCGCAGAAGCGCTTACAGCGCCCATCTGGGAAGCATGCTAAGTTCATGCTTGCCTTTATGTCTCATGAGTTAAGGGCGTAGAAGCCTGAAGGGTCATAGTTTTTTTTGTCAAGGACGTAGAAGCCTGAAGAGTCATAGGTTTTTGTCAACAAGTTATTGGAAGCTCCAACAACTTTCCCTGAAAACGAATTCGCAACTTTTCGATTTACAACAGGTACCTACTTTACTGCTAGGTGAACAGGAACCAAGGGAGGCTAGGAAGTGTGTCCAAACAACTTTCCTCTGGCCCGGGAATCGAACCCGTGACATCTCGTTTGCGAGGCAAAAGCGGTACCGCTCTACCACCGGCGCCCTTTCATCATTATTTTAGATCATGAGAAGTTTCCACATTTTTGTATATTTTTTAAATACCGAAGAAAATTTTATTAATGAATTGGCAACACAACTACAACCACAGCCGCCACAAGATTCTTACATCAAATATTCTTCATTATTTAAACAAATATATGAACATTTAGAAATTTCTCAATATCTAAAATAATGATGAACAGTTTATTATTATAAATATGTTACCTTTGATTTGTTTAATACAGTGGTCCCTCGGTTAACGAACGCCACAGTTAATTAAATTTCGGTTAACGAATTACCTTCCATAAGAATCTTCAATTCGGTTAATGAACAAAAATTTGATTAACAAAATCCTTACAAAAATCACGTTTTGTTGTGAGCATCAGCTGGTCAGCTGATGGCCCAGTCTGCCAATTCAGTTATCTGTTCTATGTTTAAATTCATTTCGAATTGAGTAAATATCAATAAAGTTGGGCTTTTAAATATTTTTGAATGTTTTATATTAAAATTATTAGTCATTTTAACATTAAATATTGATAATATATGCAGTACAGGGAACTTATATCACGTGTTGTTGTTTTGATCATCAGCTGTTCGGCTGAGGGGGTACAGTACTCGGCCAGTTCAGTAATCTTTTATGTCTAAATTCGTTTCCAGTGGAGTAAATATCAAGAAAGTTAAGCTCTTAAATATTTTTTAATGTTTTATATTAAAATTATTACTCATTTTAACATTTATTTAACATATTGATAATATTATATGCAGTACAGGTTCAGTCTGGCTTTGTTTACTGTCCAGAGAGCAGCCATTTTGTTGGTGTCTTGAACATTTTTGCATTTTTCATTGAAATTATTGGTCATTCTGAACTTTAGTTAACATATTGGTAATATATAGCACAGTGCAGTGTTGATTTAAAGAAAATAATCTTGAATTACACCTAGTGAACTTAAAATTTGATTGGTGAAATGACGCATCAAGCATGGGTCCACTGCAAGGTGATTTCTCCTCCATACCACTTCCTTCTCTTCTCCCTTTTCCTTCTAATTCCCATCACCATCATCCAGGAACCTTCTACATACACACCTCAAAGTAAGTGTACTTTACTGCATTTTTTTTCTTTGTATGTACTGTACTTTTTGGTGAGCTGGAACCAATTACCCAATATCCCATTGAAACAATGGATTCGGTTAACAAAATTTTCGGTTAACGGACGACTTTCTGGAATGAATTGTGTTCGTTAACCGAGGGACCACTGTATTTATCCTGACAGCGATGCAGCCGAAAATAGGTCCACCAATCACAACACCTTTACATACAGCCTTACTTTACCAAGTATTGCCAGATAAAATTGTGAATATGAAACCCAGGGTGGGGTCAGTGCATCTTTGATTGACTACATGTTTAAGAATTTAATATTGATTATGCTAAAGAATTTAATTTTTCTCCATTCATACAAACCTCTTCCTACTATGGTATAAGGCAGCCAGGCAAGTGATATCAGATTTTAGGCTCTTAGTAGGTACGTGTATTGCATTACCACACTTCTTGGCAGGATGTTTAGTCCAATGAGTTCTTCCACCATTGGTAAAGCACTTGATAGTGTATTCACTTATTGCTGAGTACAAGGATGGGATCCAATCCACTACTGGGGCCAATAATTTAACATGTGATTTACAATACAGTGCTCACGTGAGAAAGGAACACTATCAACTGAACTAGGAAGACACAAAGGAATTATAGCAATTTGGTGAAGATTGCAAATGGTATACAGTGAACCCTCACTTTACGTGGTTAATTGAACCCACAGCGGCCCCGTAAAGTGAGAAACGCGTGAAGTGAACAACATAACATATGGGATTAATTGAAATAGAGACCAGGCCGACCCCCAAACTCCACTTTTTCCCGACACAATATGTACGTTTTACTAAAAATAACATCTTAACTTTATGATGGTATTCACACACACACATAATATAGAAGGGAACAATCAATAAGAGAATAATAAACTGAAGGTTAGGTTAGAAAAAAACAAGGTTGGGGTTAACACTTACGTTAGTAGAAGAGATGGGTCGGCGTAGGGGAATGGAGGCTGGTTCCGAGGCAGAGGGCAGGCTACTGGCCCTCAGGTGAGTCTTCATCGGTGTCATCCACACTTACTAGTGCCTCCCTGACAAATCCCTCAAAGTCATCATCACTGTCTCTGCCTCTGTCACTATCACTGGCTTGGGCTGGCTGTGGTGGGTTGCGGGCGAAGAACTCTGTTATGCTTTGCTGACGGCTGGTGTTTATGTTGTCGTGATAAACCTTGATGTAGGGCTCCATAGTCTGCAACAGCTGGGTAGTGATGACTTCATACCTGTTAGCATCAGGGTCGTCGGAAAGGAGGAGCTTGACTTTCTCAATGCACTCGATGGCACCCCTTACATTACTATGGGATAAGCGGCGTTCTTCTTGGGATGACACACCACCTGCCTCTTCACTGACGTCGTCATCATCATCTACCATCTCGTCGGTAGTCACATTAGGATCCCTTATCACCTCCAGGATGTCGTCGTTGGTGGTCTCGGAGAAGCCTGCAGCTGTAACACTCTGCGCAGCTTCTCTGGCAAGGTCCACTGCTACTGCAACAGTCTGAACCTCACCAGTCACAGATTTACTCTGCCTAACACCCGGAATACCTTGCAACACATGTCTCCATGCGTGGTGAACAGTTGCTACAGACAGCTGATCCCATGCCTCCACCAAGAAGTCCACAGCTTTCTTGATGTTGAATGTTCTCCAGAATTGTTTCAAAAGTACTTCTTGCTCTGCCAACTGTTGATCCTTGTCGTCTTCGCTCTTGCTATCGGTGTTGGTGTCACTCAGGTTTTGCAACTCTTCCTTGGTGTTGGTGTAGTCGTTCAGGAGCTTGAATCTTTTCGCAGAGAATGCAGCTTTTACATTACAGATCAATTCTTGGTCCATGGGTTGTATTATAGATGTAGTGTTCGGAGGAAGGAAGACCACTTTTACGTTGGGGTGATGATCTAACAGTAGGGGCGAGTGTCCTGGTGCGTTGTCAAGCAGCAACAAAATTTTGAATGGCACATTCTGTTGCTCACAGAATTTCTTCACATCGGGAACGAAACAGTCATCAAACCAAGAGAGGGACAGAGTAGAGAACATCCACGCCTTACGTGCGGTCAGCCAGTGGACATTTAGCTTGGTCATGTCCATGCTCTTGTAGGCGTGCGGCTTGTGTGCTGTGTGAATCACCGATAACTTGAGCTTACAGGTACTGGAGGCATTGGTGGTAAACAGGACGGTGATGCGCTCCTTCTGCAACTTCCGGCCCTGACACTTGCTGGCATTCTTCACAACGAAGATCTTGGAAGCTAGCTTTTGCCAAAAAAGACCAGATTCGTCCACGTTAAACACCTGGTCGTCGGTGTACTGTCCTTCCTCCATAATCTCACATAAAAACGGAGGAAATTCCCTTGCCGCAACACGGTCAGCACAAGCTTCTTCACCACCAATGTTGATATTGGTGATCTTGTTCCTCTTCTTAAACCTCTGTAACCACCCTGAGGAAGCATTAAAGGGTTTGGGCTCTGTAATTCCCATCTTTCGTGACACTGCAGCATACAGTTCACGTGCGTACTCCTTAACTGAGCGCTTGCCCACCGTCATGTTCCGTCGCGCCTGACACACCAAGTAGCTCACAAGTAATTTTTCCGTCTTGAGAAGCACCTGGTTGTGGAAATACTTGATCATAGAAGCACCTGTAGACTTTGTGATGTTCATGTGCTCCTTTATCTTGGCTGCATCTTTCTTAATTGTCCTGATAGTTGATTCGTTAACACCATGCTGGCGCGCGAGATCAACCTGTCTTGTTCGTTTCTCCAACTCGGATCTTATATTTGATTTCGTAGCTTAAGGAACGTCGTGTCTTCTTTGGTTTAGGGCGGCTGGGTCCAAGTAATGTAAGGTCTCTTTGTGGTGGTGGTGGTGGTCTGGTGAAAGCCATTCTTATGGAACAATGGATACCGATACACACGGTGTAGCCGGGAGGGGTGTAACTGACGCAGGTAGGTCAAGGGGCTTGAACGCTCCCGCGGCGGGGCACGTCATAGTACATTAAACCAATCACAGCTAGCGGGGAGGGAGGTAAGGATGCTTTGCCCAATCACAGTCCGCTACGTCATATGACGTCACCGATAATGCAACAAAGACATACACTGCGTAACCTACTCTCGCCATTTACACAACATGGAGGATGGCGGGAGATGGCGGGAGGTTTGGATCCAAAAATGGCGCGGCGCAAGAGGACCGCCAGCCGCTCTCCGCATAAAGGGGTACACACACCGCGGAAAGTGAGCATTCCGTGTTCGGCAGGGTACCGTGTAAACGTGGAAACGCGTAAAGTGGGACCTCGTAAAGCGAGGGTTGACTGTATGCTGAAATATTGTGTGTTCTTTGTCTAGCATTTACAGAAGTGTTAACACTGATTACCTGGCAATACTTAGTAAAGTAAGGCTGTATAAAATAAAGGTGATTGTGATTGCTGGACCTATTTTTGGCTGCATCACTATCAGGATAAATTTTAAACAAACCAAAGGTAGCATATTTAGAGAACCGGGTAATAAACTTTCATCATTATATATATATATATATATATATATATATATATATATATATATATATATATATATATATATATATATATATATATATATATATATATATATATATATATATATATATATATATATATATATATATATATATATATATATATATATATATATATATATATATATATATATATATATATATATATATATATATAGTTTTAATTTTATTGGGCACTCCCCTACATCCTGTGCAAGGTGCTTGCAATCAGTGGCATACTTAAGTTTCTGGAAAGAGGGGGGCAGTGGGAAGGGGGAAGACTTGAAGATAGGGACATTATTATGTTTCCATCTAGTAGTGTAAGCAGCGGGCGAGTGTAGCGAGCCCATAAAGCTGGGGGGTTTGAGGGAAGGGGGTCTGTAAACCTCTATGAGAAATTTTTAAATTTGATCAATTTCAGAGTTTTTTAAGCTTTTTGCAATGAGTAGTAGAGCATATTTTATGTCCAATTTTAGTAGGTCATCCCATAGCACAGGTACATTGCCATTTGTGGATCCGTTGAGGGGCAGCTTAATTATAATTTACCTCTAGCCACACTGAGTTTTGTCTGGGAAAAAAAAAGATGTGCAATCTACACAGTGCAGAAATTATTCAGACAGAAATCTTTGCTCTATTGGAGGCTTTCCCCCCAGACTACAGACCCGAATTAATTTCCATGTACTGTACCTACCAGATACAGTGGGGTATGCTATAACGAATCTAATTGGTTCTAGAACCTCGTTCGTTATAGGATTAATCCGTCCCAGGCCCCCAAATACAACCACTTAACACTGAAAATTTTCTGTGGAAAATGTAAAAAATACAGTACTTTATCTTTCTTTAGTGTTGTTCAGCATGCAGGTACCCCTAAACACTGGCACAGCACTATCACTTCCACTGAGAGTCTTGGCTTTAAGGTCCTCAAACAATTGTCTGGCCTTCTCACAAATTATAGCTTCACTAATGCTATCACCTGCTATTTCTTTCTCCTTTATCCACACTAAGAGTAAATTTTCCATCTCTTCAATCACATTACACCTTGCTTTGCTAAGTCTAAAGATTCCCTTAGCCACTTGCACAGTTTTTAACTCCTCTTTATTCTTCAAAATCATACATATAGTCGATTTAGCCATCCCATATTCATCACTAAGTTTCGCAATGCTTGTTCCATTCTCACGTTTCTTTATGATTTCTTTCTTAGTTTCAAGGGTTATTAGCTTTCTCACTCGCTTTGGACGATTCATTGTTACAATTGTATTCTTGTATAACAAAAGAGTTATACAAATAACACGAATTTCCACATCAAAAGACGAAATTTCAACAATAACAGTGGTGCACTGGCTACACAATGAGACAAAGATGGCGCCTGACGCTCTTGTTGTGAGCCGCTGTACAACAATAGTCATGCGCCAGACGAAATAGTCCCGTATTCATCCGTGTTCATTGTAGGAGTTGCGTTCGTTATAGCATTCTCAATTTTATAGGTAAAACCGTTCGTTATAGGAATATTCGTAGTAGGATCCGTTCGTTATAGCTTACTGTCCTCGCTAACTGGTTGTGTTGGGTTGAATAAGCTATACATGTGTCATCATGCTTTAAAAGGAAAATGTAAGATAGATTTGAACAGAATAGTATTCTAGAACTTAAATATTAATAATTAAGCATGAAATAATACTCTATTCAGATCACGAAGTTTTATATACAAAGTACAAGGTTTCTCAAAAAATATATGCACACTACCTTAGCAATGTCAGTGGAAAGCAAAATTGTCCTCACTTGAGGGAGACCTCACACATCAACAATGTTGCGGTAGTAATTAAAGCAGTCAAACAATTGCCACTAGAATATGTAAGGCAGTGCGTATAAATTTTTCTGATATACTGTACCTTGTTTTCTAGAACACATTCATCAGGATTTGCTACAACTGTACTCCACACACATAAAAAAAGATGCTACTGAAGTGCCTATTTAGATTTCAGAGTGTAGAATAGTTGGCCATGTGATCCATGACAGATGTATAGATTTATCAAGGAATAATTCCCATTTGTGGTGTGTGTTACCTTAATATACATGTACTGCATTACTGTACTTGTACCTCATTCACACTGACTATGTAATGCTCTGTGGCAGGGGTTCCCATATCAAGGACCCCCAAATATGATGAGCCCCAGCCGAGGACCCCCAACTTAAAAAAAAAAAAAAAAGAATTATCCACCTTGTACATGTAATATTGACTTATTCTTAGCTGAAGTAATTGCAGTGCATCCTCATATAACATCGTCCCGCTTAACGTTGTTTCAATACTATGTCGATAAACTTTAAGGGACCAAAATTCATTTAACGTCCCAAGTATCCGATACTACGTCGTTTTGCGTGGTCACGGACTACTTTCTACAGTGCATCACCCGCTCTTGTCTGGCCGCCCTACACTTTCTTGGCTCAGCTCGCTGCCCTCCCTCGCAGAATGTCACAGCATCTCCAAGCGACGCCAAGCCAGTCTCTGTTACAACTTCATATCATTCATGTGTGCTTTAGTGCTTTTGCTCTAAAACTGTACTGTAACTGATGCTAGTGTAGTGAAGAGGCAACATAAGACCATTACCCTTGCTACGAAAATGGATGTATTAATCCGATTTGAAAAAGGGGAACGTGCTGTGGACATAGCCGCTGTGCTTGGTCTAACCCCCACAACAGTGCGTACTATCCGGACCAACGCTGACAAGATTAAGAGGTTAATCTCGCCTGAACGATTGAAAATTGATGGAAAAAACAAAATCTGAAAAAATTAGAGAATTTCGTTTGGTATCAGTTGCAAACGTGGCAAGTGAAAATATGATCAGACAATATTTACTACCATAAAAAAGCATCATAGAGGACCCCTCCCTTCCCTTGGTGCATGGTGTTGCATAATAATGCCTGAAAAAGTACGTAAAAAGATTTTATTTGTACATAAATTATTTGTCTAACATTTAGGCAACATTTGGCAACTCTTCCATGGCTGTGTGGTGGAGGGGAGGAAGGCAGACTCGTTACTATATTACGTAATAGCTCGGTGCTCGCCAGGGCTTTCTACGGAGAGGTTGTATGCTACGTGTCCTCCTATTCTACCCCACCCTCTGTTATTGCTTCTTATCTTACCTGAACAAGATGCCTTGGCTAAGGAAGAAGAAGCTGAACTTAAGTGGAAGGAATATCAAGAACAGAAACCGATATTTACAGAATATAATTAAAATTTCTGCGTCTCAGCTTGGCGCCAAGTGCCATGAAATTTTCAAAACTTATATCTCACAATTATTAAATTCTATATAAATCTAGAGATTCCTCCAGAAGTTCTTGTCTGATTTTCAATATAAAAGTATCATCAGAATCACCAGACAAAGGAGAAAATATTTACAGTATAGTCTCGATTTACGCGGATTTCCTTTACGCGGTTGGTCATTTACGCTGCACCTGGCCAGACCGGCAATTATTAGTTACGCTGTACATTCCATCATTTAAGCGGGAAGCGGCGCGGGCAGGGTGAGCGCTAGGTCGCCCAGTCAGCAAAACGTTACCGAGCTCTTCACCCACCACCCACCACAGCCAGCCCAAGTCAGTGATAGTGATAGTGAGGATATGGACTTTGAGCGGTTTGACAAAGAGGCCCTGCAAGCCTCTGTGGTGGATAGTGATACAAGTGATACAGGTGAGGGCCAATAATCTGCCTTCTGCCTCGGAACCAACCCCCCCCTCCCCGTGTGCCCAGCCATCTCTACTACTAACGTAAGTGTTAAAAAACGTAATATTATTGATACAGTCATGTGCCGGTTAACGTCCTAGATACTTTCTTGGAAACATGACGTTAACCAAAATGGACGTTGTCCGATCATCACATAAACTTTGTATTTATACTTACGTGTATGTGGAATACTATATACGTACATATACACTCTTGCTCTTAAATCACTACTGTAATGTGATACAGGTGATTAATTTTTATCTCGTGCAAAATATATGATGTTTATATTCAAATTATTCCCTGTCTTGCAAGGATTCCAGCAATGCAAATTATATTTTCTTAATTTTAGTCTGTGATATTATACAGGTATAAGATAAAAACTGTAAGCCTAAAACCCTGGCTGGCCAGATGGTGGAGAGGGAGGGGGGGGGGAGTGGGAGGTGAGGTGGTACGTTTGACAGTTGGTGCCCAAGGTCTAACGAGTGATTATTTATCAGTCCTTAAGTGACTAAGCTTCTCTCTTATAAAAAGCCAGTGAAATCACCTGGGTGAATATAATTTCCATTGCTGGGATTCTTGTAAGATAGTGATTAATTTGAATATAAACAAGCTATAATTTGCACTAGACATAACAATTTTAGTACCGTAATCAATTTAGTACATGTACACTCCAGCTTTGCACTAAGGTCATTTATTTCTTTTACGTTTCGTTTAGTATGGTGTGTGCATGTAAATGGATAAAAATAAATGAAGAAATTTATGTAAATCTACCCAAAAATACAGTTGAAAAACTTTATATTATAAAATGTACTACAGTACTGTACACTAATGAACTACAATTTTTATCTCTTGAGCAAAATATATGACGTTTATATTCAAATTATTCGCTGTCTTGCAAGGATTCCAGCAATGCAAATTATATTCTCCTAATTTTACTCTGAAATATTATATAAGATAAACACTTTAAACCCAAACGAAACCACCAAACTTTTGTCTGGGAAGGCAGGGGTAGGGAGGGAGGGATGGAGGGAGGTGGGAAGAGAGGGGGAGCGGGAGGTGAGGTGTATTTTGATTGACAGATAGTGTCTGGTGAAGTATAATTTGTTTATTTACTTGAGATTTTTTTTTTAGCTCATAAAATTTATAGAAATTACCCGGCCAGAATATAATTTACATTGCTGGAATACTTTTAAGATAGTTAATTTGAATATAAACAAGCTAAAATTTGCATTAGACAAACAAATTTTAGATCTAATTTAAGAATTTTATTAGAGAGAGCAAAAATTGTATCTTTTGTGCAAAATATATGACGTTTATATTCAAATTATTCGCTGTCTTGCAAGGACTCCATTAATGTCAGTTATATTCTCCTAACTTTAGTCTGTGATTTTATAAGAAAAACTTAAAGCCTAAAACCCTGGTTGGGTAGATGGGGGAGAGCGAGGGGGGTGGGGGAGCGGGATGTGAGGAGATATGTTTTGACAGTTGGCGCTGAAGGTCTGTGTGTTTATTTATCAGGCCTTAAGAGTGACTAAGCTTTTCTCTTATAATTTGCCACCCAAACAACCTGGGAGAATATAGTTTACATTGCTGGGATTCTTGTAAGATAGTGATTAATTTGAATATAAACAAGCTATATTTGCAATAGACATAACAATTTTAGTACTATAATCTTTTAGTACATGTACAATACAGGTTTGCGCTTAAGTCATTTATTTCTTTTACATTTCTTTTAGTATGGTGTGTGCATGTAAATGAATGAAAATAAATGAAGTGGTCCCTTGTTAACCGAGGGACCACTGTATTGCAGTGTACAGTACTTGTACTGTACAATATTGACTAAATTCACTAGATAACGTTCACAACTAATGAAACACAGAGGTTAGGAAGGCTAATAATAAAATAACATAATGTCTACGCGATGCATACATGATGCAAACGTGACTGCGCCCGCTCTAAGGCCACTTACGTTCGCTAAGTCCCATTATTTGAATGTTTTTTTTTTCAAATATTTTTTCATGGGCCACGGACGTATATGCGATTGTAGTGATGGGTTGTCAGACCACAGCTTACATCTCAGAAACAGTCCAGACCTGACCCGACATAATAATAATAATAATAATAAATAATAATTAACGATTTATTGAAAAAAAAAAAAAAAAAAAATTCTGCAGCCCGAAGGCTGAAACTATACATTGGACATAAATGACTTATTACATACATTGGTGGTTTAACAAAAGCCTTCATTAGAGAAAGGTAAAGGAACATACAGTGAACATACAGATCAATGTAGGTGTTGAACAGCAAACTCGTAGTGTAGTAACTCCCTCCCAGATGGTGTTAGGAGGAACTCACGTGGTGTAGTAGTTCCCTCAGATGGTGTTATGAGGGACCTGGCGTGGTGTAGTAATTCCCTCGCAGATGGTGTTATGAGGGGCCTCACGTGGTGTAGTAATTCCCTCACAGATGGTGTTATGAGGGACCTCACGTGGTGTAGTAATTACCTCACAGATGGTGTTATGAGGGGCCTGACGTGGTGTAGTAATTCCCTCACAGATGGTGTTATGAGGGACCTCACATGGTGTAGTAATTCCCTCACACATGGTGTTATGAGGGACTTGACGTGGTGTGGTAATTCCCTCACATATGGTGTTATGAGGGACATGTGGTGTAGTAATTCCCTCACAGATGGTGTTATATGAGTGAGGTGTGGTCTTAGGCCTTCCTATCGTAGATGGATTAACACATTAGGGGGGTCAAGTGTAAGGGTAACCCTCGCGGCCACTCAAGGAGTTACAAATCAACCAGCTCCCCTTCCCATGTCACACGGCCCCAACATACATGTAAGGAGCCACCTGCCGACTCTCTCCCAATATACAATAGCCTTCAGTACATCTCAGACAAGGCCCAGACCTAACCTCACATTAGCCAGGTAAAATGTAACCCTCAAGCCCAAGTCAAGGGGCCACAAATCAACCAGAGCCTTTTATGTCACACGGCCCCACCAATGATGTTAACAGGCAAGCATTCATCTGAAGATTTCTCCAGAATATACAACAACTTATAGTCTCAGAAAAAGTCCAGACCTGACCCTACATTAGCGAGGGCAAATGTAAGGAGACCCTTCACCGCCGCCCCGATCAGGTACTGCACCCTCAGTTCGAGATATCCTTTGCACTTCACGCTTGGAGTTTCTCAAATGATGTTTAAATAGATTGTTGGGTAATTCCAATATAGTAAACCAAGTGATAGCTGGTCATAGACCCCAAACTTCTATGCAATATGAGAAAGCTTGGAAACTTTTTCAATAATTTATCAGGTTAACGACTCCAATCACATTGTTGGAAACAGTGGTGTTAGAATGCTCATAAGTTTAGTTTTTTGAAGTTTCAATACAATGACAAAAAGAGTTCCTTATATGAACTTTTCCAATATTTGTCAGCTCCAAAATATGCTGAAATAAGCTATGAAATAAATTTGAAACCAGTCGCTTCTGCACTGTTGCAGGAAAAGTTCAAATTTAAGAAGTTGGCAGCGGATATTAGGTCTGCAATCATGATGTGTCAGTTATTGACTAAGTTTGTGCTGGACTATGAGGACAGTTCAGAAGGAGACATGTTTTTTGCTGCTGCTATACAAGGGATTTTATATTCCCTGTACAATTCATTTATGGAAATGTTGTTGAAAGCCCTAAAACTAAAAGCCCAGCTAAGGAAGCAAGCCACTAATAATGCTTAAAGTGGTAGTGCTTATTTATTGCTATGTTCTTCCCCTCTTTCTCCTGCTTTGTCTGATGAACAAACATAAGTTAAATATAGATCAGCTGTTGAGCAAGCTATTCATATTACTGTTCCCAACAGTTCTAAGACCTTTCAGAAATTTAAAAGAGGAAGGTCTAACAGAAGAACAGGACCAGCTACTAGGTTCAGTTAACAACCTGGAGGAAACAATTCAAGACGTAGTAGGGGTGGCCGTTTGTTCAGAAGTGGAAGGAGACCTTATTCCACCACATCAGTGACCACTCCCTCCCAATGAAGCCAGACAGCTGGGTCGTCTATGGAGTTTGGAAAACAGGTGGACTTCTTCCATATGGGCTTACAAGACAATCAAAGGGGGCCTCACATGGACTTGGTTGAGGCACCCTCCCCTAGTGTTACCAAAAAGGGGTCAAAAACCAACCCCCTTACTCACAGAATTTGTAATTCAACTGTAAACAGAAGTGTGATAGAACCGTTGCAGTAAGAGACGTGTTTCATGTCTCGCCTGTTCCCAGTCCCCAAGAAAGGCAGCAACAAATTGAGGTGGATTTTAGATCTTTACGTTCTGAACAAATTCATTACCAAAAAAAAAAAAAGTTTCAAGATGCTCACTTACGATCATCTGAGGTATCTACTTCCGCCCAATGCTTGGAACTCAAAAGTGGATCTCTTAGATGCTTATTATCACGTGCCTATTGCTCCCAGGTATAGAAAATTTCTAGTGTTCACAGTGGGGGATGTAAGTTATCAATTAACAGTGATGCCATTCGGCCTAATAATTGCGCCAAAAGTGTTTATAAAACTGGCGAACATCCCCAGGGAGATCCTTGCGAAGGAGGGCATCAGAACTTTTGCTTATCTAGACGATTGGCTGATAGTGGGAAACTCTTTCGAAGACTGTCAAAGGGCGACCCAACGTACACTAGTACTAATTCAAAACCTAGGATTAAAGATTATCTAGATCAAATCAAATCTCCTACCATGTCAGAAATTGGATTGGTTAGGTCTCCATTGGGAAACCAATAAGCAATCAATCAGTCTCCCAGAAGCAAAGGTAACAGATGTGATAAACCAAGTAGATTTCTTGGCACGATTGGAGAAAACTACTGGGTCTGTTGAATTTTGCCACCAAAGTAGTTCCTTTGGGCACGTTAAGGAAGAAGCAACTAACTCATCTGGGGTTAAATTTGCTTCACAGAAACAAAAATATTACTTCTTCTCTCCATATTCAGATAAGAATCATCTGTCATGGTGGACAAATTTGGACAATCTAATCATTTCATCTCCCTGGGTTCCCCCTCAAACAGACTTGGTAGTTTATATGGAAGCGTTCAAGATAGGATGAGGATACCATTCCTCAAAAGGAGAGTTCCGTCAAGTGAAGTGGAGCAACTCCCTTTGAGGCAAACACATAAACATAAGTGGAGTACAAAACAGTTGGGCAGATGCGTTGTCCTGTCTCGGGCCAGTATCAACGGAAACAGAATGGTCCCTAAAGATATCAAAGTTCAAGAGTCTAGTGAGGAGGTTTTGGACTCCACAAATAGATCTCTTTGCCTCACAAAACAATCACAAGATGCCAACTTATGCATCTCTGGAACATTTGAATCTTTTAGGAAATGCTCTACTCATAGATACAAACCGTTGGAATTCAATCTATCTGTTCCCACCTGTGAAAATGTTGCCCAAAGTGGCTCAAAAACTCAGATCCTTCCAGGGAAAGGTCCTCTTAATTGCACCATATTGGAACCTACATCCGTGGTGTCTGGATCTGTTGGAATGGTGCCCACATCCAGACTTAATCTATTTCAGAGATCATTTTTGGGCAAATATCAGGCCAAGAAATTGTAGTATCACCTTCTAAAAACAATGAATGATGATCCACACTTGCTTCTTTTTTTTTCTTTTTTTACGGGGATTAGCCCACCTGGGCACAGGTCACTGACCCACATCAGGGTCTAGGAGGCTTGGCCTTCCTGGCTCTTTTTAAGTGCTGAGAGATTAGGAAGTTTAGAAACCTTTTCATAAAATACCTTGAATAAGGAATCCACAGACTCGAATGTGGTTGAAAACAAGGAAGACTTAGGTCTTACCAGTGTTACCCAAGGCCTGTTTGGATCATCCTTACACTCGATGTTCTCCATCAGCTGTATGGGAGTCGACAGCAGCCTGTTTCTATTCATAGTAACTAACACTTTTGCCCCAGGTGGAAGTGGTTGCCAAAATGTGGACAGGATGAAGTCAGTCTCAACAGGTTCTCCCTGCTCTAGTGACTGAACACTATTAGCACCAACGTCCTCATCCTGATTCAGGAATCCACTAAAATCGGGCTGACTAGATAGAGGTTCTTGCCTTAAATATCCAATAACCTACTTTTCTTAGCAGAAGCAGGTTTGTCTAACTGGGGATTAAATCTCTTACCCATCTCCCACAATTCTGAACTTTCTGCCAACTTGGGATCTTTCCAGTGTTTTACATTTAGAATTTTTCTCTTTAAGGCCTTATTCCATCTATTTTTAATTTGGATCTTTGATAATTCCTGCAGCTTTATTAATTAAAAAAAAATGATCATAACAAACTGCACAATCCAATGGTGAAAACAGGTTGTCTGAGACACAGCTGCTATGAATTATGCAAGCCAAATGAGGATCTAACTTGGTAATCCAAGTGACTCTACATCCTTGATAATTACATGTAGTATGGTCCCCTTGGGTCATGGGTAAAACTTCTACTACTGAATTCACATCTTTGTATGTAGTGTATGAGCTGAGCTCTCCATTTCTTGCAGCTCTTCACTCAACACTAGTTCCCCAGAGACCGTTCCATGGTCTCCTCTGTCATCTAGCAGTCCAGACAACTGTCCTTCATCCTCCAGTTGCACATCACTCATCTAAACTAGGAGGAACACTATGAGTCACATTGTATCATCATAATAATACAAGGAAGATAACATTTTCTCCCAAACATAATCAATATGACTCGTAACTGTGATATTTTGGTAAGTTATTTCATTTAATATCTCTTATTGTTATATAAGTCACCAGTGTGACAATCATTAACAACTAACTTCTCCTATCTCAATTATCCGTCAGCTCAATGAACTTTGTTTCTTAATCAAGCTAACTTCATTTTAGAGCACTTATATTTTGAGGGATCACCAAGTTCTCTATTTGTTGTCAATCAGGGTGCACAGACATCACCGCTTCAGCTAATCATGTTAAAGCGATGATGGCTGAGTGAGTATCAAGTCACCTGGAAGGGTTGACAGTGCTGAGCTGCTACCATAGCTCTCCATTAGCTAATATCATTCACCATTACTAAAGCAAGATGTATTGGGCTGAGAATTTAACCCTGAATGGTTCTCATTTAACCCATACTTAGGATACTAAGTTCATCCCAACATAACTCTAGACTGCTAGTAAGACCGAAAGGTCAGCGTCCGGAAGGATCACTAAGTTTAGCAGCCTCGCTAAAGTTCGCCTGGAAAGGCTGAACCCGCTACTGAGGAAATGAATAAAATAGAGCTATGAAAGGAGAAAATAACCCTGGCCTGAATGCCAAGAATGCAACATAACTCTAGATTGATAGTAAGACTGGAAGGTCAGCGTCAGGAAGGATCACTAAGACTAGCAGCCTTGGTGAAGTTCGCATAGATAGGCTAAACCCACTACTGAGGACATTAATAAAATTGAGCTATGATATGTTGCCGATATCCAAGTTACCTCTGGCCTGGTCAGTGTATCAGGTATTGGTAGTTCGATTACTTTGTAAACACTTTACATTAGGGAGCAGCGGGCGAGTGATTATAGCGCTCGCTTCCTGCCCTAAAGGTCGCTGGTTCGCGCCCGAGGGACCCCCAGTCGACCTAGCTGTGAATAGGTTCCTCAGAATTTTTGTAGGTAGTAGGTAGTAGGCAGCTACCAAGCAGGGAGGTACTACCGCCTGGGAAGATATTGGAAGCATAATGTGTTGTCTAATGGTAGACGCTGCTGCTATATGGCATCACGAAAATTGTGACCAAGTCCCAGGTTGCTGATCTATCTTTCTGCCTCATTTACACACAATTGCAGGGTCTCAACTGTCTCTCTTACTATTGACAACACCACAAATATAACCGTACTCATTCTTGATCTGTTTTATTCATTCTATTTTATTCTCCTATGTCAGTTGATATTAATACTGAAGCGGGGCCTTCTCAGATGGGTCCCACTGGTCGGGAAGGTTGTGGACCCCAGGGCAAACCTGATCATCATCAAGCTACTGGGGCCTCAACTGACGCCACCGCAGTTGCTGGAGGATCGGCTTTTTTCACACTTCATTTTTCCAACATTCGTGGACTGAGATCCAATTTTCCTTCAGTGGAGCACCATCTATCAACCTCTTCCCCCGACCTCTTACTACTCTCCGAACTTCATCTGACCAAAGCAGCTTCACCCAAACCTTTTCAAGTCTCTAACTACAACCTTTTTACCTACAATGGTCCCTCGGTTAACGAGCACAATCCGTTCTAGAGGGTTGCTCGTTAACCGAAACCATTGTTTCAATAGGTTTTTGGGTAATTGGTTCCAGCTCACCGAAAATTGCCTAAATTCAACAAAAACGGAAGTAAAGTTCACTTACTTTGAGGTGTGTATGTAGAAGGCTCCTGGATGATGATGATGATGATGATGATGGGAATTAGAATGGGGGTGGAGGAGAAGGGAGAAGAGTAGGCATTGGGGTGGAAGAGAAGTCACCCCATGGTGCCATTTCATCCATAAAATTTTAGTTCTCTTGGTGTAATTCAAGATTATTTTCTTTAAATCAACACTGCACTGCATTATATATTGTCAATATGTAAAATAAATTTCAAAATGACCAATAATTTGCTTGTAAACACAGAAAAAAAGCGTTTAGTTGAAGAGAGTCTCAAGCAAGATGCTACCTCCACTGAAAAGACACAAAGACTGACGCCTGTATGCTGTGTTGGCAGGCTGGATGGCGTGCCACAAACTAGTGACCCTACCTTCAATTATGTTCAATAATTATTGAACATAATTGGCATTTTAACAATTATAATTGTTAAAATGACTAAAAAATTTAATATTAAACTTTTAAAATTATTGAATAGTATAAACTTCTTGATATTTACTAAAAGGGTAAGGAATTTAAGGCCTAGAGCCGATTACTGTATTGGCGGACTAATACTACAGCTGGTGGACCGCCAAATGCAAGCTAAAACATGTGGAGGTCGGCTCCTAAGAAACTCGTTAATCGAGGGATTGCTCGTTAACCA
>NW_024722227.1:19575526-19591241 GCF_018991925.1 Homarus americanus | reverse complement strand
CAAATGTCCTGAATCACGTGAGATGAGACGCGCTCCTCGGCGTGCCCACGCTTCGGCAGTAGCGAAAAAACCGTGGCATAGGTTAGACGTGTCCATTCGTTCTCTAGCCTTGACCCTTGTCTAGTGCTTTATCCAGTCTTCTGCAATGCCCTAGGGGTATCAGGTATTAGTGACACGTTTAGTTAGGCCTAGGAAGGGATCCTGGTGGTAAGGTATCTCCTGTTTGGTAGGGATAATCATTTTGTAGTGATTGTTGTATATATATATTTCGTATGTCTTGTGTAATATAGTAATGTTAAGTAATATTTGTTTGGTCTAACTCCTTACAGCATATTTTCGCCCTTCCGGCATCACTCTTATTTTATTATACACTTACTTATTCCCTTAAATACATGTTTGCTAGTCATTACTCCCTTTAGAACATAAATTGAATTAATTAATTATCTTCCCTTTTGTGATTCACTTATTTCAACTGTTCTTACTTTTTCAAGTACATTTAGTTGAGTAGGTTTTTGGTGAGGATAACTATTGCCGTGTTCCCTATTTGTTCCTTTATTTGTTAATAACTTGGGGTAGGATTCACTCCCCAAGTATAAAGGGTAGTGGGATCGCGACAGTCGGCCGACTTCTTTGCAGTGGCAGGGAAGTCCTTCCTCGTCATTGCTGACCGACTGTCTGGATGGCCTGTTGTCGTCCCCTGTGGTAGTGATACAACGGCTACTGCTACCATCCGGAATATCAGGCATTACTTCAGAGAAGTTGGTGTTCCCCTCCGCCTCAGGACTGATGGAGGACCCCAGTTCACCAGCCACGAGTTCCGGGACTTCATGGACCGTTGGGGAGTCCGTCATGTCGTGACCTCGCCCCACTACCCACAGGCGAATGGACACGCTGAAGCCGCAGTCAAGACTGTTAAACACCTGATCCTTAAGGTGTCACCCTCAGGAAATATCGACTGCGAGGACTTTGATCGAAGTTTGTTAGAGTTACGCAACACCCCGAACTTCACCGGACGCTCCCCAGCCCAGGTTCTATATGGACATCATCTCAGGTCTTGTGTTCCTGCCCATCCGAAGTCTTTTTCTCAAGAATGGCAAGCCAAGACTGAAGAATGTGACCGCCGTGCAGCAGAACGAGCCGCAGATGTCACTGCTCGGTACGACTGTCATGCCCGCCCCTTCCCAGGTTGAGTATCGGCCAGCAGGTCAGGATTCAAGATCCGGTATCTCACCACTGGGACAAGGTTGGGGTTGTCATGGGTATTGGCCGGTCCAGGGACTACCAAGTGCGTCTTCCTAGTGGTAGAGTATGGTGGAGGAACCGTCGTTTCCTCCGACCTGTGGACCTGCCTAGTGTTGACCCTTCCCCAATAGAGCCCCCTAATGTTGATGTCTTTACAGTAAATCCATCTCCACCTTGTGTTTCTGCCCCGGTACTCTGTAGGTCCGAGCGACTCAGAAACAAAAGGTCCGCTCAAGATGAAACTATGAGCGTATAGGGGGGAGGGAGGTGTATAATATGGACACGAGGTAGTACCTCAAGCTGTATATTCTTATATTACTCTATTAATTATGCACCATGTTATGTATACTGTATGTATTATCATATTTACATATTATGTATTCAGCTTGTGAACGCTGGCATCTGTGCATGCCAGCGCGGAGTGATACATGGAGTTAAGATCGCTAGTCCTTATGGCGTGGAAGCCAGTTTATTTGTTCCTCTGTATTTATCTCCCGTACGAGAATAAGAACCTATTTTCAAGATAGCAAGTGTTTGCGCATACCCTCAGTAGTGTAGAACATTTTGGGGGCATCAAAGACAGACATAGAAACAGAGTGCTCCTTTTGCAAGGTTACGAGAACCCACTTGCTCGGTGGTCGTTCTGGTTCATCAAATCTTCCCACCTTGGTTCATACAACACCATATCTCTTGAGTCAGTCAGTGAAAATCTTACTGACGGGAAAGTAGAACCCCTCCCTCAGCTGGGCAGGGTTCACCTGGTTGTACTCTGAACTGGCCTAACTGGGCGGGCTGACGGTCACTCTCTTCCTGTCCATGAAGTACTGGGAGTAAATTGAGTGCAGACTGAGTGAATGAAAGGCCACACCCTGGGACCGGGAGTCTAGTGGTTCCTCTTCAAAGTTGGTGAAGGTCTGTAACACCTTAAAGTATGGGTGTATTCTGGGCATATGGGTGAAGCATGGGTGATGAAATGCGATTAGAATAGCCAAGTCCAGGTGTGAGATCAACGTTCTTCATGGTTGATTGCACACGTGGGACGCAGGAATTCCTCTTCAAAAGTTTGTGAAAGGCTGTTAGTACCTTAAAGTACGGGCGCATTCTGATCCTATGTGTGAAGCATGTTACGGGTGTTGGTGGAGAAATACACTCATGACTCCTGAAACCTAGAGAGTAAGGAAAAAAACAGCGGAGCACACGCCTGTCTAACGGGTCATGAGTGATTTTCTCGATTTCTTGTAAATGTCTGCCACTCGGCAGGTTAGTAGTTACAACCTTCGGGTTCTGGGTAGTTAGGACAGTTAGGATTATAGAATTTTGTGGGTCATCCCAGACAGGCTATGAGTGATCCATGTTCTTGTGTAGTGTGACTAAAATCGGGATTTCTACTCCTCAGTGATTGTTATAATTTGTCGGATACCCTTAAGGCATGTTCATCGGTGCAAGTAGTATTTTTTAATGTTGTATGTGCCACTAAGTGGTGTAGGATGTATGAAGGAATTGTTTCAGATGAGTTCCTCGTTTTAGTGTCTGTTCTGGTGTATGTCGTACTGCTGCATTGGTAGTTCTGTTCAGATGCAATTAATTTTTTTGATACCATGTATAACTTATGTTTCCCATTGAAATGTTATAAGCCATGATAAGAAGTATTCCAGTGCTTGTGTACAATTATGATTCTGTCTGTAGTGTTGGAAGGAATAGAAGTGTCATCTCTTACCAGTACGTCTCATTAACCCCAATCACAGGTACTAGCTGTCCACGGTCACGGAATATACGGAATATAATTGTGTTTGTGCTGGTTCGGGATTTTCTCTAAGGGGCGCTTCCATTGCATTACCAACCACTATAACTTAAAAAAACCCACAATTTCTAGTAGTGAGATATTCCGACCGGTTATATATATATATATATATATATATATATATATATATATATATATATATATATATATATATATATATATATATATATATATATATATCATGTAGATCCACAATGAAAACGTGGATAAGATAAATCTTGATAAAATCACACGGGAAAAGGGAAACAACGGAGCACCTTAGCTTTCGTCTTTATTCAAGACATCTTCAGAGGCAACTGGATTACATGGACAGAGAGAGGCTTAAATATACAGGGTGACCTTATTAAACATGAGGTCAGGTCATAATGATGTCATCCACTAATCCCCACCCAACACCAACACACACGTAGAGGAGCTTAAGAGAAGGGGGCGACGTGACTAGTCAGGTCAGGTAAAAAATAAGGGACCCACTAAATAACTATCATACATCTAGATCAAAGGTTTTCAAAGCATTTTTAACCTTGGGCCACTGACAAATAAATTTATGTAACATATTATCAGTTTTGAACTGACCATCACTAAGGTTTATTGATTTTAATTCCTTAATCAAACTAGCTTCAACCAGAAGTCTTTCTGTGACACAAGATGATTTGAATACTTCTAAGCTTTTTTCCCAAGCAATGGGATGATTATTATTCCTAACATGAACGAACAGGGCACTGCTTTCAGATGCTGTTCTGATATTGTACTTATGTTGTTTGATTCTGAGCTGCAGTGTTTTTCCTGTCTGTCCTACATAATTACAATTACATTTGCTACATGGAATACAATAAACACTTCCATTTACATTCAAACTTGGGCTATTTCTTATTAACATATTGGTAATGGTTGAGTCATACTTAAAAACAACATTAATATTTAGTAGCTTGAGGGACCGAACTAACGGGACAAATTCATTACGATAGGGCAGAGTCAAAATATTCTTAAGTGTAGGAATTTGCCTGGTTTGAGAGGAATGAAAGGATTTTTTAGCCCTTTTAAAACAACGATCAACAAGCACAGAAGGGTACCCAAGTTTTTGTGCAATGGAACGAATGTACTTCAATTCATCATCAATAAATTCAGAGTCACAAATACGCAGACATCTTTAGAACAGAGCAGAAAAAACTGACATTTTGGTAGACTCCAGGTGATTCGATAAAAAGTGTATGAAACTGTCTACCTGTGTGGGCTTTCTGTATACCTTAAATTTGTAGTTGTGGCCATTTCTCATGATAAGCATATCAAGGAATGGAAGGGATCCATTTATTTCTCTTTCAATTTTGAATGTGATACTTGGGACAATATCATTAAGCTTGTCTAAAAATTCCAATGGGTCACTGTTTCTTGGCCAAAGACAAAGAACATCATCTACATATCTATACCATGGAGGAATAAAGTCCACTATATTGGGTAGTAATCTAGCCTTAAAAAATTCCATATAAATACAGGCTAGAGGAGCAGAAAGACAAACCCATGCTCATGCCAAATATTTGCTTGTAAAACTTCCCATTTGCTCTAAACACATTGTCAGTTACGCATAACTCTATAAATTTGAGCAAAGTATCATGTTCAATAGTTAAATCTAACAGTTGTAATTTATCTTTAAGAAATGAAAGTAAGTCTTTCACAGGAACTCTAGTGAACAGTGAATTTACATCAAAACTTATTAATTCACAAGGTTCATTGTGTTTCTTGAGTTTATCAATTAAATCACTGCTATTGTGTATATGTGAATTAGATATTTGGCCTGTAAGAGGGGATAGCATCTTTCCCAGCCACTTGGTTAATTTGTAAGTAACAAAACCCACAGCTTGTGTGTTTTGATGAATCCATACATATAAGGTAAAGTGGGGTTGATTTGAGAGAGCTGTTTGATGAGATTGGGGTTCTTTTTCAATAACATCTTCATTTTGGAATTAGATAACTTATTAATATTTTCCAGGGGATCTTTCGTAAACTCACAATACGTGCTTTCATCACTAAGTAAAGAATTCATCTTATCACTGTAGTCACTTTTATTCAAAATTGCAATAGCATTAGACTTATCAGCCTTGGTAATATGGATATTCTTATTTCTTTTCAAGTTTATCAAGGCTGTTTCAAATCTTTTTGGAATGTTTGAAACAAATTTCTTATGTAAAACACTATATATATATATATATATATATATATATATATATATATATATATATATATATATATATATATATATATATATATATATATATATATATATATATATATATATATATATATATATATATATATATATATATATATATATATATATATACACATATACACATATATATATATATATATATATATATATGTATATATATATATATATATATATATATATATACTGTATATATACACTAGCAGAAATGCCGCCCTCAGGGTGGCTCATTCGCTAGGCCAGGGTAGGACGCCACCCTCACTGTTCAGTCCCCAAAACTTCTTCCACCAATAGTTCCTTAACGGTGTATGTAAGTTCTACCATGTTTTTCACTACAATGGTACAGCAAAGTATATTTTTTTGGCATTAAACTCTTATTATTTTATTGTCTAATTATCACTACATATAACACCACCCATCATCACGACATATAACACCACCCATCATCACTATATATAACAACATCCATCATCACTACATATAACATCATCCATCATCACTACATATAACACCATCCATCATCACTACATTTAACACCATCCATCATCACTAAAAGATCGGTAAAGTAGTTTCCGAGATTCTCTTGCAGACACACACACAAATAAACAAACAGACAGACAGGCCTCTTTGTTTTATATATATATATATATATAGATATACTATCAGAAACCACTCCCTCTGGGCAGCTCATTTGCTAGGCCACGGTAGGACGCCACCCTCCGGGAGGCTCCACATTGTCTCACTGCTCAGTCCCCAAAACTTCTTCTTCCACCAATAGTTCATAAACGGTGAATGTAAGTTCCACCCTATTTTTCACTACAACGGAACAGCAAAGTATATTTTTTTAGCATTAAACTGCTATTATTTTATTGTCTAATCATCACTACATATACCAACATCCATCATCACTACATATAACATCATCCATCATCACTACATATAACACCATCCATCATCACTACATATAACACCATCCATCATCACTACATATAACACCACCCATCATCAATACATATAACAACATCCATCATCACTACATATAACATCATCCATCATCACTACATATAACACCATCCATCATCACTACATATAACATCATCCATCATCACTACATATAATACCACCCATCATCACTACATAGAACAACATCCATCATCACTACATATAACACCATCCATCATCACTACATATAACACCATCCATCATCACTACATATAATACCACCCATCATCACTACATAGAACAACATCCATCATCACTACATATAACACCATCCATCATCATTACATATAACACCATCCATCATCACTACATATAGCACCACCATCACTACCATCACTACTACCACCATTATCACTACCACCACTGTCATGATCGTAATGACGGCTAACCTGTTAAACTAGTGATCCATATTACGCTTACACCTCCACAAAACCTTCTGAGTCTCTCAGTGGAAATGTTTTCCGTTCTCTATGTTTCTTTAATGACGTCATGGAAATGTCGTATGTTTGTTGACCGAGTTGTAAGCTCTTTTGCATTTACTGAGACCTCTAAGCCTTTTTTTTCACCTATGAATATCAGAGACTGATAATCATAGTGAAATTGTGGTAGGGAGGTTAACTGGGGAATTAGTTAATATTCTGAAGGGAACCTTTTGAATCTGCTCCTCGGGTGTTGTAGCAAGGCGCTGCATGTTGTAACCTATTGCCATCCAACCTTTTGTAATAAATTTAATTCTTGCTTTTGATAGCTCAGTCAGAGCATTGTTTGTGAAGATAATAGTAGGGAATGAAACTGAGTTCGTAGTCTCAGTTTCAAACGTCAGAGTGTTACAGTAACGTAATTCAGTGAAATGGTTGAGTAGGTGGAATCCGTGACTTGAGCGTGGGTGGAAGGCAGCAAGCAGCTCAACCGTCAGTGAGCCGCCACGCTTCCCTCTCACAGGTAGGTCATTCCACCTTCTCCGTGTTGTAATTCGCCATTTTTAAGTGATTTGACCTAACTAATAGTTTGATTGTGCAAGTGTTAAAGTAACGTTGTTAATGTGCTTTGAGTGAAGTATTTTATGTCCTGTATGTCCCTTTGAAACGTTAAGGTTAGTTATAAACAGTGAGTGAGCCGCCACGCTTCCCTCCCACAGGTCCCTATCGCAGCCTAGGCCGTGTCTGTAGTTTGGATGACGCATCCACTAGTCTGGGGAGATGTCTGAGGTCCAGTGGCGTCGGGTGTCCCCTTGAACCCCGACCGTCAGAAGCTCCACTACCACCCATGGGCCCCATAGGGGGTAGTATTCCCCGAACGCCCTGCCCCGTGGTGAACCCGGATCGTCAAGGCCCCAAACAACTGCCAGTAGGGCTATTTGTGTGGTGGTGTTAGTCCACCGGAATTATCTGAGTCTGTCGGAAGGTGTCACTTGGTGATGAGGCTCCCTTGGCGGCCGCTGGAGTATTGCCCCTGGGGTGTTGAGTGTTGTACTGGCAGGTGCCACTGGTTTTATTGGTACTACGGTGTTGCAAGAGTTTATGTGTGTTTTGGTGTGTGTACACCCAGTAGTGGTGCAAGTAAATTGAGCCTGAGGGCATGGTACCAGGAGTTCCTGTTTTGGGTGAATACAACGTCTTTTCTGTAACCATTTTTGAGTTTAATAGACATTGTATTTGTATGGGGGTCTATGATTCACCTATAGTATTCACCGTTGTTCTCTCCCTAATACTCGATACTATATTTACATGTACCCATGGGCCTTCCTCTCATGTCACACTACCAGGTCAGAGTATTAACGTAAGTTGTTGTAAGAGTGCCAAGACCTCGCAGGGTGGCAGCTTGTGGTGCGCGCTCTTACAAATGGTGGCCTCGGTGGCTCAGCAGTAAGTAGTAGCAACCCCCGCTCTTACACCACTACTACCACCATCACCATTACCACCACCACCATCATTTACACTACTATCACCATAAACCGCTATCACCATCACCACCACTACCACTGTAACTAGCACCGTCACCACCACCACTACATATAACATCATCCATCATCACCACATATAACACCATCCATCATCACTACATATAACACCATCCATCATTACTACATACAACACCACCCATCATCACTACATATAACACACCCCATCATCACTACGTATAACAACATCCATCATCACTACATATAACATCATCCATCATCACTACATATAACACCACCCATCATCACTACATATAACACCATCCATCATCACTACATATAGGTAAAGATAGTTTCCGAGATTCTCGTGCGGACACACACACACACACACACACACACACACACACAAACAGACAGACAGACTTCTTTGTTTTAGATAGATAGATTGTCTAATCACCACTACATATAACACCACCCATCATCACTACATATAACATCATCCATCATCACTACATATAACACCATCCATCATCACTACATATAACACCATCCATCATTACTACATATAACACCCCCCATCATCACTACATATAACACCATCTATCATCATTACATATAACATCATCCATCATCACTACATATAACACCATCCATCATCACTACATATAACACCATCCATCATCACTACATATAACACCATCCATCATTACTACATATAACACCCCCCATCATCACTACATATAACACCATCTATCATCATTACATATAACATCATCCATCATCACTACATATAACACCATCCATCATCACTACATATAACACCATCCATCATCACTACATATAACACCATCCATCATCATCACTACAGATCCGTAAAGTAATTTCCGAGATTCTCGTGCGGACACACAAACAAATAAACAGACAGACAGACAGACAGACTTCTTTGTTTTATATATATATATATATATATATATATATATATATATATATATATATATATATATATATATATATATATATATATATATATATATATATATATATATATATATTGTTACGACCGTGTCGTATTTTTTCCATTTTTTTTTATATATAACATGCTCCCATGTTCCATATTATTCCTGTAATGATGTGTTAAATTTACTATTATATATTCTAGTCACCTTACCCTGTGTTGTTAAGGTTTTAACTGTCATTATTTGTTCAAGCCCATCTTGTTTCTTTATTTTGTATTGTAACCAGCATTCTTTGTTCTCTAACGACCATCTGCATCGTTAAACGACCCACCTGTGGGTCGCGTGGCGGGAGCCGACCTTATATATAGGACCCACCAACTGACTTGAGTTAGTTCAGTCCTCTTGTCATACAGTCCACATCCTTTGAGTGTCACTTGTTACTTATACTTAATTTATTTGTGTTGTTTCTGTCGCCACCAATGTGGTATATCTATGTGAGTACCTATTTATGTCTCTGTTTGTGTCCATCAGTATTTGCTTAGTTGTATTCAAGTAATTCAGTGTTGTTTCACGTTAGTTAATTTCAGTGATAGTTTTTATATGTTTATGCAGTGTTAACGTAATCCAATGCTTTATTTTTATTCTTTTGATGTTTCGATGTTTAGTATCATTTGTGTCTTAAAAGTTTCGATGGTGAATCAATTTGTTGTGACAGCCTACGAGGCTCTTTATTGTGTTAATATTTAATTATTTAAATTCTCAAAGGTTTACTTTATTTATTTTTATTCTCTTTTAATTTACTTCACTGTTTGTTTGGTTATGCCTAGAACCTGGATATTTAAGTAAATTAAGAGACGGCGTAACAGTTTTGGCGAATTTGCCAGGATTCACTAAAGACCTTTTGACACTTGTGATATTTTTTTTCTAAGCATGCTGATGGATTTGTTTTGAGGCATGGTGGGACTAACAATGGTAATTTTGTGCGTAATAATTTTGTGCATGACAGGAGGAGCTGGACTCGTTCGCCACCTAATGGGGCGTCCTAATTTTCTAATTTAATTGTAGTTTCTGTGGAAAGCCGAGTCATAAGGCGTATTTTTGTTGGACAAGGCCGCAGCCAAATAAGGTGAAGCACGAGAGGTTGCAGTTTCGGTTCTCGCCTCACGAGACTTTGATCTTTTCCAGGAGAGTTTTGGGAAGGACCCAGACGTTGGTACCTTTCGTCCCTTTTTGTCACAAGGCACGGTAGAAGTTGATGGTGTCGAAACGCCAGTCACTATTTTGAGACGGGTTGTCTCCAAACTCTCATCAAAGAGGGTGTTGTTGCGGTGAGGAAGACTGACAAAACGTCGTTTTGGGCGCCCTTTGGGGTAAAGGTGCAGCTCCTTTGGTTTTTCAGGTATAGCTAAACGTAGCCTGTGAGCACGAGCTGCCTGTGTTAGTACGTGTCAAGTCTCCTTGTTGCTAAAGAGTGGACCTCATACTCGGTAACGATTTGCTGCAACAGCTTGAAGATGATATGCCCGGTGTTTTCTCTTGTGTGCTGTGACTCGTTTTTTGTTAATGACTAATGATCATAATGTAACTCCTGATGTAGATAATTCACTGTCCTTAGAAGGACGTTTTGCTAACCCAATTGCTTCCCAAGACATTTCTTCCGCAGTTAATGCTGTGACCGGGAGAGTTGCTTTAATAGCTGCGCAAGAGCAAGAAGTTTCATTAAGGCTCTTGTTTGACCTGGTGTCCGATTCTGCCAATGATTCAGGCCCTACCACGAGATATTCAAGTCAAGACGGTGTTTTGTGCCGCCGCTGGCTCCCACCGACTTTGTCAGAGGAAGACGCGGACTGGGCGTCTGTCACTCAAATAGTTCTCCCACACACTTAGACAACATGTTCTAGCTCTGGCCCATGACGGTCGCTTTTCTGGACATCAAGGTGTCCGAAAGACGTTCAACAGGCTGGCCAGAAAGTTCTATTGGCCAGGTATGAGGAGAGATGTCACTAAATATTGTAAGTACTGTCATTTTTGTCAAAAGGTAGGCAAAGCCAATCGGGCTATTCCACCTTTTCCACTTGTAAGAGTACCTCCCGTATCTGAGCCCTTTACAACAGTACAGTATGATATTGTAGGCCCTCTGCCTAAAACATCTAGTGGGTTTGAATATTTATTTACAGTCCTTAATACCTCCACTAGGTACTTGTATGCTGTACCTCTTAGGAAAATTACTGCTGAGGCCCTTGTTAAATGTTTGTTTGACCTGTTTAGTCACTTCGGTTTGCCGAACCGTGTTCAAACGGACGGTGCTTCATATTTTGTAGGAAAAGTTTACAAGGAAGCCCTAACAGAGTTGGGAATAGTTCATTGTTAGGTAGTAGTGAAGAGAGCATTAATGTATTAAGTTTAGTAGATGTTAGAGAAGCTTCTAAGATGTTGGAGCCTTGCCGCAGACCACTTAAGCAGTCGCAGACCAAGACATGGTACGACAAGCGGGCCAGACACAGTTCCAGATAGATAAAGTTCTCATTCTCTTGCTGAGACATGGACAGCCACTCCATGCGAAGTTCAGTGGGCCATATAGTGGTGAAGAAGGTAAGCCCCACGAATTATATTATCTCTACCCCTGACAGGCGCCGACTACAGCGCTTATGTCGCGTCAACACCATCAAGCTGTACCACACACGCCCAGCATCCCCACCTGTTGCTGATGATCCAGTTCCCGTGTGTGCCGTTGACACTTTCTTGGTAGACGGTGAGAAAGAAGAGGAAATAGAAAGGGCAAGTCCACTCGCCCTGTCATCAGTCAGGGTTTGGCAGTCCAACTCCGTGGAGTAGCAGAAGCTACATCGTCTACCGGGACACCAGAGAGCTGACGTGCTGACCGCCATCCAACAACATCCTCTTGTCTTCCAAGACAGGCCTGGCTGTACCACTGCCGTGGTGCATGATATTGTTGTTGGTTCTGCTAAGCCTATCAAGCAGGCTCCCTACCAGCGAGTGGTGCTCACCAGTCACTCTAGTACCAAAGAAGAACGGCACTCTTCGATTCTGCATCGACTTCCTCACGGTCAACGCCGTCACCAGCAAGGACAGCTTCCCTCTACCAAGAGTCGACGACTGCATCGAAGCAATCGGGAACGCCAAGTTCCTCTCTAAGATTGATTGCCTTCGAGGGTTTTGGCAAGTACCATTGACCCGTTGTGTTAAAGACATATCCAGTTTTGTGGCATTAGGTAAGACCTATAAATTTAATGTTATGCCTTTTGGGCTTTGCAATGCCCCTGCTACCTTTCAAAGGCTGAGGTTACGAGTCCGCCAATTGTCCTGGTTGTGTAGTATATTTAGATGTAATTTTTTTTCTGACACTTGGTCAGACCATTTACAGTATGTCAGCTAGACGCTCTCTTCACTGAGTTAGGAAACGTAGGACTTGTTTGTTATAAACTTTGCTAAGTCAGAATTTGTTTGTGCTCAGCTTTTGTATCTGAGACATGTAATTGGGTTGGAAACTTGCTCCTCCCACAGCAAGGTGTGACACTATTTCTTAGATGCCTGTTCCATGTAACAAACGAAAAGTCCGCAGATTTTTGGGTTGTGTGGGTTATTACCAGAGATATATTTGTATTTTTGCCGAGTTGGCACTACCCCTTACTGATTTGTTGAAGAAGGATAATATTTTTTGTTGGACTTCAAGGTGTCGGAACACTTGTCATATCAAAATTTGTGCAAGCAAAATTTTATTTTATGGGGGGAAGTGTTACGACCGTGTCGTATTTTTTCCTTTTTTTTTATATATAACATGCTCCTATGTTCCATATTATTCCTGTAATGATGTGTTAAATTTACTATTATATATTCTAGTCACCTTACCCTGTGTTGTTAAGGTTTTAACTGTCATTATTTGTTCAAGCCTATCTTGTTTCTTTATTTTGTATTGTAACCAGCATTCTTTGTTCTCTAACGACCATCTGCATCGTTAAACGACCCACAGGTCTCATTGAAACCGACCTTACTCTCCTCAGGACCCACCAATTGACAGATTCAAGTTCAAGTCTCTTGTCATGATCCACATCCTTAGTGTCACTTGTTACTTATATAGATTTATTTGTGTTGTTTCTGTCGCCACCAATATGGTATATCCTTGACTACCTATTTATGTCTCTGTTTGTGTCCATCAGTATTTGTAGTTGTATTCAAGTAATTCAGTGTTGTTTACGTTAGTTAATTTCAGTGATAGTTTTATATGTTTGCTTTGCAGTATTAAACGTAATCCAATGCTATTTTTTATTCTTTTGATGTTTTTCGATGTTTAGTATCATTTGTGTCTTAAAAGTTTCGATGGTGAATCAATTTGTTGTGACAGCCTCTGAGGCTCTTTATTGTGTTAATATTTGTTATTTAAATTCTTAAAGGTTTAGTTTTGTTTATTTTTATTCTCTTTTTAGTGATTTTCACTGTTTGTTTTAGTTTACGCCTAGAACCTATACCCACTTAGACTAAATGGAGACGGCAGGGGCTAGAAAATGATGTGTTATAAACATTAAGCATAGTAATAATATTATTTAAATTTCATTTGACTTGAAACTACCTCTAATCATTAAGATATTTAAAAAATATTTTACAGGCAATGTTTCTACCCCAAATGAAAAATTTCCTATATACAAAAAATAGCAAATTTTCTTTTGCCCCAAATAAAACAACACTAATATATATATATATGTAACCGGTCTAATTACTGGACTTTAATTTCTCACTTGACTTGGGGTTTAATAAAAGATGTAAATTTCAGTAACACCCGAGAAAAAATCCTTCAGCACAAGAACATAAATCTACTAAAAAAATGAATTGTCCGTGATACATGGAAGGATAAGCGTCTTGACTGGGATGAATGAGACACACTGTAAAATTTTGACACTTATATTCACTCCAACACTACAGACACAATCAAATAATGGTACACAGCACCTCTTAACCTGAACTTAAAACACTACTCTGGGGGAATAAAAGTTATACATGATATTGAAATTATTAGAAACTCAGACAATGCACCCAAGACAACAATAAATTCAAAAATATTAAGAATGTTGCTTGCACACATGGAAACAGGCCTTAAGAGACTTTCAACAAATAATATCAACCACTGAAAAATGGATAAAAAATAGAAAATAATAACTACAAAATGAATACGACCTAAGGAGCACTCAACAAAATTATATCCCTTTTGAGAAAATGGTATAAAATATAAAGAACATATTAACTCCACCTGAATAGGCCTTCAGGGCACTCAACTAAAATTATCCCCAACAGATGCACACTTCTAACCTAAGCTAAACACTACTCTGGGGAACTAAAGGTTATACTTGAGATTGAAGTATAAAGCATTAAATGCATTAAAAAGGAACTAAATCACACTAGCACTTACAACATAAGGAGAAAACTCACCTGAAAAACAGTTCCCTCATTCTCTGGTTTCAATTAGTGACACAAACATTAAAAAAATACTATCACAATTATTTAAAAATAATTACACACAGCAAGACAATATCAGTAACTGAAAAAAATATTTTCACTAGATTAAGTTACTGACACCAATACATAAACACATGCTCCCAACCATCACAAGATTCCACTGCACTCCATGGTTTTTAATGCACAACAACAGGCACCCGTAGTTAAGGCCCCAACCAGCCTTTCTCCAGCAACCGAAATGTACCTCAAAGTTCCACTGGACTCCTGGTCCCCATTGTGACCCTGTATCACTCAGCTGGCTTCACTTTACCCCCAGTACATCCATGAAACAGAAGAGTGAACCAATCAGACCTTGTACAGTTGAGAGAAGCTTTAGCTTCCCGTTAGCAAAGGTTTCACTAAGCTGCTTGAAGATATGTGGTATTGTGAGCGAGTAGAGAAAGCTGATGACCCCAAACGTCGTCACGTCGTTAGTTGGGCACCAGACAGCTGCTCTCACTCCAACTCTCACCATACTCAACAGATGGCTCAAACAGGTCAGTGGACGGTCATACAGCTCGCTTCACCTCATCTCCATACCGCCAGCAGACGTCATCATCAGCGTGGGTCTACAGAACCCTGAAAAACCGGGCTGTTACTTGATAATGCCCCGGTGGCCAAATAAACGAAGGGAACCCAGAGTCCGCGATCCATACTCTCCTGGGTACCCAACACAGAGGTGGTCTTGACCTCTCACAGCTCCCCAGCCACTGCTCACTGGTTCACGCTTTCCCGAGGTGACTTGTTGCCAGACATTAAGCTTAATTAGGGCGTACACAGCATTTTCCAGACTGAAACGATCTATAATTATTTTCAATTTAATAAATGATATTTAATTTCATGATTCGCCTCATATTAACTCAGTAAGTGCATTTAATATCGCATAGGCCTAGTTCCACCACCTCTCGCTACGTCTGGGGAGGCGGTCTTCCCTCGAACAACTTTGAACTCAGCATCGCCAATGGCCTTGACATTTGAAATTACACTGAAGCTACAGATATTACATGATATATATATATATATATATATATATATATATATATATATATATATATATATATATATATATATATATATATATATAT
>NW_024722227.1:19547638-19575426 GCF_018991925.1 Homarus americanus | reverse complement strand
AGTGGCAATGTTATTACCATATCCCACATGCTTAATTAATGTGCCTGGCAACGTATGGAAGCTGCTAATGTATCACTTGCCATACGTCGTCTATAGCAGTTGACAAGGAGCCTAGCTGAGAGGAGCGCTACCCCCCTCTGTGTACATACTCTTATCCAGTAAACCGAACCTACAAAACTATACAGGTGTTTGTGTTCTCTCCTGTATATTGAACTTATTATTCAGAACCTAACAGGTACTGGCAAGTCGACCTGGCGGAAGAAGATCGCCACCTCACTACATTCATCACGCCCCACGGCCGCTTCCAACACTGCCGCGGACCCATGGGCTTCGCAGCAACGGGGGATGCATACTGCCTCCGTGGGCATATGGCTCTGCAGGGTGTCACCAACTATGTGAAGGTCGTAGATGACATCCTGCTCTTCGACGATGATCTCCCGGCCCACTTGAACCGAGTTCATCTGATGCTCACAAGATGTCGTGCCCATGGTATCACCCTGAACAAAGATAAATTTGTGGTCGCCGCCTCCCAAGTTAACTACTGCGGCTACAACATCTCGCCAGAGGGGATCTCAGCTGATGTGGAGAAGGTCAAGGCCATCAGGGACTTCCCTACTCCAGCGAACCTGACCGACCTTCGCTCGTTTATGGGCCTGGTAAATCAGCTGGCCGACTTCTCCCCTAAAATCGCCACATCAGCCCAACCTCTACGCCCCCTCATGAGCCCTAAGCGCTCTTTCCTCTGGACTCCTGACCACGACCTAGCGTTCAGGAATGTTAAGAAGGCGTTGCTGTCACCACCAGTCTTGCCACCCTTCGACCCGTCCTTACCAGTGGTCCTCCAGACCGACGCCTCCCGTCTATACGGCCTCGGAGATGCCCTGTTTCAAGATCACGGCCAGGGTAGACTGCACTTAGTTCAGTGTGGCTCCAGGTTTTTGACCGACCCGGAGACCAGATACGCCACCATCGAACTAGAGATGCTGGCAGTCGCCTGGGCTATGGCCAAGTGCCGCCTTTACCTGTTCGGCCTTGGGCATTTCACCCTCATGACGGACCATCGCCCGCTCATACCCATCCTCGATCACTACACGTTGGACGCCATCGAAAATCCTCGCCTCCAACGTCTCAAAGAGAAGACCGCCCCCTACGTCTTTACAGCTGTGTGGCGCGCCGGGAAGCTTCTGTGCATACCAGACGCCCTCTCCCGAGCCCCTGTTAGTCGCCCCACACCTGAAGATGAAGTCGACTGTACCACGGCCGCTGCTCACGTTCGGTCTTTAGTGACACACACAGCCACTTCTCTTGCTGACAAGACGACGACGACGCCCTCCATCGAAGACGATAGGACTCTCCAGGAGCTTCGCATCGCCGCCGCTCAAGACCCGGCATACGTCCAACTCCTCGACTTCGTCTCTGCTGGATTCCCCACCAACCGCTACGACATTCACGCCTCCGCCCTCCCCTTCTGGAAGCTAAGGGATAGCCTCTATGTGGACGGAGAGCTAGTGTTGTACGGCCCCAGGATCGTCATTCCCGCTGCCCTCCGCCGGCGCACCTTATCCCGCCTCCATGACAGCCACCGCGGCGTTGAAGCCACCAGGCGCAGAGCCCGTCAGACCGTCTTCTGGCCTGGTATTGACGCCGATATTTAGAGCACTGTGGAGGCCTGTGAGCCTTGCCAGTAACTCCAGCCCAGCCAGCAACAAGAGCCGTACCTGTGCAATGACCTCCTGAAGCGGCCCTTTGAGTCCGTGTCCGCCGACTTCTTTCATGTGGCCAGAAAGTTTTTCCTGGTGGTCGCCGACAGGCTCTCTGGATGGCCCGTGGTGGTTCCCTGTGACCGGGACACCACCTCTTCCAGGGTCATCCGGATGTTCTGTTGCTTCTTCCGGGAAGTCGGAGTGCCTCTCCGCCTCCGAACCGACGGTGGGCCCCTTAAAATAGCCACGAGTTCAAGAGCTTCGCCGAACGCTGGGGCGTCCACCACATCGTCACCTCACCTCATTACACGCAGGCGAATGGCCACGCCGAGGCAGCGGTAAAGTCCGTAAAATACCTCATCCTCAAGACAACACCGACGGGGAACCTGGACTGCGAGGAGTTCGACAGGGGCCTACTGGAACTCCGTAACACCCCTACCCCCGCCGGACGCTCTCCTGCCCAGGTGTTGTATGGCCGCCCCCTTCGTACTTGTGTGCCTGCCTGTCACGTGCCTGTGGCGCTCGGGAACTCACATAGCGTGAGGCATATGTTCACGCCTACATTTCACACAAGCTATTAACTTGTTAATTGTACTTATTATATTATTATTGTTCTTAGTTACTTAGGTTAATTGTATATTTATGTATGTTATTAATATGCATCATTGTGTTACTCTGTTAAGTCAACTCAAGAGTAGTATTAATTAATTATATAAATTATCTAGCAAATGTCCTGGAACACGTGATATGAGACGCTCTCCTCCACGGCGTGCCCCACGCTTCCCCAGTAGCGAAAAACCATGGCATATGGTAGACGTGTCCATTCGTTCTCTAGCCTTGACCCTTGTCTAGTGCCTTGTCCAGTCTTCTGCAATGCCCTAGGGGCATCAGGTATTAGTGACACGTTTAGTTAGGCCTAGGAAGGGATCCTGGTGGTAAGGTATCTCCTGTTTGGTAGGAAATAACTATTTTGTAGGGATTGTTGTATATATATATTTTGTATGTCTATGTAATATAGTTATGTTAAGTAATATTCGTTTGGTCTAACTCCTTACGGTATATTTTCACCCTTCCGGCATCACTCTTATTTTAATATATAATCACTTATTCCCTTAAATTCTTGTTTGCTAGTCAGTACTCCCTTTAGAACATAAATTGAATTAATTAATTATCTTCCTTTTTTGTGACTTACTTATTTCAACTGTTCTTACTTATTCAAGTACATTTAGTTGAGTAGGTTTTTGTGGGGATAATTATTGCCGTGTTCCCTATTTGTTCCTTTATTTGTTAATAACTTGGGGTAAGTTTCACTCCCCAGGTATAAAGGGTAGTGGGATCGCGACAAGTGGGGGCCTGTGTCCGGGAACTAACCACCATTGTTGTGTCATATCAAGTGTTGTTACTCGCCAGGTGTTGTTTCATCGCTAAGTATTTTTGGATGCAAGTTGCTGTGTTCACAGTGCTCATTTAGATTGCTCCTGTTATTGCTTAAGCTACTGGTGAATTAACCCTTATCTTGTGTACCAGGTGTTTGGTTAATCCCTTGCTGTGTTTCACAGTTGATTGCATTTTAATATTATTAATTAGCTAGCTAGTTAGCTTAGCTGCCACTGTTACTTTTTTTTCGCTACTCGATTTTGAGTTCAACATGTTTGACCTGGAAAGCTTTTTGGCTTCACCTTCAGCCGAAGTACTGAAGGGGCTTACTAAGGCAGAGTGGCAATCCCTCCCTGCTTATTATGAAGTAGAAGGCCGCTCTTCCATGAATAAGGCTAGGTTAGAAGAGGCTGTCCTCAACTACCTTATTGACAATGAAATCATAGCCCAACCGTCGGGAAATTCAGAGGAAATTGTTACACCAAGTAATTTGGCCTTACAAGTTGAACTCAAGAGACTCGAGGTGGAGCTGGAAACTCTCAAACAACGAGGTTTGGCTCAGTAGGGTGTGTCATACGGAGGCGAATTTTTTTTTTTTGAATTTGAAAAATCGGCCCATGGTATTAATGATGTAGTTCCATGTGCAGAATCATGTGATATCTTCAGATTTGAAAAGTTTTTATTTTTTGCTAGGTAAATTTTAACTTGAAATCTTATGAAAATTCAGTATTCCCACCCTTTTACCAACACCACTAAATAGCTTATTTAAAGTAAAGTAAATGTATCAGGTTAATTTATTAGGATGAAAATGATCCAGAATAGTGAAACGAATGATCTTGACACATTTATTAAATTTAATATTCCTTTAGAAAACAAAATCATCAAATACAAAAACCGGTTTTACTACTACGACCTGGTGTTGCTGCACACCATAGAGAACATGTCTTTCTTGCTTCTGTTTCTACTCATCACCTCCCTGCTGACCACCTGAGCTCGGATGTAGCCTTCCCTCCTCTCCTGGCTGTACACGTGACTGCTGGCCTCGCTCACTTGCTGTACACAACGCTCTATACTCTGGGTGTGCGAGGGCCAGGCAGGGACATGCATGGGGTTATCCAGGAAAGCTCTGACTTGAACATTGGTGAGGCTGCAGGTAAGAGGGGCTCACTGCCAGCCTGGATGTTATCCAGATCTATGAGATCAGTGAGGGTCTTGGCACCTAGATTGACTTCAGGAGTCTTCCTGACCCTGAAGGAATCGTCACCAACTGATTCGTCATGCCCAGATCCTCTCATATGTCTCATATCCAAGATCTTTGACTGCCACTCTTCTCTCCTCCTCATCCTTACTGCAGAGCATTGTCTGCAGAACTGCCTCGGGATGAGCATACCAGGAAGATCTCCTCACAGTCTGCTCCACAATCTGAACAACCTTCCTTGGCTGACTCCTCAGGAGCTCAAGCTGGAAGAGAACATGCCTCGGACCTTCGGAGAACGATGACTTGACCTTGGTGTTGAACCAATTTGGCAAGTAGACACTCACGATGAATTGGACAATAAGTCTCAGGTTGTGAAGCTGGTTCCCTTTCAGTTTATGATGAGCGACCCAAATTCTGCAGAACCTGAGAGCCGTTGTGAGCCACCTAGAATGTGAGACTGGACCTATCTGCAGGTAAACAAGTCTATCAGGCATGACCCCAGTTTTGATGGCACTGCAAATCATGTAACCATAGTACTGGTCAGTACTCAGGTCGTCAATGACAGTATGTGCAAGCTCAACGAGTGGAGGGCCAACTGTGATTTTTTCAAAGCTCGGATTTATTTCTAACTCAGTGGCAGAGTCCAGCATCTTGCCAAGAGGACCAGACCATCTGTTGTTTGAAAGAGTCTTGCCATCCAGCTCCTGGATCAGATGTCTGAGTGGCAACTCGTTGGTGTGGAGGTCACAAACAATCCAGACCAGCTTCCTCCCAATCTTCCGCTCTATCCACTGTATGACCCCCCTTGCCACCCTGTGTTCGTGTTGGTGCTGTCCCCTCCAATGGCCTGCAGGGTCTGGTCTACGTTCCTCTCTCTGAGCCAGTTCACAATGTTATCTGCCACTATCTCAGCTGGTTTCCTGATGTCATCTTTCTCTGGAGTGAAATGCCACAAATACTTCCCTCCTGGTTCACTGCAGCAGGAGTAGTGTTCCTCCGTCACCATGGCAGGGAACAACTTGTCAGAATCTCCAACTTTCATGAACACTTTAGTGTCATCCCTTCTCCCATCAAAGAACAAACAATTGATTCCATTTTCTCTTATCCCCTTATCAAACTCCTCTTCTAGGTTACTGACAAGTTTCTCCTGAGCTCTCCTTACTTTGTTATGATCTATCACCAGGTGAATATCATCAGGTGTTATCAAACCACCGTCAATCCAGGCAGCTGTTGCTATCTCTGCAGTTTCTCTGAGACCAGTGTGGTGTCGCATGCTGGCCAGAGCTATGCTCGGGATATCTTTCCTTTTTCGAATCTTATGCCTGGAAGGTTTGGGATCATTATTTTCTGGGTTAGGGACAAAGTCACCATTCTCCTGGTCAGCACTCGGATCAGCCATGGGGAAGTCATTAAACTCTGAATCAGCTTGACTCCAATCATCGGCCTTTTTACCTCACCCTGGGCCTTCTCAAGTCTCTTTTCCTCGGCAACTCTTCTCCTCTTCTGTCTCTCTGTGGCAGCCTCCTGTCTCTTGGACTCCGGAATATCTTGGCTAGAAATCATGAGAGCCCCTATACTGCCAGTCTTCTCTCTCTGTGCTTTGACAAATGCCAGTTCG
The DNA here is from genome assembly GCF_018991925.1 of Homarus americanus. Lineage (NCBI taxonomy): Eukaryota > Metazoa > Arthropoda > Malacostraca > Decapoda > Nephropidae > Homarus > Homarus americanus. The sequence goes on along the minus strand of NW_024722227.1, from coordinate 19,569,530 downwards.
ATCACAGGAATCTTCAGTTCACGCTTGCAAATACAGGAGATGTGGGCCTCGGATTTACAGTCACGATCGCATCCAAACTCAGGACAGAGAACAATTGGGCACTTGCAAGTAATTATGTCAAATAACTGGTCCAGTTGCTTGGCAAAGCTGTCCTTAACTGCAAGTTTTCCTCTCCCAAGAGAGATATCTCTTGCCTTTTCCCAACTGGCTAACAGTCTCTCACTAATCTTCTTCTGACTTGTTATAACTGGAGGCTTGAACTGAGCGTTAGCCAGAGTGCACTGTGCCAAGACAGCTTTGGTCATATCACTGGCAATGTCTTGTTTGTGTAAGTTCTTTGGTTCTTTTCACTGATTTTCCTGATTAAAACACCGTATCTCAAAGCATCTCTCAATGTAGGCAACTCCGACTTCAGGAGCTCTCTCCCAGACCCAAGATAGTGACTGAGATGGCTGGATTTTTGGTTCCTCGTCCTGACACAAACAGCCATCGCAAATATTATCAACTTACAAATGCATCAGAATCTGAAACAGAAAAAAATATTGTTAGTTGGGTTGTTAAAGAATGAAGTCAGAAAGCAATGTTCACTATTTAATTGTAATGCACTAATGCAGCTGTACGTTAGATTTTCGATAAATTTTACGCTAAAATTTACCTAGCAAAAGGTTGCAAAATATTGAAACTGAAATTATTTTCTGTTTATATACACTAAAATCTACCAAAAAAGTGGTGGGCCATTAGTTTTAGCTGATCTTTCCTCCTATGACACACCCTATTGGCTCAGGGTAGTAATACTTCAACATTCAGTGTAGACAAATGTCTCAACAGTGTTCCTAAATTTAATGAGGAATAACCAGACAAATTCTTCTCTCTTTTTGAGAAAATTGCCCGACTTAACAAGTGGCCTGTTTCTCAATGGTCTCAACTTATTTATAGATCTTTCACTGGTAAAGCATTAGATGTGTTTTCTGCCCTCTCTGAGGATCAATGTCGAGACTATGCCCTTGTTAAGTCCGCGGTTTTGAGCGCTTATAAACTTGTTCCTGAAGCCTACCGGCAACAGTTCCGTAACTGCCGGAAGACTGACAAACAAACATTTGTGGAGTTCTTCAGGCAGAAACAGGTCCTTTGTCGGAGGTGGATATTATCGTTCTTTTATTAAGAACTATGCAACATTGGCATCACCCCTGACAAGGTTGCTTAAAAAGATGCAATGTTCGTGTGGGATGCTGAACACGAAAATAGCTTTGCGGCAATGAAGATAGCTTTTACCAATGCCCCTGGCATTCCCTGACTTCACTCAAGCTTTCACCCTCTATACTGACGCTTCTGGACAAAGAATCTGAGCCATACTCATGCAAGAGGATTCGCGACGAAAGTTTCGAGGGATAGCTTTTGCAGGTTGTAAACTTAATGATGCTGAAGCACGTTATTCAGTAACGCATTTGGACACGTTAGCTGTTGTGTGGGCGCTAAAGTAGCTTAAGGACATTGTCTTTGGTTATAAGATAATTGTGTTTACGGATCATGCGGCAGTGACTGAACTGTTCCATGGCAGAAACTTATGAGGCAGACTGGCACGCTGGTATCTGACAATTCTGGAATTTGACCCCGAGTATAGGTTTTTACCGGGAAAGGCGAATGTTGTCGCCGACGCTTTGTCTAGAAATATAGCACCAGTGATGCCTGTGTCAATGTTCACTCTTTCACAACTGGAGGATGAGCAACGACGCGACCCATTATGGTCAGCAGTCATTTTTGCTCTAGAATCGGGAGAGGATGTTAAACTCCCCAAATTAATTCTTCCCTTAAGTCAGTTTGAATTACGACAGAACATACTCCATAGATCAAAAAAGACGCCAGAGGGTATTGTTTCTCAAATAGTCGTACCTGGCACATTGTGTGAAACGATTATAACGTTGTTCCACGATGTTCCACAGGCAGGTCACCAAGGACGTGACAAGTGCTTGGCGGAAATAAGAAAGAAGTATTTCTGGGGCACAATGAAGAAAGATATAGAATTATACATTGCTAAGTGTGTGTTATGTGCTCAACATAAGTGTACTACAAGGTCACCGGCACCGATTCTACAATATCATACACCAGACAGTCCGTTTGATACAGTCGCTATTGACTTGTTACAACTTCCGAGGAGTCATCAGGGATCCTCGTACGTCTTAGTGTGTGTGTGGATCATTTTCCTAGATTCGTGGTTTTAGTCCCACTGAAGGATAAAACAGCCGAGTCTGTGGCCTATGCATTAGTGATAAATCTTATATGTCCATATACTACGCCTAAGGTTCTTCTCTGAGACAATGGTGTGAGGGCGCGTGTTTTCCACCAACAACACCTCTACACCACCCTCATCTTACTTTCTTCTCTTATCTTAGTTCCTACTCTTACTCGGTTCTGTCACCTATTCTTTTGGTAGCATGGTCATTTTTTTGGTAGCATGATTGAGGGTCTAGGCACATGGGTATGGTAATTCTGGTATCAAGTCACTTGGACGGAAATAAAGGTAAAATACTGTGGGAAAAATGAATACACCTAAAGTACTCTAAAAACAAATTTATTAATATGAAATCAAAGGGAAAAATATATAATCATACAACTACCAGGCTCAACTCCTGGGCTTATTGCAGACTCAGTACTTTCTTCTTTACTTATCTTCTTTCGTTACTCAACAGTAATTACTCAGATCTTACACACTTACTACACACAGCCTTACTGGTGTTGCATTACATGGCATAGCAGGACCAGTTCCTTGGCCCTACTCACAATAAATAGCACATGGCACTCATTGTAGATTACTTTACTCAACATACTCGTTAATAATTAAATCAGTAGATACCTGGGGTCCACTACCCAACATGGGATATCATTTCCAACTAATTATCCCTAACATACATCTTACAACACTCTCTGTTGACATATACTTCCAAGGAGTAACCCAGGGTAGAACACTGGGGCTCACGACCGTTGTTGTGGTCGGTAGTAGCCAGACACATGGCGAGTCTGGGGTCTGGCCCAACGAGGCAGTGGAGCACATTAATCAGGCGGCATCGGTTCCATCGTCTCATATATGATCCCTGCTGGGTATCTACTACATCCGGGGCAGTTGTCGAGTGATCCAAGAGTCACAATGGGATCTGGAGAAACATTGGAGCAGCGTCAGGGGGGGCGGACTGGGAAGCATGAACACACAAACAACTCTCTTGTCTAGACGACAGACATATTTACGTTATATTACTTCTTACACTGGGTGAATGACAATTCAATTGTTAAAGCATGAACACTGGTGAACACTGATATTCACTACAAGTGACTGAATTAACTGAATGGCTACACATAAACATACCTGGAGAAACATTGAAGCAGCGTCAGGGGGCGCTCTCCCTGGCGATGTACGGGTATAAATACCCCTGAGTTGCCAGTGATCGCTACTCACGCAATGACAATAATCACAAACAAATTAACTGTTACTCATTCAAAGATGACCCTCAGTTAACAAAGGTCTGGCGAATTACTTGAGTTGATACACACAGACTAATTCAAGATTGAGCTTCCCAGGAGAAAGTGGAATAACAACGCATTGATAACTGTCTTCACAAAGGCGGGGCAAACTAGGAGGGAAACACAAGTGTAGAGTCTATGGGGTAAAACACGTCTTCTCAGGGGTTGCTAACTCACTCATGTTTTGCTGTCGTGGAGTTTAATAAGAATCATTAGTTAAATAGATCAGCAGTCAACGTGACCATGACAATGGGACAGAGTTCAAGAATCAGCAAGTAGCGCAAATATGTCCCCAATATGGAATTAAGCAAAGTTTTGTGACAGCCTATCATCCACAGGCCTTGTTGAGAGAACCAATCGCAAGTTCCTGGAGATACTTCGCCCGATTGTGTGTGATTTGCAATACACATGGGAGGATTGGTTACCAAAGGTTGCAGCGTCTAGTAATGGGTCGATTAATAGCTCCACGGGCAAATCACCCTACTACATTGTCTATGGTACAGACAAACGTCTGCCTTATGATGTACAATCGGAAACCATATTCTCTAGCCCACCTGGGTCGGTGCTGGTGAAAGGGGGGGGGGGTATGAACAACAACTAGCTGCCACCCTGCGAGGGCTTGGCACTCTTACGACTTACGTTGATACTCTGACCTGGTAGCGTGACGTGAGAGGAAGGCCCATGGGTACATGTAAATATACAATAGTATCGAGTATTAGGGAGAGAACAACGGTGAATACTATAGGTGAATCATAGACCCCCATACAAATACAATGTTTATTAAACCCAAAAATGGTTACAGATAAGACGTTGTATTCACCCAAAACAGGAACTCCTGGTACCATGCCCTCAAGCTCAATTTACTTGCACCACTACTGGGTGTACACACACCAACACGAGCATAAACTCTTACAGCACCTTAGTACCAATAAAACCAGTGGCACCTGCCAGTACAACACTCAATACCTCAGGGGCAATACTCCAGCAGCCGCCATTGGAGTCTCATCAACAAGTGACACCTTCCAACACTCGGATAATTCCGGTGGACTAACACCACCACACCAACAGCCCCACTGAGAAATGTACTGTACTCATCCACCAATGATGGGGCTGGCTGTAGTTTGGGGGCTTGAAGATCCGGGTTCACCACACGGGCAGGGCGTTAGGGGAATACTACCCCCTATGGAGCCCATGGGTGGTAGTGGAGCTTCTGACGGTCGGGGTTCAAGGGGACACCCGACTCCACTGGACCTCAGACATCTCCCAAGACTAGTGGATGCGTCATCCACGCCACAGACACAGCCTAGGCTGCATTAGGGACCTGTGGGAGGGAAGCGTGGCAGCTCACTCACGGTTCATAACGAACCTCAACGTTTCAAAGGGACATACATGACATAAAATACTTCACTCAAAGCACATTAACTACGTTACTGTAACACTTGCAATCAAACTATCAATTTGGTCAAATCACTTAAAAGTGGCGAATTACAACACGGAGAAGGTGGAATGACCTACCTGTGGGAGGGAAGTGTGGTATCTCACGGACTTGAAAACCAACCGCCGCCTTCCATCCCCGCTAAAGTCACAGATTCCACCTACTCAACCATTTCACTGAATTACGTTACTGTAACAATCTGACGTTTGAAACTGAGACTACGAACTCAGTTTCATTCCCTACTATTATCTTTACCAACAATGCTCTGACTGAGCTATCAAAAGCAAGAATTAAATTGATTACAAAAGGTTGGATGGCAACAGGTCCCAACACGCAACGCCTTGTTACAAATGCGAGGGGCACATTTCAAAAGGTTCCCTTCAGAATATTAACTCATTCCTCAGTTATCCTCCCTACCACAATTTCACTATGATTATCAGAGTCTCTGATATTCATAGGTGGAAAAAAAGGTTTACAGGGTCTCGGTAGCAGAAACAGTTTACAACTTCGGTCAACAAACATACGACATCTCGCTGACGTCATCAAAGAAACAGGGAGAACGAAGGACATTCCCACTGAGAGACTCAGAAGGTTTTGTGGACGTGTAAGCGTAATATGGATCATTAGTTTAACAGGGTAGCCGTCATTCCGATCATGACACTGGAGGTTAGTACAGCACAATGTCCTTTCTGGACGGGGGCCCACTCTAACTATCACGAGGCAACACACGCACGAACACACAGTCATAGTACAGCTGTATAGATGATATTATGTATAAATATTGTATATGGCATTTTATACTCTGCATTATCTTCATTATATATGAACACGAAGAAAAATTACCATAGGTTGTAGTTACGAAAGTATGAATGGAAATAAACACTTCCAAATCACCCAGTGAATCCACATAACGTTTACAGTGCTTCCACCACACCCCATCTATATCTTTTATTTCCCATCATTCGCGTAACTATATGAAAAATCGTGTTTAATTTAACTACATATTTCAAAAACCTTAAATTACATGTGGATCAGTCACTCCTCATTTGACACACTTATAGTGTAATACTTCCACCTGGGCACATGGAGGCCCACGGTAACTCTCACGGGCAACATACGCACGAACACACAAGTTATGATATGAACCCTTCCAGGCTTCACTATCATTATCATGTTATGTTCATCGTGCTCTGTATCTTGGAAACTAGTCATAGTATCAATACATGGTGAAGGTTACTAGTGTGCCCTGAAAAATGCAGTGATGGCTAGGGAAACACTGAGTAACACTGAGTTCGTTTATTGTGGATGAGAGAAATACAAGCGGTGACCAGCATGTGCCAAGCACAGCTCACACGGTCAGACTGGGGCTGCCTTGCCATATGGCAGCCTCGGGGCAATGTTGCCACATAACACGTGCAGTGTTGCCACGTGATAATATATATGAATGCTACTCGGCACAGTAGCTTATGTACAGGGTTGCTACTTGGCACAGTAGCTTATATACATAACCTACATCTCCCTCCCCCCTCACGCTCATATTCTTTGTCTTGAGCGGACTTCTTAGTCCTAAGTCGCTCCGAGCGTCGAGGTGCACTGTGGGGCGGATCCTCGTGAGGTGTAGGTGACTCGTCCTCGGTCAGGGGGCCAGCAGCAGGGGGTGGGACTGGCCGGAGGAAGCGGCGGTTCCTCCACCAGACACGGCCGCTCGGCATCCTGACCTTGTAGTCCCGCGACCGGCCGACGCCCATCACTATGCCCACCTTGTCCCAACGTGTCGTCGTCAGGTCCTCGACGCGGACAAGGGCACCAATCTCCAGCGGCTGAAGAGGGCGGGCACGGTCGTCATACCGAGCCTTGGCGTCCTGGGCACGTGTAGCGGCACGGCAGTCACAGCTCTCGGCTCTGGTCTGCCAGTCCTTCGCAAAGGCCTTGGCATGTGTAGGAACGCAAGAGCGGAGAGGGTGACCATACAGGATCTGGGCAGGGGAGCGTCCTGTGTGGGTGGGAGTGGACGCGGGTTCTGGGCAGCTCCGTGTGGCAGCGCCAGGCACGTCGCTCATCGACTCACGCACCCTGCTGGCGGTGTAACGAGCAGCTGGGATCTGCTCGGGAAAGTCTCTGGGCACCACGCCTAACTCCTTGCAGTGCACCCACGACAACAAGGGTGTAGCGAGAGTAGGCCGCACGTCGATCCATCCGTAACACGACCTGTCGCCGTAGGTGATCTCTGCTTGAAAGGAGCCCACAGCGTCCGGCATCTGGGAACCGTCCGCATTGTAGTACTGCAGCTGCGGCGGTGGTCCCAGGCTGCGTTTGGTGAGGCCCAGTTTCTGGAGGTGCTTCAACCCAATCACCGTAGTATCGGCGCCGGTGTCCGGTATCACCTCGATGTGACCCGACACATCACCGTGTGTGACGGCGACGCGGATAGTAGGGGAAGGGGTAGCCCTGGGGCGTGTGGTCGATTCCACCCTCCTGATGTGACTCCGCTGCTGCTTGGGGCTGCATGGGCCATCTGGAGGGGGCTGTGTGCGAACCACCCCGAGGGAAGTGCGCTGCTGTCCTCCTCGTCTCGGGCTTTTGGGCTTGGATTGGCGGCAGCACTTGTCGTAGTGTCCATAGCGACCGCAGGCCTGACACTTGTGGCCTCGTGCAGGGCACCTGTCTGTGTTAGACCAGTGGCCCTTACGGTCACATCCACGACACAGTGCGTCGGCGGCCGGGCAAGTCTTGGGGCTGTGCTGCTTTCCACAGCTGCCACAGGAAGCACTAGGCGGAGGCGTGGAAGAACGTGTGGCAGCCTTCGCGTTGTTGGCCGCCTTCTTATCCTTCTTGTATTGTGAGATAGCTCTCACAGCAGGTGGGGCCCATAAGGCAGAGGTGGCAGACTTGGTGGCCTCGTATGACCGACATTCAGTCACTACCACCTGAAGTGTGGAGGAAGCGTCCAGGGGGATGAGTCGCTGCATCAACTCTTCGTGCCTGACACCTGTCAAGATCCCGTGCTTGATCCAGGCTTCCTCACATTCCCAGCTGTGCGCCTTGCAGACGTCGATCTCCTCAGACAAACTCTTCAAACGTACAAAAAAGTCGTCAAAGGATTCGTTCTCCGCCTGCTTGCAGCTGGTAAAGGCACGGCGACGCAAAGCCTCGTTGTTCCGACCCTTAACATGCTCCTGTAAAAGGTCGAGCACATCCGTCACTGAAGAGGTAGAGTCGGGAGGCACGTGCAACGTGTGCTCCAAAACTCTCTGGGTCTCCAGCGACAAACACATCCGCAGTTGGATGAGCTGTTTGTTTGGAGGCATGCTGTCAAGGTCCACCATCGTGGAGTAATCTGTCCAACGCCGCCTCCACTCACGAAAAAGCTGAAACGTGACGTCTGGTGAGAGGGCGGGTGGGGGTTGAACAGATGCCTTGGGAGCTGGAGGACGCTGGTGTGGTGGAGGAGGGAGTGTACTGGTGCCTTGAAGCGCGCTACCTGCGAGTGAGGGAGGGTGGGTTAGCGCCAGGGTCGCCAATAGTGCCTCAAAACGCAACTTTTCCTCTTCTCTTCGTGTCTCCTCCCTCTGAAAATCCATTTCTCTACGTCGCTCGTCCCGGTCGTCCATCCACCTCAGAATTGTGGCAATGTCCGTCACAGGAGGTGGAGGATGAGAGTCTGCGCCGGGTGGAGGAGAAGGTGGTGGGGAGTCGTGTCTCCCATCTTGACGTTGTCCCTTCTTACCTCCCATCTTTGTGTGTGCGTGGACTGCACTGTTTAATATATAAAGTGGCGCCTCAACAGCTCGAACCACATATATAAGACATAAACAGCACAAAAATCACGCTTATGGTCCAGGTCCACTGTTCTGTCCGTGAGTGAGTGAGTGTGTGCGTGTGTGTGTGTGTGTGTCTGAGAGCGGAGCGTGGTGGACGGCGGACTCGGAGGCAGAGGCAAGACCAGTGTCCCACCGGATGTCGCACGAGAAGGGTGTGCGCCTGCGTGCTCCGTGGGTACCACAAAAACACAGGCCAATGCTCAACTCAGCTCTAGACACACACTAATACACTGACACTAACACTGCCACCGTCACTAAAACGCACTGTGACGGAGCAACACTGCACATCGCGGCGAAACACAGCGCAACACAACACAACACACTGAGTCGACGCGCATCACCGGCATACGTAACTGTCGGCATTGTTCACACACTTAGTAAGTCCACAGATCCTAGACACTGCGCCATGAAGGTTACTAGTGTGCCCTGAAAAATGCAGTGATGGCTAGGGAAACACTGAGTAACACTGAGTTCGTTTATTGTGGATGAGAGAAATACAAGTGGTGACGCTGTGTGCCATGCACAGCTCACGCAGTCAGACTGAGGCTGCCTTGCCATATGGCAGCCTCGGGGCAATGTTGCCACATAACACGTGCAGTATTGCCACGTGATAATATATATAAATGCTACTCGGCACAGTAGCTTATGTACAGGGTTGCTACTTGGCACAGTAGCTTATATACATAACCTACACATGGAGGAAAATCTATATTAATATCAATATTGCATTTTATTGCAAACCGTAAAAAATCTCGTTTAACCATTGGACGTGAGGGAAAGCACCACACACTGGAGTAACGAAATGAAGAACCAAAGGACAGGGAATGACCGACCTGACGTCGTGTGTAGGAGGCCTGCCGTATCAGTGGGACACGGTTGCTCAAAGGGTAAGTCGTATAATTCATCCCAATTGCTGGAAGAGATATATATATATATATATATATATATATATATATATATATATATATATATATATATATATATATATACTTTCCTCACCTAGCAACTAGTTAGCATAGCATAACCAAACAGCCTCGCAAGCACCAATAGGTCTGTATATATGTGTGCACGCGCTAGACCTAGTATATTTTACTAATGTCTCATTGTCCATGGGTTTCTTAAGTTTGGCTGTGAGTTTTATTTTGGCTACCTGCCAGTTCAACAGGACTGCTAACCATCCTCCCAGCAACTCATATGCCTATATATGGTGTAAGACTGCAGTCCAATACATACAAGTCGGGCAGTCAAGTTGTTTTGAGACGCACCTCCGCAGATTATTCTATTGACTGGCCCCTAAAGGAGCCGATTAACAATAGAAAATCTATGCATATGGTTGTTGAATGGAATGTTGAGGAGAAAACGAGGGAGGCAGAGGGACACGCACATAATGTGTGGGAGGGAATAAGGGGAGGCCGAACATCTGCAGCAATCTGGTAGATTCCATGCCCACCAGATTGCATAAAGTTATAGCAGCAGATGGAGGTTGGACACGGTATTAACCTGTGGTCAAGAATTAAATCTCCGCCCACGACGGTGCCTTGTAGGGGTGGCGGGGGAGCGCTTCGGCGTAAGTAACCTCATGGGGCCACATAGACTTGTTTTAACTCTCGGAAATTTGTCCAGGTAGGTTTACCGTGGGATTTTACGTCACTTGCTAAATATGCTAGAAAATCTAGTGCATTAATATGCATAACCCTGGGGAATCATCCAGACATTAAATATGTGCTATATAATACAATAATCACATAGATATGTTTACAATGCTTATGCATAATAAATGTGAAAAATATTTTGGGGTTTCAATTAACTAATAGTCATGCTTGCTAAAATAATCTTGGATGCATTATGCATGTATGTAGTAAATAACGAGTAATTGATCCACATTATTTGCAATAAAGAAATGAAAAGTACATCGGGGAAGAAGGGAAATAAGGATGAACCATGGTTTTGATGGAAACAATGTGCTCTGGGACGATGCTCACAATGACGAATGGGAGAAACCTCTTTATGAAGCATCTTACCTACTAAGGATGAAGCTTAAGGTTACGGAGCACACACACACACACACACACACAGTGTAACTTTATGTGACGCGTTGTCTGACTTGGGGTGGCTTTGAGCGAACCATACACTTGACATTACAATTTATGTATCCTTCCTGTCCATGATTTACAACAATAACTGTAGGGCAAAAGTTACAATATTATACTAATAACACTGTCATGTATTGATACTATGACTAGTTACTAAGATACAGAGCACGATGAACATAACATGATAATGATAGTGAAGCCTGGAAGGATTCATATCATAACTTGTGTGTTCTTGCGTATGTTGCCCCGTGAGAGTTACCGTGGGCCTCCATGTGCCCAGGTGGGATGGTCAAAGTATTACTCTATAAGTGTGTCAAATGAGGAGTGACTGATCCACATGTAATTTAGGATTTTTGAAATATGTAGTTAAATTAAACACGATTTTTCATATAGTTAGGCAAATGGTGGGAAATAAAATATATAGATGGGGTGTGGTGGAAGCGCTGTAAACGTTGTGTGGATTCACTGGGTGGTTTGGAAGTGTTTATTTCCATTCATATTTTCGTAACTGCAACCTATGGTAATTTTTCTTCGTGTTCACATATAATGAAGATAATGCAGAGTATAAAATTCCTTATACAATATTTATACATAATATCATCTATACAGCTGTACTATGACTGTGTGTGTTCGTGCGTGTGTTGCCTCGTGATAGTTAGAGTGGGCCCCAGTCCAGAAAGGACACTGTACTAACCTCCAGCACCGACCCAGGTGGGCTAGAGAATATGGTTTCTGAGTGTACTTCCGGACACGCCAAAACCTGTTTATAATATGGATGATTTCGCGGCAAAACAATTCCGTGTTTTTATGGATATTCATAGCCAAATACGAACACATTTAGCAGCGTCACGTGCTGAAATGTTGGTCAAGCAACATAACAAGCTAAACCTGTCGTGTTAGAGATAGGCGATGCTGTTATGGTGAGAGAACCTGAAAGGAACTCCAAGCTTTCGGCTAAGTTTTCGGGTCCATTCCGCATTATCGCCAAAGAAGCGGGCAACAAATTTAAAATTTGAAAGCCTAATGCACAGATCGCAGATGTCGTGCATGCGGACCGTCTTAAGAAGGCCCATGAACATTTATTACCCACAGATGGTCATGATGTAATAGACACCTCTTTGCAGACAATACAGAAGCAGAGTGTGCCTAATGAATATTGTATGAAGCTTCGTTCTGCAAGCAGATATTAAAACAAATGTAATTTCTTACAGAAGGGCTTGGAGCATCAATGTGTTGCTCCTACTGTGTTGGGGCACCGTTGTGTTGACAGACATGTCCACATCCGTCCTCAAAACTGGTGCGCTGGTTGCACCCCTTGGACGGGTTCTCATAGAGGACGTGGTGAACATCAAGTATGAGTTGCATAGACTGCTCAAGCTTCCCCGTCAGATTGAAACCGTCGTCACGCAACTACAGTCAGCATTGGCAGTCCTAGATGATCTCCGTTCAGCTCCTAATGTATCGACAATGGTTGCACAAACTGTTGACCTTCAACAACTTCGTCTCAGGACCCTTCACAAGCTTCTCGTCGCTGTCGGAAAAAGAATACCAGCGTCTGAGACTGATCTTGAAAAGGAAGTGCGTTCTCAAGCACGACGAAAGAGGGGTTTGTTTAATTTTGTGGGTCTTATCTAAAGCACTCTGTTTGGCACGGCAACTGCCGACGATGTAGCTAAATTGGGGGACCGCATGAACATTGTCGATCAAGCTGTATCTCAGCAGAATCCTGTTATATCTCAGACATTCCATGCGATTAATGCTTTAGAGTCAAAAGTTATTGCGATAATATCGGAGTCTAACCATATATCGAGGGTTGTTTATAAGTTGTAGAATTCAGTCCCTAAGTTAGAGTGGCTCCATTATTTTTCTGAATATTTGCATGCTGCGGAAGATTCAGTTCAGAATATTGTTACTAATAAAAATGAACTAATTGACAGCATAGTAGATGCAGGGATAGAGCGTGTGGACGCAAAGCTTGTGCCTGTACAGACGCTTCTTGATGCATTACAGATTGCCAAGTTGACGTATCACTTAACTCCTATTTTTAATGATCATGAGGTGGAATACTATTACCCTCTATTGGAGTCGACTCTCACGCACAATGCTATTCTTATCCACATACCTATGCGAGGGCAACATAAGTTTAATGCATGGCATTTAGAACCCTTCCCCTGGTTTGTTAACGACACACTCTATGCTTTGGATAGTCCTAAAGAACTTTTACTTGTTGATGAAGAATATTCCTTATTGGCGTTAGATGATCCTAGGGTACTGTCGCGGTGTAAATTGTCATATCTACACTTACACGTATGTCCAGCCTATATGTTCGCATTTATTCCTGCTGCAGAAGGGATATGTGATTTGGCGGTCATACAAGCTAATGTACCCACAGCGCTTACGCAATGCAGCTATAGGCCATTTAGTGTTAAAACTGTGTTTCATGCCCATTTCAATAATGTGCAGTACTTATTCTTTCCTAATGTCATTACTGTTATTTTAAAATGCCACGATGGTGGTAAGCAGTTAGTTGTGAAAGGTCATTACAAGGCTCGGGATTACTGTGAAGTCGCTAGTAGTTCATTACGGACCTTGCCTACTCATCAGCATTTTGCCTTGAATTTAAATCTCAAGTTTGATTTAATTCCCATGTTTCTTGTTATGAACTTTACTGTAAAAGAACTTCAGATCGTTTCAGAAAAATTAAAGGTTATTTCCTACTTGAAAGAGACCCAATTTGCTGATTTGAATAATAATTTGCCATTTTACTTGTCAAGGGAATTTGCAATACCAAGTCTAACAATTCCCACAATTGTGTTAATTTTGGCAGTTATGTTTCTCTTTTGATATTACAAGTCAGTATCAACCAAATTGACAATTGTCCACAACATTCTAACCCTTAAGACACTTAAGTCTAGGACCCCTGTAGTTGATGAAAACCCTAAGGTTGGAGAGTCCCCAGCTTAGTGTTTACATATATGTTTATAACATGGTTAGGGTTGTGTAGGATGTAGTCTGCAAGTTTATTTAGTCCTTACGGAGCTCGGGTGGTAGGTGATTGAGCGATGTAATGGCCCCTGTCTCATCAACAGAAGAATTATATAAATGAGTTCATTACATTTGATTTATATACTGATTCAGCCCCTGTAACTTTCCACTGGCTATGAGTTGTCATGCTCTTATCACGTGATTGGTAGCCTCCTTGGGGTGCGGCCCATTGACTGTATGTCACCACATGGGTCAACTCGGATAAGCCGGCACCCACGGGCAGTCCCACTCATAATCTCACATCGAAAGGACGTGATTAAACGGTCTATTTACATATCCGCCGTCCTCTCTCTTCACACTCATAAATAGTGGAAGTTACGGTTGATTTACACTCGGGAATTATATAAACGATAGTTTTTCAATAAAAGAAGAAACATACAATTGGGTTTCGCTACTCCTATCCAACATAATATATATGTTTAGTCCCATATACATTATGACTAGAACAGAAGACACTGCACCGAGTCTACCCTGAGGCTTGAAGATGGTAGTTACGCAGATTCTGACCAGGATAAAGCTGAGGCATTGAACAGCTTCTTTTCCTCGGTGTTCACAAGAGAGGATGCAATTAACCTTCCTGCGTTTGAGGACAGACGGGTCAACACAGCACTGACCCACATTGTGTTCACAGAAGAGGGTATTAGAAATAAACTGCCCAGGCGAAAGTCCATAAGAGTCCCGGACCTGACATGGTGCATCCTAGAGTGCTAAGAGAGTTGTGCAACGAGCTTGCCGAGCCCCTGAAGATCCTCTTTTGTAAATGCCTGGATGAACAAAAGCTCCCCAGTGAATAGAAAGTGGGTTATGTGAGTCCTATCTTCAAGAAGGGCGATCGTCGCTCCACGAACAACTGTAGACCGGTGAGCCTGACTAGCATAATATGTAAAGTACCCTAGAGTATTATGAGATATGCTGCGATGGATCATCTTCTACGAAACAACCTTGTAAAGGATTGCCAACACGGTTTTATGCCGGGGCGCTCCTGCTTAACACAATTGATCAAGGTATTGGATATTTGGACCCATATTCTGGAACGGGGTGGTAATATCGACATTATTTACCTAGATTTTGCCAAGGCCTTCGACAGTGTACCCCACGAAAGGCTTAAAATCAAACTGGAAGGGTACGGAATTCGGGGAAATGTCCTAGCGTGGATAGAAGACTTTCTACATGACCGCAAGCAGTGTGTGGTGGTTAATGGCACGAAATCATCATCCGTGCTTGTCACAAGCGGAGTACCACAGGGCAGTGTATTGGGCCCGCTGTTGTTTGTTTGTTTCATATATGACATGCCTGACGTGGTACACTCCTCCATACAAATGTTTGCCGGTGAAGCCAAGTTATTTCGGGAAATCAAGAACAAAGTGGACTGTGAAGAGCTGCAGAAGGACCTCTGTGGGCTCCAAGAATGGTCGAAGAAATGGCTGCTGAGATATGTCACGAAGTGTAAGAGGATGCACCTGGGGCGTACCAACGGTAAAGAGGCGTATCATATGTCCCAGCGGGATGAAGAAACTGCACTATTTGAGACTGAATGTGAGAAGGACCTAGGTGTGTATGTTGATAATGAGCTGAAGTTCTCGGGCCATTGTAAGAAGAAGGTAAATCAGGCAAATAATTTATTGGGTCTTATAAGAAGGTCGTTCAGATATCTAGACGGTCCGTCCCTCGTAACGATCTTCAAGAGTAAAGCGCTTCCCTTTCTGGAGTACTGTCACCTCGTCTGGTCCCCAAGATATGCTAGGGACTGTCAGTTGGTTGAAAATGTTCAAAGGAGAGCCACCAGACTGGTGCCTGCACTTCGGCACCTCAACTACCCTGAGAGATTGGAGCGCCTGAACTTGCCTAGCTTATACTACAGACGGGCAAGGGGTGACCTAATTGAGGTGTATAAGCATCTCAAGAGGCACTACTCAGTGGAGTGTCCTTACTTGGAGCTGGCGGACACTCGCCCCACAAGGGGTCACAGCTAAAGATTGAAGAAGCCGCAAGTCCAGATAACTATGAGGGCAAACTTTTTCGGAGTGAGAGTTGTGAACTCTTGGAACAATATACCAGAAAGTGTTGTGACGGCACTAAGTGTGAGCTCTTTCAAGACAAGACTTGACCAACAATGGAGTGGGTTCAGGTACATTCAGGAGCTGGTGCATGCCCAGTACTTGCCAACAGTGCGTAACAGAGACGTGACCGATCGCCCAAGCGATTAACGAGCCGATCTTTTGGTGAAGAGGATAAAAGAAAAGGAAAAGTAATCAGAGACGTGACCGATCGGCCAAGCGGCTAACGAGTCGATCAGTGGTGAAGAGGATAAAAATAAAAGTAAAAGTCGATTCTCCGAAAATAACTATAGTGATTCACGTGTCAAGAAGCTCTTTAGCACGCTACCTAACAGTCCAATGAGACATGTTATATTCTAATAAAAGTCTGTGTGGTTGCAGGCTACCGTGGTAAGTATAATAAGTGTTATAGTAAGAATGACTTGTTTTTCCAGACTCATCCATGGTATAGAATATAACTAAAGCAGGATATAATTGAGAGAAAGTAAGGACATAAAATTCAGAAAATACAATAATATATATGATAGAAGGAGTAAAGTATAGAAAAGAAGAAAAAATAGAATAAATATGAAATAGTAAAAAAAAAAGACCCCTTACAGTGTGAAACAATATGAGACCACAGATGATAGGTATTGGGATATGAGTGTTGTCTCCTTAAACTATGTGTTAGTAATCATTTTATCGTTTATTTTATTTCTATATGCCAACTCACCCCGTGTGTTGCATATTGAATGGCGGTGGGTGAAGACACGCATACCAGCCCTCACGAGACACCACGACTTGTACGTATAATTCCGGAATTGGTTGGACCCACCTTGTCTGAAGCTTTTTTAGCCACTGTCTTCACACCAGTCTTCCGTGTGGTGTGAGGACCGTGCAAAACCATATGCCTTCAGGCTGCTCCCTTATTATATTTTTGTCCGCAAATCCATTTTGTGCAGACATTTTCTTATTTTGTGATTTTAATGGCCTCTTATCCATAATGTATATGAATTTATTTTTTTATTTTTTTTACAGTATAATTTCCCTTTGTTAATGTATACCACTAAATACTCTTGGAATTAGGGAGTTCGAAATAAAATTATGTGAGCAATAACGAATACCGTAAAACAGACAAATACATTAACAAAAAAGAGGAAAAAGAAAAGAAACAGAAATTTCTTTCCATTTACGGATCTGATGAAGGTACACACAGTCTGCACTCTAAGAGGTTCTGTGAGTCGTGATGAAGCTTTCCGGAGAGAAGACGAGGGTGGGTGCTGAAGACTCCTGTTCAACACATTTATGTATGGATTGGGGAAGTAAATGGAGGTAAGGATGACGAAGTCAATGTTACATCATATATATTTGGGGTGAAGTGAGCTACCGAGTTAATATCTGGTGCTGGCAAAATGGTGTGTGTGTGTGTGTGTGTGTGTGTGTGTTGGCATTCAAAAGTCTAAATTCGGCGGAAGAGAATCAATGTCATTGCAATTAGAAGAAAGAGTTTCAGTAGACAGATACAGAAGAGAGTGACGAGCATTGAGGTAAACTTACCTAAATGTCAGTGAAGAATTCAGAGGAGTCATTGAATTTACTCATATAGGCAAGTGGCCACTTGTCTAGTGTTCTAATGGTGAAGCCCATCTGACCGGCAGTCTCACAGCAACAGGTAAAATATTCACTCTCATTTTTATATTTTGCTGTGAGCACCAACTCCTTCTGAGGATTCTTTATCTTGAACACATGTCCTGGGAGATCAACCCACAGTTAGTTACTTATTGACCAGACAACATTGCTCAATAGATGCAAGTCGAACATGGGTGATTAATAGATATAGTGAAATTCAGAGAGCTTTACAGTTATCAACTACAATGAGTTAGCGAACTTCTGAAAACCAATATAGAATTCCTTCTCATTATATGCTATAAATATAACCAGTCAAGGGGGATCAACTTGTTGGAACATGTGAATCGTGACAGCATTAAATACTGAGTTTATATACTCACACGATTGGCCATTGAAGAACCCAGCTTTGTATTAAAAATGAACGGTGTAGCCTACAGTGATGACATATATTTCTTAAAACTAGATTCCTGTGGCCTTCTTATGGGTGAATTATCAGATGAACTCTACATATACTCCACCACCACCACCACCACTTCTATCACCAACTAATACCACCACTAGCACAACCATCACTACCTCCACTATTAATATTATAAATTGCTTCATCTTCACTGACACTGCAGATTAACACCTCGATTTAAGTGTAATAAACTGCCGTACCTCCGTTAACAACACCATAAAGTGCCTCACCTTCAATAGTAACACGATAAACTGTCCCATGTACTAACACAATACTACTATAAAATTCTTCTACAACAGTAAGCTGTCTCCCCTACACTAAACATATTATAAACTGTCTCCTCTACACTAAATATAATAAAAATGTCTCACCTACACTAAGCATATTAAAAACTGCCTCCCCTACACTAAACATATTATAAACTGTCTCCCCTACACTAAACATATTATAAACTGTCTCCCCTACACTAAACATATTATAAACTGTCTCCCCTATACTAAACATATCATAAACTGTCTCCCCTACACGAAACATATTATAAACTGTCTCCCCTACACTACAGTAAGCAATTGAACTCACTTTGAGAGAGGTAGACAGTAATCTCCAGAGCCGTCAGCAAACATTGAAAACCAGCGGGGCAGAAGGTGTCAGTGAGCTGCCAAGGAAGTACTGGCTGTAACCGCTTCCTCGGTATTGATACGTATGGGAGTGGTCCATGCATGTAGTTTTGTGATAGCCGGGGTGCAGTGGCGGTCCCCTCCTGACCATGCACACATGCGGTTGTCGGGAATGCAATTTGTTAATACTGAGAGAGGTCAAGCAGCACACCCTTTCCAATCTCAACATTTGATATTATGTCTGCGTTGACTCTTGGAAATCTAAGAATGTCCTGAAATTTTATAATTGGAATAATCAGTTTCGCAAGGTCATATATGTGTACTCTGCCTGCCATTTCACCACACAGTTTACACTTACAGTATCTTATCGGATACGGATAAAATGTCTCACGTCCTTCATGACTTATGGGAACTATACCTAAATTCAAAGCAATGCAATAGATTCAATCAGTGCCCTGCTATAGTTTGTGCTCTCTACAGTCTGGTTATATCTTTATGGTAACGGTGATTATCATAAAGTATAAACCTGGTTGCACGTTATATCATCTATCAGACACGGTCTGTCAGGCAGGGTTCACCTAGATTACCGGTACATGATGCACTCAGTATCAGGTTACAGAACGTCAGCGAACTTTAGGCATGAAATTCATCAGTATTGACAATATGTTATATTTTAGTTATTTCAAATTGATATGTGTCGTAATACTGTAGGATTTCTGGTGTGATGGTCGGCGGCGTTACGTCAGGTTTGGATCTCTGTACAAGGCACGTAGCCGTTTCAAAGCCTAAGTCAATATAAGTATTTCAGTTCATGAGTTACCGTGTTTTCAATTGACAACATGACTAACATCATAGTTCGTATTCTCACTTAACTTCATGGCAGTTTTCGGATGTAATATATATATATATATATATATATATATATATATATATATATATATATATATATATATATATATATATATATATATATATATATATATATATATATATATATATATATATATATATATATTCAGAAATTTCAATGTAATTTCAAACGCCGCGCCATTGGTGATACCGAGTTTTCAAGGTCGTCTGAGGGAAGACCGCGCTCCTGCACGTAGCAAGAGGTTGTGGGACTAGGCCTATACGATATTAAATGTAATTTACCGAATTAATATGGAGGCGAATTATGAAATTAAATATCAGTCATTAAATTAAAAGTAATCATAGATCGTTTCCCAGTCTGAAAAGGTTGTGTACGTCCTAATTAAGCTGTGAATCGTCTAGTAAATAAGTCACTCCTGAAAAGCTGAACCAGTGAGCAAGCGTGGCTGAGGAGTTGTGAGAGAGGTCAAGCGAGAGGACCATCTCTGTTCTGTACCCAGGAGAGACGGATCGTGTGACCTGGTTCCTTTGTTTATTTAACATCAGTATTAACAAGGTTCTGTAGACCCCACGCGGTATGATAACGTCCACTGGCGGTATGAGACGAGTGGTGAAACGAGCTGTATGACCGTCCACTGACCTGGGTTTGAGCCACCTGTTGAGTATGGTGAGAGTTGGAGTGAAACTAGCAGTCTGGGTGCCCAACTAACGACGTGACGATCGTTTGAGGTCATCAGCTCTCCTCTACCTAGGCTCACAATATCCACATATCTTCAAGCAGCTTAGTGAAAACCTTTTGCTAATGGGAAGCTAAAGCTTCTCTCAACTGTACAAGGTCTGATTGGTTCACTCCCTTCCGTTTCATGGATGTACTGGGGGTAAAGTGAAGCCAGCTGAGTGATACAGGGTCACACACTGGGACCAAGAGTCCAGTGGAACTTAGAGGTACATTTCCAAGGTTGAGAAAGGCTGGCTTGGGCCTTAAACTTCGGGTGCCTGTTGGTTGTGCCTTAAAAAACTACGGAGGGCAGGTGGAATCTATGTGTTAGGTTAGGGAGCATGTGTTTACGGGTATTGGTGAACTCAGTAACTTCTTAATCTAGTGATAATATTTTTTTCAGTTGCTGATGTTGTCTTGCTGTGTGTAATTAATATTTCTTAAATAATTGTGATAGTATTGTGTTAATGTTTGTGTCACTAATTGAAACCAGAGAATGAGGGAACTGTTTTTCAGATGAGTTTTCTCCCTTATGTTGTAAGTGATACTGTGATTTAATTCCTTTAATGCATTTAATATTTCTTTATAATTTCAGTCTCAGGTATAACCTTTGTTCCCCAGAGAAGTGTTTAAGTTAGGTTAGGAGGTGTGCATCTGTTGGGGTAATATAATTTTGTTGAGTGCCCTGAAGGCCTATTCAGGGTAGAGTTATTAATTTCTGATTTTTTTAATACCATTTTCTCAGTGCTGGATATAATTTTGTTGAGTGCCCTTAAGGCCTATTCATTGTAGAGTTATTAATTTCTTATTTTTTTAATACCATTTTCTCAGTGATTGATATTATTTTGTTGAAAGCCCTTAAGGCCTGTTTCATGTGTGCAAGCAACAATTCTTAATACTTTGAATTTATTGTTGTCTAATGAGGCATTGTCTGAGTTTCTAACAATTTCAATATCATGTACAACTTTTATTCCCCAGAGTAGTGTTTTAAGTTCAGGTTAAGAGGTGCGCATAAGTTGGTGTACCATTATTTGATTGTGTCTGTAGTATTGGAGGTAATATAAGTGACTAAATTTTACAGTGTGTCTCATTCATCCCAGTCACAGACGCTATCCTTCCACGGGTCACAGACAATTCAGTTTGTTAGTAAATTTAAGTGTTCTTGTGCTGGTTCGGGATTTTTCTCCAAGGGGGCGCTTCCACTGCAATTTCCATCTAATAATTAATAAACACCAAGTCAAGTGAGAATTAAGATCCAGTAATTTACTTAAATATCCAGGTTCTAGGCGTAACCAAACAAACAGTGAAGTAAATTAAAAGAGAATAAAAATAAATAAACTAAACCTTTAAGAATTTAAATAATTAAATATTAACACAATAAAGAGCCTCGTAGGCTGTCACAACAAATTGATTCACCATCGAAACTTTTAAGACACAAATGATACTAAACATCGAAACATCAAAAGAATAAAAATAAAGTATTGGATTACGTTAACACTGCATAAACATATAAAAACTATCACTGAAATTAACTAACGTGAAACAACACTGAATTACTTGAATACAACTAAGCAAATACTGATGGACACAAACAGAGACATAAATAGGTACTCACATATACCACATTGGTGGCGACAGAAACAACACAAATAAAC
>NW_024722227.1:19467919-19547538 GCF_018991925.1 Homarus americanus | reverse complement strand
TCTGTGCATACTTGCTGCTAATGGCAAAACCAAAAATGTGGTCTACCTAATGCACTACAGTGAATGTGGAGCCCCCGGAGGGTGGCGTCCTGCGTTGTTCAGGCGAAAGAGCCCGGAAGGCGGCGATTCCGCTAGTTGTAAATAATCGTTAAGGTTTCATCAAGCCTTGAAAGCCCTGGCTTCGGCTTCATGACCTTTTAACATCTCACTTCGACTTCATGACTTTAACGACTGGCTTTGAAGCCGAGGCTTGGCCACCCATGCCTGTTGAGAGGTGAATCAATGTGAAAACTATCAAGTGATAGAAGAAAGATAAGGTCCTGGGATAATACGGCAGACCCGTAGACCACTCAACCCCAATAAGTCACCAGATCCCGATGAGATATTTGTAAAGGCCTAGTACTTTAGGGATATAAACCCTTGCTAGCCTAATCAGGATCTTATAAAGGAAAGTCAAGAACCATGGGTTTCAAGGGGTAACAACAACCGTTAGAGATTGACATCTCTTTACTACGAAAATAATCACAATAATTGACACCACTACACAAATATCAAGTAAACAATTACGGAGTCAACAATTACAGAAGTCAAACAATTACTGGAGTCAAACACTTACGAGTCAAACAATGGAGTCAAACAATTACGGGGGTCAAACAATGTACAGATATTTCCTACGGCGGCAGCCCGGTGGAATGCTCCGTTAATGCGGTGGTCCGCCTCAGGGGAAGGTCCAGGCAGCTTCCTCACTTGGCGCCGGCGTTGGTGGGCGATGTCTTGCCACAGGAGACGCCAGGCACGGACGGTGGATAGGGCGTGGATGAAGTGGCGATGACGTGGCAGCCGCGGTAGTAGCTGGAGAAGGTGTCCGGAGATTGACAGCCAAATAGTGAAGGACTAAGGAATCAGCCCACGAGCCCCAGGAGCCTCAGATGAGCACACAACCAGAATTTGAACGAACAGCGGGTGCAAGTACACTGGTTGATGGCTGGATGTCTGCTGTGTGACGAAGCAGCAGCGACCTTCCCACCTCTTTTTCTACCCCCTAGTGGGGGCTGCGAACAAGCAAACGAGCGGCGGACAACCATAGACAGTGGAAAGTTACAGGGTGGTGAATCTGAATATAATATCAGATGTATTGACCCATTTATATAATATGTTCTGTTGATGAGACAGGGGACCAATACAAAAAAATCCTGAAGGGCGGTATACAGTAGTCGGGAGCAGAATTGTTGACGCTGATCCCAATGGTGGAGTCGTCGACATATTTCCAGCGAGCATGGGTTTCTCTTAGAGCATGATTGATAAGCATAAGGAAGCATAGTGGTCCCATCTTGGTGCCTTGGGGGACCCCACAGGTGAGTGACTGAAAGGTGGAGACAGCCCCTCGGAACCGTACAGCTTGGCGTCAGTCACTGAGGAAGTCTGTAAGCCATGGTATAAGACTTCTTCGAAACCCGAGGTCAATAACTTTGTTGATGATTAAATTGTGGTCGACTAGGTCGAATGCTTTAGTGAAGTCAATGAAGGCGACAGCTACAGACGTTTTACGTTTCTCGAGATGCCGGTATATGTAGTTGAGAAAGCTGACAAGACAGTGAGTGGTGGAGGAAGTTTTCATATTGCCAAATTGCTGAGGGTCTACGACTCCTGCAATATCAGCATAAGCCCAGTCGAACACAAAACTTTCACAGATTAGGCTGGGTATTGGGGTGATTGCAATAGGACGTAGCTGATTTAAGGATTGTGGGCTGGTTGATTTGGGCACTGGTGATAAATAAGAGGTCTTCCAGTCAGCTGAGTATCTGGCTTGACTGAGAGAAGCATTGATGATGGAGCAGAGGGGTTTAGCAAGCTCTGGGGAGTAGAGTAGAGTAGAGTGTTGAGTAGAGTAGGGTGTTAAACCATATAAAACTTACGTGTTTCGGGTCTAATGTAGGACTTATTAACTCCCTGACTTGATGGCTCACTGGACGGCTAGAGACTAGACGAGCTAATCAGCCCGAGGCGAGGGCCATCTGTTTCACACTTAACACCTCAACAAAGCTCGTTGTTCAACGCTCCCTCTGTCTCTCTCCTGTCCCCCCCTTCTCTCTCTCTCTATCTCTCTATCTCTCTCTCTCTCCCTTCTAGTTTATCCTACTGTGGCGGTAACAGGTGTATGTTATTAGAATAGTCCAGGTGTGAGATCAACGCTCCTCATCGTTGATTGCACACGTGGGACGTAGGAGTTCCTCTTCTAATTTGGTGAAAGGCTGTAGCACCTTAAAGTACGGGTGCATTTTGATCTTATGTGTGAAGCACGTTACGGGTGTTGGTGGAGAAATGCACTCATGACTCCTGAACCTAGAAAGAGTAATGAAAAAAACAGCAGAGCACCCGCCTGCCTGACGGGTCATGAGTGATTTTCTCGGTTTCTTGTAAATGTCTGCCACTCGGCAGGTTAGTAGTTACAACCTTCGGGTTCTGTGTAGTTAGGATTATAGTATTTTGTGGCTCATCCCAGACAGTCTATGAGTGATCCATGTTCTTGTGTAGTATGACTAAATTAGTTTTTCTATTCCTCACATATTACTAAAATTTTGTCGGCTGCACTTAAGGCATTGTCATTGGTGCAAGTAATATTCTTCTAATGTTTTATGTGCCACTAAGTGATGTAGGATATATGAAGGAGTTGTTCCAGCTGAGTTCCTCGTTCTGGTGTCTGTTCTGGTGTATGTAGTATTGCTGCCTTATTAGTTCTTTTCAGATGCAATAAATATCTGTTAATAATTTTTTGGATACCATGTACAACTTTTGTTTCCCATTGTAGTGTTGTAAGCCACGCTAAGAAGTACTCTAGTGCTCGTGTACATTTATTGATTCCGTCTGCAGTGTTAGAAGGAATAGAAGTGTTACCTTTTATCCAGTGCGTCTCATTAACCCCAATCACAGGTACTAGCTATTCCACTGTCACGGAAAATACTTTTATTAATTATGTTTGTGCTGGTTCGGTATTCTCTGAGGGGCACTTCCACTGCATTACCATCCACTATAACTAAAAAAAAAAAACACTAAGTATATAGAATTCCTACCGGTTACATATTTAAGGAGTGTGACTAATTATTCAACTAAACTATTGTGGAAACATGATGGTATGAGTAGCACTGTCTACTCTGTATTTATAAATTAATAATATGATTTATTTTCAGTCCAAATATGTTAATTATATATGCCCCGCCACGTACACATACAGATGGGATATAGTATTATTACCTGCCATTCCTTTGGTTTTCTGATCATTAAATAATGATCTGGTGGATACAACTTGAATTTAGTAACACAGCTTATGGCTCAGACATCTGTACGGAATTTGGGAGTGAACATTTTCCACCCATGTGTGTCTCAGTTATAATCCTTGCTGAATGTGAGAGCATAGTTGGCACAATTACCACCTGCTATGATAGGCTCTGTCAGGGCTGTAACGAGCAGGATGGTTGCCGCCGCTCGTTTGCTTGTTCGTGTCCCCCACTTGGGGGATGGGGGCTAGACGGAGGTGAGAACGTCACTGCTGCCTCGACACACAGAGCAGACTGTTCGTTCAAATTCTGGTTGTGTTCTCATCTCTGAGGTCCTGGACTCGTGAGCTGTTTCCCCAGACCTTCACAAATCGACTGTCAATCTTCTGTCACCTACCCCAGCTACTACCGCGGCTGCCACGACATCGCCACTTCCTCCACACCCTCTGTGCCACGGCGTTTCTCCTGTGCAGCAAGACATCGCCCGCCGGCGCCAAGTGAGGAAACTGACTTGACCTTCCCCCTGAGAGCGGATCACTGCTTTCCAGAACCTTCCCCAGGGCCGCCGCCGTAGGACATATCTGTTGATTGTTTGATTCCCTCAATTGTTGACTCCATTAATTGTTTGATTCCTTTAATTGTTTGGCTCCATTAATTGTTGACTCCCGTAATTGTTATTTGATGTTTGTGTGAGTGGAGTCAGAGTTTTGTGTTATTTTCATAGTAAAGAGATGTCAATCTCGAACTGTTGTTTGTTATCCCTCAGAAAACCATGGTTCTTGACTTTCCTTTTATAAGATCCTGATTAGGCTGGCAAGGGGTTCATATCCCTAAGTCCCAGGCCTTTACAAGTGGCGACCTTGCCAGGATTGTCTCTAACCTTAGTTTCTGAGGGCTAACATTCGTTCCGGTGTTTGTTTTAAGTCGTTGTAAGTCGCCGTGTACGCTCTGCTTGCTGTCTGAGGCCCGGAAGTAAGTGTTGTTCGGTGCTTATCCCTTCCTTCTGTTGTGCTAATTTTGTTGCTCTCCCTTGTACTAGGGGAAGTTAATTAGTGTTGGTTGGGGTGCACTGTGAATGCTGTCATTAGCATTTTGTTGTTGATTCGCCTGATGCCGTTTCTTTTCCCTGAGGTGATTTAGCTGGACTGGGTGCGAAACAAGGTTTCCTCCAGCCGGATCAAATCATTTATTGGTTTGATTGAGCCACTAAGTAGTTACTTTTGGCTAGTTGCGGGGTAAGAGGTTTAATTTGACAATTTTGCTCTTGTCCTTTCGTATCATTATGCCTAGTTTTGAGGAATTGAAGGGTCAAGCGGTGGCCCTGGGTCTGACAGGTACTGAGGTTGGTCAGTATGTGGTCACCCAACAGACTGCCGAGAGGGATGAACGCAACAGAGAGAGAGAGGCACGTAACAGCGAGAGAGAGAGAGTTAGAACTAGCAAGTTGCAGACAGAAAAGGACATAGAACTAGCTAAGTTGCATACAGAAAAGGACATAGAACAAGTTACGATTAATGCTCAAAGTAGACCAGAATCCTCTGGCCATATACAAATAATGTGGTAAAACCTAGTCTGCCTGTTTATCGTGAAGAAGACATCGCCTCCTACCTTGTTAGGTTTGAACGGGTAGCCGAGCTGCTTGGTGTGGACCAAGATAGCTATGCTGTAAGGTTGGGTAGCCTACTGAGTGGTAAACCGGTAGAGATTTATACGTCCCTGTCTGCCGATATCACTAGAGATTACTCTTTGTTGAAGCAAGCTCTCTTTTGCCAGGATTTAACAAGACTTCTGATCGTTATCGTGTTGATTTCCGCAGAACGAAGATTAGAGCAGGGGAAACATACCAGCAGTTTTCGATCTACCTGGGTCGTTTGTTTCAACAATGGCTAGAGGCGTCAGAGGTTGAGGAAACCTTTACATCTCTCGCTAACTTCATGATATTAGATCAGTTTTTGTCTTCTCTACCACCAGACTTGAGAATTTTCATCAAGGAACACCGGCCAGCGACGCTTGGAGAAGTTGTACAATTTGCTGACAACTGTGCGTCCGCTCGCAACGCCTACCCCAAGTCTCCCACTCCTCCAGTGAAGAACACGAAGCCTCCGTCTTCCGAGGAACCATCCCCAGGAGTAGAGAGGAGCAGTTCACCGGCCGTGCGGTGCCACAACTGAGGAGAAGGGGACATTCGTTCTCGCTGTCCTAGGAATCCTTGCGCCTTCAAACCTACCGACATTCATCAGCCCAGCTACAAGGTCGGATTCTGTTTGGAAGACAGGAGCTGCCCCCGTTATTGTGTCAGCGGAACAATAAATGGGTTTTGGGCATCTACTATAATCAGGGACACCGGATGCTCGTGCATTATTGTCTCTGAGGAAGCCCTGCCTGACGCTGACGTCTCAGCTGCTCGAAGGTTAGTGTCGCCGATTATTTAGGTCGTGTTGACTAGTTCCCTGTTGTTAGGTGCTACCTGCGTTGCCCCTATTTCACTGGTTGGTCTAATGTGGTAAGAGCTCCCATTAAATTCGTTAGTGTTCTCATTGGTAATGATCCCGGAGTTCGTGACCCTAACAACCCGGAACCAGCACCAGTCTCCTCACCACCAGCGCCAGTCTCCTCGACACCAGCGCCAGTCTCTTCGCCATCTGCCGACGTCGCCTCGCCACCCTCACACGCCACCTCACTTCCAGCAAAGGTCCAAGCTGTGGAGACACGGTCGGCGAAAGTTAAAAACAACCGCATCCTCTGATTCTGCCGAAATTGTTGCCACTGACTGTGACGCCCAAGGGGTTCGCCAGGCTTCAAGCCTCGTGTACCACTCTGACGCGGGTAAGGAAGAAGGTGACTTCCGGGGAGGAGGATCTGGTTAGAGATGGGTCTGTTTACAAGTTTGTTTGTATTAATGGTCTATTACACAGGCCTTGTGTGTCATCCAAGCGACCAGCCAAAGTAGGTCGGTTTTTACTTGTTGTCCCTGCTCATTGTCGTAGTAACATTCTCTCTGTAGCTCACGAAAGCTCTCTAGCAAGACACTGTTCTCTTAGGAAAACATATAAGAACATAAGAACATAAGAAAATAAGGAGTCTGCCATAGGCCGGTTGGCCTGTGCATGGCAGCTCCTGTCGAGAGCTACTACCACTCTCTATCATCCATGAATCTATCCAGCCTCCTTTTGAAACTTTCCAGCGTTCCAGCACTTACTACAAAGTTGCTAAGCTTGTTCCACTCGTCAACCACCCTATTTGTGAACCAGTTTCTTCCTATCTCTCTCCTAAACCTAAACTTATCCAACTTAAATTCGTTGCTCCGAGTCCTATCCTGCTCGGATATTATAAGAACTTTATCTATATCCCCTTTATTGATTCCTTTCACCCACTTAACTACTTCTATCATATCTCCCCGCACTCTTCGTCTTTCTAGGGAATGCAAGTTTAGTTTCTTTAACCTATCCTGATATGGAAGGTTTCCAAGTCCCGGAATCATTTTCGTCATTCTTCGCTACACCGACTCTAGTGAATTGATATCCATTCTATAATAAGGGCACCAGAACTGAACCGCATAATCGAGGTGCAGCCTGACTAGCGCAAGATATAGTTGCAATAAGACCTCTGCACTCTTATTACTTACACTTCTAGATATAAAACCCAATACTCTGTTTGCCTTATTTCGAACATTAACGCACTGTTTTCAAGGTAAAAGGTCCGGGCTCACAAGTACCCCTAGGTCTCTTTCACAAGTCGACTTCTCTAGGTTGATGTTGTTTAGGCTATATACATGACAGTATTTGTTCTTCCAATATTAAGTACGCTGCACTTGCTGGTGTTGAATTTCATTTGCCATTTTTCAGACCACCCCTGCAGTTTATTTAGATCCTCCTGTAATGCATTTGCATCCTGCCCTGAATTAATCTGCCACCCTATTTTGGTGTCATCCGCAAACTTGCTTATGTCACTGCTGATACCAGTATCTAGATCGTTTATGTAGATTATGAACAAGAGTGGGCCTAGTACTGACCCCTGGGGAACCCCACTGGTTACACGGCCCCACTCAGATTTAACACCATCTACGCTGACCCTCTGCATTCTATCGGTGAGCCATGATTTTTTTCCAATTTAAAACTTTCCCCTCGATACCGTGAGCCTTAATTTTTCTCAGAAGCCTCTGGTGCGGTACTCAGTCAAATGCTTTGCTAAAGTCTAAGTAAATAACATCTTAATTTTCGTCATTATCTACTACCTCGAAGACTTTCCTAAAAAACGTCAGCAGATTTGTCAGACAAGATTTCCCATTGTAAACCCATGTTGAGAGCCGTAGATTAATTTGCTTTTCTCTAGATGCGATCGGATGCTATTTGCTATAATTGATTCAAGAAATTTCCCCACTACTGACGTCAAACTGATCGGCCGGTAATTTGACGCTAATGCTCTGTCTCCCTTTTTGAATATGGGTACTACATTTGCCTGTTTCCACAAGTCTGGCACAACTCCCGTGTCTAATGATTTTGTAAATAAATTTACGAGGGGTCTGCTAATCTGTTCCCTACACTCTTTCAAGACTCGAGGGAAAATTTCATCCGGCCCTGGGTATTTTGTCTTCTTTAGTTTATTTATCCTCTTAAGAACATCCTCTTTTCTGATAGTGATATTCTTTAATTTCTCTTCTTCCTTTTCCCTAAATATCAGTTCCACCTCTGGAATTTCCTCTCAAATTTTTTCTGTGAAACCTGATAAAAAGTAGCTGTTCAATGTTTTGCTTATTTCTCCACTGCCATTTATCACTTCTCCCCTCCCTGACTTTAAAGGCCCAACTTTGTCCTTGACCTTTATTCTATATACCTGGGATTCGCCTTGGGATTCACCTTGGATTCTCTTGCTATTTTGATTTCATAGTCTCTCTTTGCTTTCCTTACATTTTTCTTAACATTCCTAGATAGTTCATTATACCTCTTTCTGAGCTGCTCCTCCCCTCCCTTTAATTTCATATATATTCCTTTCTTTATTCCTATGGCATGTTTAAGTTTTCTGGTCATCCATCTTGGCTCATTCTTATTTGACCTAATTTTTCTGTATGGTATATTTTGTTCTTGTTCTTTATGTAGTATACTAGTGAATACATTATAGTCATGATCAATTGTTGTCATCTATGACCACACCCCTTCCTATTGGGGACTGACTTGACTGTTCCCAGGTGACCTCACCTAGGTATCTTCTTAACCCCTGATAATCTGCTAACCGAAAGTTTGGGACTCTGACCATATTGTCATTGTTTTTCGTTTCCCAATTTAGGGTGAACCTGATTTCTCTGTGATTACTGTTACCTAGTTTTTCCCCTATTGTCCTGTACTTCGTCTAGGAAGTCTTCAGATTCATAGTCACCTAAAATGTTGTCCGTCAATATTTCTGAAGCTGAAATCCCCCATAATGCACAGGTTGTTATATTTTGCTGCCCTACTCATTTCCTGCCATATGGGCTGAGCTGCTTCTTTCCCAAGACTTGGGGGCCTGTAAATCACTCCCATAATTAGTTTTTCTCTTCGTTCCGTGATTTCTACCCGTACAGACTGTTCCTATTTCACCCTTTATTGAATTATTAATACAACATTTTAATGTATCCTTGACGAAGAGTGCGACCCCTCCCCCCTTCCTACCTTCCCTGTCCTTGTGAAAAAGGTTGTACCCTTCTATGTGGTACTCTGATAAAAAAATTTTGCTCACCAGATTCATCCAAGTTTCGGTGATTGCTATGACGTCTACATTCTTGGTACATACAACCGCTCTCAGCAAGTCTATTTTATTTCTAACGCTCCTACTGTTTGTATAGTATACATTTAAACCTACCCTTCCCTGGTCCTGTTTTACCCCTTGTCCTGAGTAACCAATTTTACTTCCCAGGACCTGCTTGTTTTTTGACTCCCACTTTCCCCGACCTCTCTCTACTGGCGAAACCCCCCCTTTGGAGTGACAATTTCACGCTCCAGGGATGCAGACAACGTCTTTACCCCAGCACGAGACAAGTGTACTCTGTCACGACTGTACAGGTAGTCGTTGCCATAGAATCGTTGCCAGCTATCAATGAATGCCCAACCACTGTTTGCACAATGTTTTTCCAGTCGGCAATTTATAGCAATTGCCCTGGACAGCCATTCACGACCAACCCCTCTTCTAGGCAAGACACCACATACTATCGGGATCCCTCCCCTAATCTTCCCCATCGCCTCCCTATACCTCTTGAAAAGTTCCTCACTCCTAACCTTTCCTGGTCAGTTTTACTGGCCAGGTATGGGAGTGGATATTAGAGCCTTTTGTAGGAGTTGTGGTCAGTGCCCCCATATATCCACCAAAGGTAGAGTCAGTCCTGTTCCACTTGAACCCTTACCCATCATTACAGAGCCATTTTCTCAGGCAGCCATAGATTTTGTTGGATCGTTCTCACCCCCTTGCACTAAGAAGCCTAAATTATATCAAGCTAATTTGTTAAGGAAATATAATTGCAGGGCTCACATTGCACGTGTCCTTGACGACATTCCTAAGCTGGAGTCAGTCGAGGCACTACCCTGCAAGAGTTCCTGTGAAGTTCAGGTGCCAGACTCCAATGATCTCGGTTGCCAGTTACCGATAAAACCGGACGGGTTAGAAGAATCCCCTACTACTGGAAATAGGCCCAAACTTAAACCTGGACTGAAGTGGATCCCACGTGCAGTACCTTGATACAGCCTTACGATTTGGACATCAAGTTACCACTTATTCTTTTAATGTGACCATTCTTTAATTTGCTATGTGTATTTAAACATTCGTTGTAGGATGATTATGCTTTGTGTACTAATCTTAAGTCTTAATCTACCTTACAGTAGATTTTTGTTGGAGGAGCTGTGTCAGGGCTGTAACAAACAGGATGGTTGCCACTGGTCGTTGTAATTGTTCACGTCCACCACTTGGGGGGGTAGACGGAGGTGAGAACGTCACTGCTGCCTCGACACACACAGCAGACACTACCCAGCTAGCACCACAGCTGCACTTCACCACTGTTCATTCAAATTCTGGTTGTGTTTTCATCTCTGAGTTCCTGGACTCGTGGGCTGTTTCCCAAACCTTCACAAATCGACTGTCAATCTCAGGACACCTACCCCAGCTACAACCGCTGCGGCCACGTCATCGCCACTTCCTCCACACCATCTGTGCCACAGCGTTTCTCCTGTGTAGCAAGACATTGCCTGCCGGCGCCAAGTGAGGAAGCTGACTTGATTTTCCCCCTGAGAGTGGATCACTGCTTTCCAGAACCTTCCCCAGGGCCGCTGCCATTGGAAATATCTGTTCATTATTTGATTCCATTAATTGTTTGACTCCCGTTTGATTATTTGATTCCCTTAATTGTTGACTCCATTAATTGTTGACTCCTAAAATTGTTTGACTCCCATATAATTGTTTGACTCCTGTAATTGTTATTTGATGTTTGTGTGAGTGGTGTCAGAGTTTTGTGTTATTTTCATAGTAAAGAGATATCAATCTCGAAAGGTTGTTTGTTATCCCTCAGAAACCAAGGTTCTTGACTTTCCTTTTATAAGATCCTGATTAGGCTTGCAAGAGGTTCATATCCCTAAGTTCCAGGTCTGTAATGGCCCGTCTCATCAATAGAGCATATTATATAAATGGGTTATTTACATCTGATTTATATTCAGATTCATCCCCTGTAACTTTCCACAACCTATGAGTAAGACATGAACTGATCACGTGAAGGATAACTTTTCCAAGAGGGAGAAGCCCATATGTCAGCATCTACGTAAGCGTGCACCAGGGGCGACGCTCTTAGTCAGTCACTCACACCAACTAATATCGAACGGACGTTGATCCACGTTCATATTACATAAACGCCGTCCTTTCACATTCACCTTATATGTTACGCTGGTTAATTCCCCAGTTAACCAGGTTGGTACACATATAATATAATTGGGCTTTTGATAACGAAACCCAATTTAAGTTTCTTGTTTTATTATAAAAGTATTATGTTTATAATTCCTGAGTGTATATGAACCGTAAGCTCCACTATTTATGAGTGAATGAGAAAGGACGGCGTTTATATAATATAAACGTGGATCAACGTCGTTCGATATTAGTTGGTGTGAGTGAGTGACTGACTAAGAACGTCGCCCCTGGTGCGCGCTTACTTAGATGCTGACATATGGGCTTCTCCCTCTTAGGAAAGTTACCCTTCACGTGATCAGTTCATGTCTTACTCATAGGTAGGGAAAAGTTACAGGGTGGTAAATCTGAATATAAATCAGATGTAAATAACCCATTTATATAATACGTTCTGTTGATGAGACAGGGGCCATTACATCACTCGGTCACCTAGCAGCCAAGCTCCGTGAGGCCTAAATAAGCTCACAGAGTACAGCACTTCCTAGACACCCATAACCATGTTATAAACAGAGGTGTAGACACTAAGCTGGGGATTCTACGACTGTAGGGGTATTAGCTACTACAGGGGACCTATACTTCAGTGTCTTACAGGTTAAAATGTTATGAACAACGTTCATCTTGGATGACACCGACTTATAATAACAGAATAGAAACATGATTGCCAAAATTAACATAATTGTGGGAATTGTGAGACTTGGTATAGCAAATTCCCGTGATAAATAAAATGGCAAATTATTACTCAAATCAGCAAATTGTGTCTCTTTCAAGAATGCAATGACTTTTAATTTCTCTGAAACAATATGAATACCCTTTACAGACTTGAGTTTTATATTTAAGGCAAAGTGCTGACAAGTAGGAAAGGTCCGTAATGAACTACAAGTGATTTCACAATAATCCGGAGCCTTGTAATGCCCTTTCACAACTAGCTGCTTAACACCATCATGGCCTTTTAAAATAACGGCAGCAGTATTTGGAAAGAACAAGTACTGCACATTGTGAAGATGAGCGTGAAACACAGTTTTGACACTAACTGGCCTATAGCTGCATTGCACAAGTGCTGTACATACATTGGTTTGTATGACTGCCACTTCACATATTCCCTCTGCAGCAGGAATAAACGCGAACATATAGGCTGGATATACGTGTAGGTGTAGATATGACGACCTCCACCGTGACAGTACCTTAAGATCCTCTAATGCCAATAAAGAATAATCTTCATCTATCAGGAAAAGTTCTTAGGCCTATCCAGCGTATACAGTGTGTCATTAACAAACCAGGGGAAGGGTTCTAAATGCCATGCATTAAACTGATGTTGCCCACGCATAGGAATGTGGATGAGAATAGCATTGTGCGTGAGTCGACTCCAACAGCGGGTAATAATATACTACCTCATTGTCATTAAAAATAGGAGTTAAGTTATACTGCAACTTGGCTATCTGTAAAGCGTCAAGAAGCAAAGGCACAAGCTTTGCGTCCACACGTCCTATCCCTGCATCTACTATGCTGTCAATTAGTTCATTTTTACAGGTTATAATCTTCTGAACTGAAATTTCCGCAGCATGCAAATATTCCGTGAAATAAAGGAGCCACTCTAACGTCGGGATTGACTTCTGTAACCTACTAACAATCCTCGATACTTGGTTAGACTCCGATATTATCGCATTAACCTTTGATTCTAAAGCAGTAATCGCATGAAAGGTTTGAGAAATAACACGATTCTGCTGAGATACAGCTTGAACGACAATGCTCATTCGGTCCCCCAATTTAGCTACATCATCGGCCGTTGCCGTGCCAAACAAAGTGCTTTGGATAAGACCCACAGAATTAAATAAACCCCTTTTTCGTAGTGTCTGAGAATGCACTTCCTTAGCAAGATCCACTTCAGAATTAGTAATCTCTCTCCAACATCGACGAGAAGCTTGCGAAGGTTCTGGAGACGAAAGTGTAGAAGGTCAATAGTTTGCGAAACTATCGTCGATTCATTAGTAGTCCTTGTAACTCATCCTTGATGTTCACCACGTCCTCAACTATGAGAACGCGTCCAAGAGGTGCAACTAGCGCACCAGGCCACAACACAGTGATGTTCCAAGCCATTCTGTAAGAGATTACACACGTGTTAATATCTACTTGCAGAACGAAGTTTCATACAATAGTCAATGGGCACACACTGCTTCTGTACAGTCTGTTATGAGGGCCTGAGCTGCCACCATTTTATGAGGGCCTGTGTGTCAGTAACAATTCCTTTTACTCTCATACTTATTACCATTGGTAGCGTGACGAGAGGAGGCTCGTGGGTAGATGTAATGATAGTATCAAGCAATAGGGAAGAAATAACGGTAAATACTGTAGGCAAATAATAGACACAATATACAAATACAAAATTTATTTAAACATTAATATGAACTTAGGAGAAAGAATTTATATGAACCAACAGACGAAATCTAGTAATAGGCCCTCAGGCTCAACATACTCACACCACTACTGGGTGGACATACTCAATAATACTCCCAACCCTACTGGGTGGACATACTCAATAACACATAACTCTTATAGTCACTTAGCACCATAAAGACCAAGGCAACTGCCACTACAACACTCAGTCGTCAGGAGTGATACTCAAGCAACAGCCATGGGGTCCAGCCACCATAGGGTACTTTCCGACGATCTCTGAAGATCCCAGTGGATTAACTCCACCACACAAATAGCCCTACTGAGTTAAACACTCATCCACCAATGATGGGGGCTGGTAGTGGTGTGGGGCTTGGTGATCCGCGGTCACCTCGCAGGCCGAGCGTTAGGGCCAGACGAGCCAGCTATGGGGGCCATAGGTAGTCTGAAGTGTCTGACGGCCGGGTCTCACGAAGGTAACTGAGCCTACTGGACCTCGGACATCTCCCCAGACATAGTGGATACAACATCCACGCTACAGACACGGCCTAGGCTGCGTTAGGGACCTGTATGGGTGAAGGGACGGTCACTTACTAACAGTGACAACGACATCACATTTCAGGGGACGTTGAAGACGTAAATATGACTTCACTCAGAGCATATCAACTACGTTACTGTAACACTTGCACAATCAACTACTAATTGGGTCAAATCACTTAGAGAAGGGCGAATTACAACACAGAGTGGAATGGCCTACCTGTCTGGGTGAAGGGACGGGCACTTACTAACGGTACAAATGCCCGCGGCACCTTCACTCAAGATAGGCCAGGGAGTCCACCTACTTCTATTCCGATGAATTAATTTACTGTACACTCTGGCGTTGAAACTGACACTATGAACTCAGTTTCATTCCCTACTATTATCTTCACTAACAATGCTCTGACTCAGCTATCAAAAGCAAAATTAAATTGATTACAAAGGGTTGGATGGCAACAGGTCCCAACATACAGAGTCTGCTACGAAATCCGCGGATTATATTCAAAGTTCCCTTAAGACAAAGACGGGGAAACAGAGAAAACGGGGGACGTTTCCACTGGGGGACTCGGAAGGTTTTGTGGACGTTTGAGCGTAATATGAATCCTTAAGGTTTTCAGGTTAGCCGTTATCACGATCATTACACTGTAAAGAGGTGTCTATCACATCATCATCAAATGTAGGCAATAAATTCCCATGGGTCTTCTTAAGACGATCCGCATGCACGACATCTACTACCTGTGCGTTTGGCTTCCAAATTTTAAATTTGGTGCCTGTTTCTTTGGCAATAATGCGGAATGGACCCGAAAACTTAGCCGAAAGCTTGGAGTTCCTTTCAGGTTCTCTTACCATAACAGCATCGCCTACGTTTAACACGACAGGTTTAGCATGTTTATGTTGCTTGATCATCATTTCGGCGCGTGACGCCGCTAAATGTGATCGTACTTGGGTATGAATATCCGTAAAGACACGAATTTCTTTTGCCGCGAAATCATCCATATTATAAACAGGGTTCGGCGCATCTGTAAGTCTGTCGTAAGGTAGACGTTTATCTGTACCATAGACAATGTAGTAGGGTGATTTGCCCATAGAGCTATTAATCGACCCATTCATTAATAGACGCTGCAACCTGTGGTAACCAATCTTCCCATGTGTATTGCAAATCACTCACAATCGGGCGCAGTATCTCCAGGATCGAGCGATTGGTTCTCTCAACAAGGCCATTAGCCTGTGGATGATAAGCTGTCACAAAATTTTGCCTACTTGAATATTGCGCACATATTTGCTCTACTAGTTCATTCTTGAACTCTGTCCCATTGTCAGAGAGCAGAACTTTAGGCGTAGTATATGGACATATAAGATTCATCACTAATGCATAGGCCACAGAATCGGCTGTTTTATATTTTAGTGGGACCAAGACCACGAATCTAGAAAAATGATCCACACACACTAAGACGTACGCTGATCCCTGATGACTCCTCGGGAGTTGTAACAAGTCAATAGCGACTGTGTCAAACGGCCGGTCTGGTGTAGGATATTGTAGAATCGGGGCCGGTGATCCTGTAGAACCTTTATGTTGAGCACATACCAAACATTTAGCAATGTGCAATTCTATGTCTTTCTTCATTGTGTTCCAGAAATACTTCTTTCTTAATTCCGCTAAGCATTTGTCACGACCCTGGTGACCTGCCTGTGGGACATCATGGAACGATGTTATAATCGTTTTACACAACCTGTCAGGTACGACTATATGAGAAACATTACCCTCCGGCGTCTTTTTCGACCTATGGAGTATGTTATGTCGTAATTCAAACTGACTTAAGGGAGGAATTAATTTGGGAAGTTTAACATCCTCTCCCGATTCGAGAGCAAAAATGACTGCTGACCATAATGGGTCGCGTCGTTGCTCATCTTCCAGTTGCGAAAGAGTGAAGGTTGATACAGGCATTACTGGTGCTATATTTCTTGACAAAGCGTCGGCGACAACATTCGCCCTTCCCGGTAAATACCTAAACTCGGGGTCAAATTCCTGAATTGTCAGATACAAGCGTGCTAATCTGCCTGATAAGTTTCTACCATGTTACAGCTCAGTTACTGCCGCATGATCCGTAAAAACAGTTATCTTATAACCAAAGATAATGTCTTTAAATTTCTTAAGTGCCCACACAACGGCTAACGTTTCTAAATGCGTTACCGAATAACGTGTTTCATCATCAATAAGCTTGCGACTTGCAAAAGCTATCACTCTAAACTTTCTACGCGTATCCTCTTGCATGAGCACGGCTCCGATTCCAAGTCCAGAAGCGTCAGTACAGAGAGTGAAAGTTTGAGTGTAGTCAGGGAAGGCTAGAACAGGGGCATTGGTAAGCGCTATCTTCAATGCCGCAAAACTATTTTCGTGTTCAGTATCCCATAAAAACATTGCATCATTCTTGAGCAACCTTGTTAGGGGCGATGCTAATGTTGCATAGTTCTTGATGAAAGAACGATAATGTCCAGATAAGCCAAGAAAACTACGCACATAATCAACTGAAGTAGGACGCGGGAACTGAGATACAGCGTTGACTTAATCATCTACTGTATGTATGCCCTCACCATCAA
Source organism: Homarus americanus (assembly GCF_018991925.1). Classification (NCBI taxonomy): domain Eukaryota; kingdom Metazoa; phylum Arthropoda; class Malacostraca; order Decapoda; family Nephropidae; genus Homarus; species Homarus americanus. Next base: position 19,530,826 of record NW_024722227.1, on the reverse strand, counting down.
CTACATGATCAAGGAAATGGATTCTGAATTTTAAAAACTCACACTTCGAGAGTTTAATTTTAAGGCCTGCTGTGGAAAGGTTTTCCAACACTTCACGCAGTTTAATGAGATGGGAATCAATGTCCTTACTGACTACTATGAGATCATCCAAATGAGCGCAGACTGTGGTACCAATCAATCCGGCAAACAGGGTGTTGATCATTCCTTGAAATGTTAGTGGGACATTTCTGAGACCAAATGGCATCCGGAGGAACTCAAAGTGGCCCAAGGGCGTGCTAAACGCCGTGACCTCTCGTGATTTCTCATCGAGTGGTATTTGCCAATACCCACCAAGCAAATCTAAGTTGCTAAATACTGCATTATCCTTACCTAAGGATTGCAATATGTCACTCAAGACAGGCATAGGGTACCTATCTGGGATCGTTTTTTTCATTAACGCGCCTGAAATCAATATCAGGGCGCCATCCACCATCCTTTTTGGGGACGAGGAATAAGGGGCTATTAAAGGGGGACTTAGAATGCTTAATAACATTCTCATCCAACATATCTTGCACCATATCTTTAATTACAGCACGGTGGCTATGAGGTAGTCTGTAAGCTGGTACATATATAGGATTTGTTCCCTCCTTTAACGCTATATGATGGGATGTTAAATCTGTCTGACCTAGCTTTTCCCCTGGCAAGGCTACAATATTTCTATAGTCAGCAAGCAGCTCTAAAAGGCGTGTCTTACCCTGAGGATGATCGATCACCTTAACATGTGGCGCTATTTGATCTTTCCTCTCCTGCCGAGTCTGTTGGGATTGCGTAACAATACTACCAATTGGGAATTTTGTAGGACGTACTTCAACATTGTTGTGATATACTAGAAAATCACACAAATAACATCCTTTCTTTAATATCCGTTGAACGCCTGTTCTATTCAGAATCAGTACGTCTGTCAAACCACCAGGGCGTATCGTGCTCAACGTAGACTCGCACGACAACCCTTTTACCTTGCACATTTCCAGGAAACATACAACATCTGTGCCCGTGTACACGTCGGGTAATTCGACAGTTGCTTTGGTGAATTCCTCATTCTGGTAATGGAGAGTACTCTTCAAAACTGCAGGTATGATCTTCCAACTATTGCTGCTATAATCACGCTGGGAAAGTGTGGGTGTGAGGTCATGAGGTAGCTCTGATGCATTTTCCTCCTTCCTCTTAATGGGATTGGTGGACAACACTTTCGACCTAGCGGTGAGCCTTGGGTCAGAATGAAGTATAGCGTTGTAGGAAACACCTTTAAACGTAATAGTATTATTACGTGGATGAACCAAGTAACCCGTCAGCTGGCGAATTAAACTGCTGAACTACATAAAAGTCTTCGTAGAAGGGAGAACCACATCTTGAGAATCTGAGTGGTAACATCACCATTCTGTTAATGCTCAACTGAGTGCCTGATACTCTTTCGAGCTCAGCGTTACTAGGCCTCCATTTGAAGTCGCGGTGAGGGAATTTACGTTGTAATTCCTGATAGGATGTCAAGGCCAAAACATTAGCGCATGCACCCGTATCTATATCAAGAGCCAATCTTGTACTATCAACCCTCACCGGCACTGAGAACCCTTCCACTTTGCTTAGCGCCGCTACTAACGAGGCCGCTATAGAAATGTTGTGGGTCTATGTTTGTCTTTGGTACCCCCAAAATGTTCTACACTACTGAGGGTATACACAAACACTTGTTATCTTGAAAATAGGTTCTTATTCTCGTACGGGAGATATACAGAGGTGACCAAAGAAGCTCGCTTCCACCATAAGGACTGGTGGTCTTCACTCTATGTATTACTGCGTGCTGGCCTGTACAGATGCCAGCATTCACAAGCTGAATACATAAAATGTAAATATGATAATTTATATACATAACATGGTGCATAATAAATGGAAATATTACATAGAATTAAAACATGTTCTGTAATACTTTACTATACATAATTAATACAGAAATATAATAATACACAGCTTAAGGTACTACTTCGTGTCCATATCATACACCTCCCTCCCCCCTATACGCTCATAGTTTCATCTTGAGCGGACCTTTTGTTTCTGAGTCGCTCGGGCCTGCGGAGTGCTGGGGCAGAAACACAAGGTGGGGACGGATTTACTGTAAAGACATCAGTATTAGGGGACTCAACTGTGGAAGGGTCAACACTAGGCAGCTCCACATGTCGGAGGAAACGACGGTTCCTCCACCATACTCTACCACTAGGAAGACGCACTTGGTAGTCCCTGGACCGGCCAATACCCATGACAACCCCAACCTTGTCCCAGCGGTGAGATACCGGATCTTGAATCCTGACCTGCTGGCCGATACTCAACCTGGGAAGGGGGCGGGCATGACAGTCGTACCGAGCAGCGACATCTGCGGCTCGTTCTGCTGCACGGCGGTCACATTCTTCAGTCTTGGCCTGCCATTCTTGAGAAAAAGACTTCGGGTGGGCAGGAACACAAGACCTGAGATGATGTCCGTATAGAACCTGGGCTGGGCAGCGTCCGGTGAAGTTCGGGGTGTTGCGTAACTCTAACAAACCTCGATCGAAGTCCTCGCAGTCGATATTTCCTGAGGGTGACACCTTAAGGATCAGGTGTTTAACAGTCTTGACTGCGGCTTCAGCGTGTCCATTCGCCTGGGGGTAGTGGGACGAGGTCACGACATGACGGACTCCCCAACGGTCCATGAAGTCCCAAAACTCGTGGCTGGTGAACTGGGGTCCTCCATCAGTCCTGAGGCGGAGGGGAACACCAACTTCTCTGAAGTAATGCCTGAAATCCCGGATGGTAGCAGTAGCCGTTGTATCACTACCACAGGGGACGACAACAGGCCATCCAGACAATCGGTCGGCAATGACGAGGAAGGACTTCCCTGCCACTGCAAAGAAGTCGGCCGACACAGACTCGAAGGGTCTTGAAGGGTTATCGTCGCACATTAAAGGTTCCTGTTGCTGGCTGGGTTGCAGAATCTGGCACGGCTCACAGGCACGGACGGTACTTGCAATGTCCGCGTCGATTCCGGGCCAAAATACAGTCTCCTTCGCCCGTCGATTGGTGGCCTGCACTCCTCGATGGCTGTCGCGAAGGCTGGTGAAGGTACGGCGGCGTAGGGCAGCAGGAATGACTACTCGTGGACCATACAAGACGAGGTCTCCATCACAATAGAGGTCCTCGCGTATCTTCCAGTACGGGAGTGGCTCTTCATGAAGGTCGTATCGGTTAGATGGAAATCCCTGAGACACACAGTCGACGAGCCGGATATAGGAAGGGTCGGCCCGGGCTGCGGTGCGGAGATCTTCAAGGTTCTTGTCTGCATCCGGTGCTGTAGACTCTTCTGATGTGAAGACGGCCTTCAATGAAACTACTGACTTGAGGGATGCAGCAGCTGTAGAACACAACATCTCGTCCTCTGGGGTGGGGCGACTGACAGGGTCGCTGGACAGGGCATCCGGGATGCACAGCAGCTTACCCGCACGCCACACAGCCGTGAAGAGATAAGGCGAGAGCTTCTCTTTCAGACATTGAAGGCGAGGATTCTCTACTGCATCCAAAGAGTAGTGATTGATAATAGGTACAAGAGGGCGATGATCCGTGAAGAGGGTGAAGTGCTGAAGTCCTATCAGGTAGAAGCGGCACTTCGCCAACGCCCAGACAACAGCCAACATCTCCAGCTCAATCGTGGCATATCGGGTCTCGGCGTCCGTCAGGAACCGGGATCCACACTGAATTAAGCGGAGTTGTCCACCGCCATAGTCCTGCAGAAGGGCGTAACCAATGCCGTAGAGTCTGGAGGCGTCAGTCTGGAGGACGGTGGGTAGGGCTGAGTCATAACAGGCGAGGACAGGTGGACTTAAGAGGGCCTGCTTGACTCGCTGGAAGGCCTCTTGATGATCTGGGGTCCACAGGAATGTCCTCCTGGGGCTCAGCAGGGGGCGTAACGGCTGGGCTGCGGCGGAGATGTCAGGCGAAAATTCAAACAGCTGATTGACCAGACCCAAAAAAGAACGGAGGTCTGTCAGGTTGTCAGGGGTTGGAAAATCCCTGATTCCACTTAATTTCTCCGGGTCAGCTGCGATACCTGATGCTGAGAGAGTGTACCCACAGAAGTTCACTGATGGTGCGGCGACTACAAACTTGTCAGCGTTGAGGGTAATCCCGTACTTTCGACATCTGGTGAGAACTTCATATATTCGGGAGAGGTGGGCACAGTAGTCTTCGTCATGGAGTAAAATATCATCAACCACCTTGACACAATTCGTGACTCCTTGAAGGGCTGCGTCACCACGTTGACAGAATGCATCGCCCGTAGCAGCAAATCCCATGGGGCCTCTGCAATACTGATATCTTCCATATGGTGTGATGAATGCAGTCAAATGTTGGTCTTCTTCGGCCAACTCGATCTGCCAATAACCACATAAGGCGTCCATCGTTGTAAAAAACTTCGCCTTCGGGTCCACATTTCGAACAGCTGCGAAGGGTGTGGGTGAAGGGTGGGCTGGACGGGAAACTTGCTGGTTAAGCTTTGACAGATCGGTGGTGATTCGTACTCCACCACGAGGTTTGGCGACGGGGACGAGAGGGTGGCACCAAGGTGAAGGTTCGCGCCGGCCGGCTTGATGATTCCCTGAGCAACCATGGAGTCAAGCTCTTGTCTAACTAGCTCCTTGTAGGCGTGAGGAATCAAACGAGGGGTGTAGATGGCAAAAGGTGTAGCACCATCCTTAAGATGAATCTTCATAGGTGGACCCACCATCGGCTTGAGTGGTGTGGATCCCAAAGATTTCTTCGTAACCAACACGTCAGCAAACTCCTTGAGAAGGTAAGCTCTTGCATCAGAAGGGGACGTGTTAGTAAAGATAGGGAGTTCCTTCAACCTGTTGACATAGGTGATCTTTAAAATAGGTTTGCGGAATTCCTTGGAAATAATGGCCAACTCTTGACAATGGCCATATGATAAAAGCGGAGTCGGGATCCCATCATGAACATCAATCCGGGCTGAGCAAAACTGCTTACCAAAGGTAAGAGTAGCCCAGAAAGATCCCAAAGCTGGAGCCATCTTGGAACCATCAGCTGTCAGTTTCGTTGCCTGAGGAGGGGGCTGTAGGTTGCTCCGGGGTATTCCCAAACTTCCTAAGTGTTGTGGACCAATTACTGAGACGTCAGCACCGGTGCCAGGTAACATCTAAAGACTGGATGACAAATTACCGTGAGAAATGACGACATTGATGTGCTGGGGCGTCGTGTCTGTGGAACTATGTACACGACGGCAGGAACGACTGGACACAGTGTCTTGATGCTTGCCAGAAGGAGGGGGCGCGCCAGCACTACCTGAGGATGACTTCTTGGATCATAGGTGGTGTCCTCTCTGTGTCTTCTTACGACAACATTTGTCATAATGGCCCACACGACCACAAAGTCTGCACTGAACTTTGCTAGCAGGGCACTTGACTGTGTAAGCCCAGTGACCCTGGCGGTCGCAACTTCTGCACACGCTTTGAGCAGCTGGGCACTGGGAGGCTTCATGCTGTCTCGCACAGCTGTTACACAAAGCTGCTGCTGAAGGTGTAGCTGGAGGGTGAGGGGTGGGGTTACCTTGCTGCTTCTTACCCTTTCTGTAGGAAGACACTGCCCTCACCTGGTCAGGTTGTGAACGTAAAGCTGAAGTCGCACACCTGGCGGCCTCGTATGCTCGACATTTTGTAACTACGTCTTGAAGGGAGGAAGTGGGGTCGAGTGAAATGAGACGCTGAACTAGCTCTTGATCTCGGACACCCGTTAAAATGATTGTCTTGAGTTGTGTCTCTTCACAGATTTGAGAATTTCCAGGACAAACATTAACTTCCTCTGAACATCTTTTGAGTCTTACAAAAAATGCATCAAAAGATTCTCCATCAAGCTGCTTACATTGGAGGAGTTCTCTTCTTCTGAGTGCTTCATTGCGCTGTCCCTTAACATGTTCCTGTAATTTGTCGAGCACGGCCTCTACCGTCAGAGTTGTCGTAGGAGGCACTTGAAGTGTGTGATCGAGAGTACGTTGTGTCTCTAAGGACAAGCACATACGAAGCTGTATCATCTGTTTAGTCTGTGGTAAACTTGACAGGTCAACCATTGTTGCATAGTCTTGCCAACGTTGACGCCATTCCCGAAATATCTGATAAGAAGCGTCAGACTTCAGAGAGGGAGGCGTTTGTGCTGCAGCCTTTTGAGGAATTGTTGAATCGACTCTGGGAAATGAGGTACCAGTACCTCTAGTCGTATCAGCGTTAGTAGTAGCAGACGAATCTTGTACAGTAGATCGTTGTGGGGAGGCTAACAGAGAAATCAAGACTTCAAATCTGGCTTGATCCTTTCTTCTTCTCAGGTCATCCTCACTTCTACATATATCTTCTAGTTCTCTGCGTTGTTGTTCCTCTTCGTGGCGCCGTCTTTCAGACTGTCTGTGCCGAATTTCTTCCTCTTCTCTCCTTGCAATATCGTCCTGGCGTCGAGAAGTTTCCATCCACTTAATCAGTTGAAGGAGATCTGTGGACCAATGCATCGCAGGAGAGCTTGCTCGCGACGAACGAGGAGATTCTGTGGGTGATTGGGCATTGTCACTGTGGGGAGTGTGGGGCCTGAGTGTGGGTGGGGAGAGGTCTCCCAGACAACTCATAATCCCATCGTCCAGGGTATCATTTTGATCCCTGTGAGACATGCCGACGGCTTCTGTACTCTATCTGTGCAAAAGACCGGGTCAGCCCCTCGTAATCTATGCACAGAATTACAGAAGTCTGAAGTAATTCCCAAGAATTTAATATAAGGTGGGTCTGTGAGTGCGTGTGTGTGTGTGTGTGAGGCTTGGCGCGCTGCCAGACGTATGAGCAGCTGGGCATCGTCGAGCGGTCAGTTACCATATGTCCAGGGACGAGAGCGGACCCACTGCTGGACCAGCTCCCTTAGTCATCTGACCGCAACTTGCGCAGACAATTCTGATTAAAATACACAACACAGCACTTCACAAAACACTTCACTTCACAGCACAGCACTGTACACAGCATAGCACTTCACAACACTGTAAGTCCAGGGGCTTGTACAGTAGTCTTGCTGTAAATCCTTGAAGCTGAAGACGAGACGCCATTAACACAGTCCGGGCGAGAAGGCTGGGTCCACTGTATCTTACTGAGAAACATTCACTGCGCCATCTATTTTTGTCTTTGATACCCCCAAAATGTTCTACACTACTGAGGGTATACACAAACACTTGTTATCTTGAAAATAGGTTCTTATTCTCGTACGGGAGATATACAGAGGTGGACAAAGAAGCTCGCTTCCACACCATAAGGACTGGTGGTCTTCACTCTATGTATTATTGCGCGCTGGCCTGTACAGATGCCAGCATTCACAAGCTGAATACATAAAATGTAAATGATAATTTATATACATAACATGGTGCATAATAAATGGAATTATTACATAGAATTAATACATGTTCTGTAATACTTTACTATACATAATTAATACAGTAATATAATAATACACATCTTAAGGTACTACTTCGTGTCCATATTATACAGTGGGGAGAAGCAGGAAACATTGTACCTATCCCTCTCCTTGTTGTGGCGAGCGCTGGTCTTCCCCCGACGTCTTGTCTTGGGAACGCTTCTGTTTACTCTTGTACGCCACTTGTGTTTTACCAAAGTCCACTTTCCTAATCTTCATTACTAAGCCGCACTCTTGTGTGCTATGAGATGTTGACTTGTGTAGTGCGTACCACTTGTGTGCCTTCTGGGTAGGTGGAGGTGTCGCCTTAGCTGCCTCCGTGTATGACCTTGTGATCTGCTTGGCACCGGATGTCTCCTTTAATTTTACACTATTACCCTGGAGCTGGAAACAGTCTTCAATTACATGGCCTCTTTTATGACAATGAGCACACCGTAAAGAAGTACCTTGTTTGTATGTCCGGTGTTGAGGTGCAATCAGAGCCACTGGTGTCGTATGAGGAATTTGGGGTGGTGTCATCTGTGCCATCTGTGGTTGCGCCGTAGTCGGACTGCTGGACCCGGAGCTGCGAAGACCTGCCTCTTTTGCTGCATGTTTGAGCAGTCTGCAACTTTGTTGTGATAGGACACTCAATCCTAGTGATTGTACTTACTCAACATAGTGACGGTGTAATTACCATCACAGATTGTACGGAAAATTCCAACTTCTGGAAAACAAATATTTGGGCTCCCCAAATTTTGACTACTACCCGTGCGTCTACGTCCTGGATTGGCCAATCAGTGGTGCCCCACGGTGGCGTGATACATGCACGTTTACTGCGGTGCTCTGATTGGCTAACCGAACGTGGCGTGGTAGGTAGGCTGTTTCTACTCTCTAAGTCCTCTTCTTTCCTTTTTTCATCCCCCTCATGCACTCCGTTCTTTGAACGGGAGGCGGGACTTAGCGATACGGTCGATCCGGCAAGGGAACCTGTGATAGTGCAGGGCACCCCTTGTCCGGGGGTCACCGGTAGGTGGCAACTTTCTTAGACATAACTATAGTCACAGGTAACCTGGGTGCAGAACCCTACGAGCCCGACGCCCGTCCAAGAGGGGGGGGCGGGGTCACTGCTCCCAGGCAGGAGCCCTGTGTTATAGGTAGGATTAGATGTAATCAAGAAGATGACAACAAGCATTAGAATAAAACATAGAGATAAGGGACACTCTATTGGAAGGGGAAAAGTGGCAGAAATCACTTACAACAAATTGCAAGTCCCACTAACAAGAATATTCAGCACCAATGAAGGTTTTAAAGTAATCTGTAAAGATGACTTTGATTCAGATAAAATCCTTTCAAAAGAAGCCAGAGATATATTTTACAATGAAGGCCTTGTTGTTGTCATGCCACCAGAACAAAAAGCAAAAAGATCAGTTTTCGTTCGTCAAGTCGACCAAGAGATCGGGAGGAAGACATCTGAAGACCTGAAAGATGAACTGGAACGCCAAAACAGGTGGATGAAGATTGAAGAAGTCATTAAGATAAAAGACTATACTCATGTTTTTAAGATTACTTTTGAAGAAGTGTCAATATGGCTGAGAAAGTTTTACAACAGGGCTTTCTAATATTCAACATGTCAGTCACACCACATCAAATAAAGAAGGAGACATTCATCAGTCTGCAAACTTGCTTCTCCTGCTACAAATATGAAGAACACACAACGAGAGACTGTCCGGAAAAAGAAAAAAAGTACTGCTCAGATTGTGCAGGCGACGACCATACCTACACTGAATGTAAGAATACACATGTTGGCTGTCTCAACTGTAAGAGAAACGGGAATGCATACATAGGACATAGGACGTTAGCAATGGCATGCCCAATAAAAAAACACATGATAAAGTACAAGGAACAAGAAACAAGGAAAAAGGAACAAGACAAGAAGGATACGACATACGTCGAAATAGCCAAGAGAGCGGTCCAAGAGGCTCATAGACCAGAATCCACCATATTAAACCTAAGTGAGCCAATACATGATAAGGTAATGATTAGTATGATCCATGCACATTTGCACAATATCATTGCACCCGGATCATACAATGAGGAATTAAGGAAAATGTTTAAATTGAATAGCCTACCAGAGATGATATTTCCAGAGAATCCACAATCCGAAAAACTATTTCAGGCAACATATGCAAGCGAACTGAGAGAAAGACTACAGCTAGACAAACAAAGGTTTGAGCAAGGAGCAACAGCTGATACACAAGGAACACAAGCGACTGATAGAGATCCCAGACAAATGACTAGAAGTGACAAAGAGAAGATAGAAATAACAAAAGGACAGACTATAAGACAAAGGAGTAGGAGGAGAGAAGATAAGATGGAAACTGAACACAATATACAACCTGAATCTGCTGAAGATATTGGATTAAAAGTTATCACTACAACAAAACATGGAATCCCAACATCGAGACCAACAGGAGGGACAATAGTAAAAAACTGTGAAGGAGGGATATACAAGTGGACATATCAAGAAAAATCCCTAAGTGAAGATTATGTCTGGTCACTAATTACTACGGACAAACTAAAGATTACGACCAATGACTTTAAAATAGTAGACCCGTCAGAGTTTAGAAGAGTCAGAAGCGGGAAACAGGATGATAGGTCTCCACTTCAACAGTTACAATCCAAGTATAAGAAATAATGGACAATAGACAAACAGTAAGAACTTTAAGAATAATACAACACAACGTAAGAAACTGGAAGACCGAGAGAATTAACCTAAGTAATATATATCAAGAAATTGACCCTGACATTATACTAATAAACAGTCACGGTGAGACAGAAAACAACAACATAAAACTCTTTAACTATTATGTAAACCAAAGAAATAAATCGGGCGAGAAAAATGACGGAGTAGCGATAGCGGTTAAAAGAAACTTAAAATTTAAACTAATTGATGACTTCCAGGATGAATTTCTAGCAATAAAAATAAATACAACTCAAGGAGACGTAATTATTGCTACTACTTATCTCCCACCGAGACGACCCTACTTACCTATAGAAGACCTATTAAAATTGGCTAACAATAGTCATCCGATGTACATCTTAGGAGACTTTAACGCCAGACATAGGATTTTTGACAATACAAATAATAACGTCGTGGGAAACGCCCTTAATCAATTAATAAATTTAGGGAAAATCAATCATCTGGGTCCTAACTTTCCAACCTGGAGAAATCACAATACACAATCGACACCAGACAAAATTTTAACCAACAACAAAGCCTTTTTCAATTACCATATAATACAGGGACCTCTTACAGGCAGTGACCATCTGCCAATTATACTAACACTGTCAACAAGCCCCATACAGATACCAATAAAAAAGAGACTGAAAATGAGTAAAACAGACTGGGACAGCTTCAAAGACGACTTAAGTAATCACCACTCGATTAACCTACAAGGGAAAACAACAGAAGATATAGACTCAGAAATGGACAGACTGCACTCAGCAATAAAAACATCTATAACCAAACACACTCCTACTTCACACTTTAGAACATTACCCAACAACAGACTACCAGAAGAAGTTAAATTAATCCAGACCTATTACAATGAAATAAACAGGTATATGGAAAGACACGGCAGTAACAGATGGCTATATACGACACAGATAGCACTACAGATAAAATTAAGAGACGCATGTAAGGAAGCAAACAATAAAAAATGGAATGATATTATAATGGCGGCTGACATGACTAAAGACACAAAAACATTTTGGACTTCCATAAACAAGATGATGGGGCACAACAAGCAAAAAACACCATACATTAAAGACCAAAATGGAACAAAATTGCACGAGGAAAATGAACAAGAGTCAGCATTCAAAAGGGAATGGGTAAAAGTTTTTAAAATATCAGATGAGGAAAATGAAGATTTTGATAGTGAACACGAAGAAAGGATAGAAGAAGAAATGGGAAGACAAATACATAGAATCACCCCAAGGCAATATATAGACTATAACTTATTACCTAATAATCAAATAATAACCATGGGAGAAATGATGCACTGTCTGAGGAAATTTAAGGAAAAAGCCCCTGGGCTCACAGGTATTACACGAAATATGATCATGAATCTACCTGAAAACATTTTAAATACACTATTAAACATTTATAACGCATGCTTAATAACTGGTTACTTTCCAGACAAACTAAAATATGCTAAAATGATATTTATTCCTAAGGAGGGTAAGGACAATAAGGAAATATTAAACTACAGGCCAATATCTTTATTAGAAATTACCGGGAAACTATTGGAAAAATATTAAATTCAAGACTTATAGCCTTTTTAACACAACATGGGAAAACTAACAACAGACAACATGGATTTATGCCCAATAGAAATACCCTAACTGCAATAGCTACAATAACGGAAATAATTGCAATAGAAAAAAGCAAGGGTAACCAGATCAATATAATTTTAAGGGATGTTTCTAAGGCTTTTGATAAAGTTTGGCATTTAGGCTTGAAATATAAAATATTAAAACTGGGACTTAACGAATACTTGCTAAGAATATTGTGTAACTATTTAGATGATAGGAGAGCACAAATTCAAATTGGAAACTTTATGGGAACTATGTTTAATCTTGAGAGTGGAGTACCTCAAGGAGGATGCCTTTCTCCAACACTATATACAATTTATACTTCAGACACACCTCAACCTACCCCCTTTAGCGAATATGTAATGTTTGCTGATGATATTACTCAAATAGTATCATACCCAGGAAAATCAACTCAATTTATGGCACTCTACACGGTAAGAGCGATAAAAAACATAAATGATTTTGAGAAAAAATGGAAAATCAGGACAAATAAGAACAAATTCAAGATAATACCAATAGCCAAGATTAAAACAAGTCCAGTAATAGTCGACCAGGAACTATACCCATACGACACTGAAGGCAGGATGCTTGGATTAAAACTAACAAAAAGAGGATATATAACATACTTAAAAGATAAAGAACGACAGGCAAAATAAGATTATCAAAAATAAAACGCTTTAAGAACTTAGCATTAATAACAAAAGAAAGATTTATATTGCCCTTGTCAAATCAATTATGGACTACCCACCCATCCCATTGAACACCCTTAGTAAAACGTGCATTAAAAGGTTACAAACAGTACAAAATATAGCCCTCAGATTTATATATAACATAAAATATACAGACCACATCAATAATGAACAGCTACACAAGAGAGCAAACCTCTTAGCAATCAATGTAGATATACACAACAAAGCTGTAAATATTTGGAAAAAAGTGACTGAACTTAACACAGAAACATATCAAAACTGGATAAATAATATAGACAACGAAGAATTCCAAGAACACAGTTGGTTTAAATCAGCCAGGAAGAAAGTAATTGAACCATCTCCTGCCCCAATATACATATAAAACATTAATAGAGAGAATAAAAGATGAGAGTGACCTACCAGCTCCACAAGAACCTGGCAGGCCTCTCCATACAGTGTACCTTTAGACTAACATAACTAATATTTAACATTAACATTTAACATTGAACTAACATCTTAGCAAAAAAAAAAAAAAATGTGACTACCCTCCCAGCTACACAAGGACCTGGGCGGGCTCACTAACTCCAAAAAAAAAAAAAATAATAATAATAATAATTAATAATAATAATGTGATTACCCTCCCAGCTATATCAGCCAGGAAGAAGTAATTGAACCACCTCCTGCCTCAATATACACATTTCTACATAAAACATTACTAGAGGAATAAAGATGAGAGTGACCAACCAGCTCCACTAAGAACCTGGCAGGCCTCTCCATACAGTGTACCTTTAGACTAACACAACTAACACTTAACTAACACCTCAAAAAAAAAAAATGTGACTACCCTCCCAGTTACACAAGGACCTGGGCGGGCTCACTAACTCCAACAATAATAAAAATAATAATAATAAGCAGCATTATATAAATAAACCAATATTAATACAAAGGTCTGACGACCCAAGGGAGCAGAACAAAGACAAAACACCAATAAGAAAGATGAAGCGATCTGGTTGAGCCCAGATTCTTTCTACTCCTACTGTATTTCAGTTTCACCACTTTTCCTTCAACCCCTAATAATCTTCTTTCACCTCTTAACTAAAGACTTCGTATCGTATCGCCGTAGTCGTGGAGGGATGTGCCATTAAAGGGCCCGTAGCCGTGGGACAGAGTCTGTTTGCGTAATCAACCATATCTATAGGTGGTTCAAACTGTACCTCCTGTGCCCAGCTGTATAGGGGACGACGAACAACTAAAAGGAAGCTAATTAATTCTATCAACGTTTCCACATTGATCGCTGACATTTTATTATCCTGGTCGTACCAATTTGAATTTCGGAAGGTTTCTTCCATATCCTGGCGAACCTCTCCTGCAATATCCACTACCACCACTGGCGTTTGAGCGTGAATCACTGGCGTACAACGATCCAACCATCTGAAGATCCATTGTAATTGGCCCAACTGGGACCTGCCCCCAAATATTCCAATAAGTGTGCGCTTGAATTTCTCATAACTAGGGTCTGTTAAACCATACGCTTTTAAATCAGATTTAGTTGACGTGGTAGCAGTATTGGGGTGAGTGTTAGAGGAAGTCATTGTAGCGTTAGAAATTAGTAAGTTAGTGCTTCTACTCCTAACCGAAGGCTGAGTTTATGGGGGTGTTGCTGATGAAGCAACTGACACACTGTCACCTGGAACAGGGTTAGAAACTACCTGTGTAATCCTAGGCGAGGTACTATATTGATTTCCAGACCGTAAAATGCGATGGTTTAAGTCGTCAAATGATTCCTCAATTAATTGCTCACTACTTTCTACAGAATCGTCTAACTGTGTTTCTGACTCAAGTTCAAAATCAACCTTTGCAGTAGATACGTAACTTTGATCCTCTACGAGTAAGTTATCAGCAAATAGGTGTGTTAGGCATACAAGGTCATCTGTAGTGGGGAGAGTAGGCAGGGCCTTGTCAATTGTCCTTCACTGCGCGCGCCGCTAGCTGGCGTCCCTGACAACGAATATGACGTAGGATGACGCGCTGCAATCACTTCACGTCGGGCGAGTCCACTTCACTATAGGGGAATACCTCCACTGTATAACAGATGTTTCCTGACATAAGACGAAAAGGTTCTTGCTTCTGCTGAGTCGCTGTCGCTTTTGCTGTCTGCCAAACTTCTTCAGTCTCGTATATATGAAGAACTGTCTGAGGACACGGGATATACTGCAATCCACGCTCGCGTAACACACAACAGTCCAGCTATTTATGAAATGTCATTTGTTAGTAAAGTTTATGAAACCATCTGCAACACTGTAGACAACACTATGCTGACTTGGGGCTTCCTTACTTGTTACTAACAAGGGATTTTCACCAAACAGGCTGTATGATATAATAATAATTCTGCACCTCTTGTGTGTGACAGAGATGAGGAGCACTCACGAATTATCGTCTCGATACGGGATACTGTTTTAACACTCGGATTATGTAACACGGCTAACACGTCACTGTTTTTTGTTTCTTTGTTTTCACAAAACACTGACGTCTTGGTACGTATACTGCCTTAATGCTTCTATAACCACCGTAGCTGCCACCTTATATGTTATGCTGGTTAATTCCCCAGTTAACCAGGTTGGTACACACATAATATAACTGGGCTTTTGGTAACGAAACCCAAGTGAAGTTTCTTGTTTTATTATAAAAGTATTATGTTTATAATTCCTGAGTCTATATCAACCGTAAGTTCCACTATTTATGAGTGAATGAGAAAGGACGGCGTTTATGTAATATAAACGTGGATCAACGTCCGTTCGATATTAGTTGGTGTGAGTGACTCACTAAGAACGTCGCCCCTGGTGAGCGCTTACATAGATGCTGACATATGGGCTTCTCCCTCTTGGGAAAGTTACCCTTCACGTGATCAGTTCATGTCTTACTCATAGGTAGTGGAAAGTTACAGGGGTTGAATCTGAATATAAATCAGATGTAAATAACCCATTTATATAATACGTTCCGTTGATGAGACGGGGGGCCATTACAGGCCTTAACAGGCTCCTTCCCTATTTTTTATGATGAATCAATTTCCTTCAGCCCATACCAAAACAAAAGACAAGCACTATCTAGGTTTATATGTACAAATTAATATTAAAACACAATGATAACTGTCTATGGTTTCTTTGTGTTGTTGTGAGTCATGGATTTTCATATATAGCCAAAGGCACAACACCTTCATGTTCATAAATGAATAAGTAATCACGCAACTTACAGTGGTGTTAAACAGACCAGACAGCCCAGTTTTGGGAATGATCGAAGTAGCTGGAATAAAGCAAAGCTCAAGGTCCCCACTGACATGGAAGTGAAAAACAAAATCCTACTTGTTTTCTTTCCATATTTGCACGGTTGCTGGAGGATCAGCTTTTTTCACACTTCATTTTTCCAACATTCACGGACTGGGATCCAATTTTTCTTCTGTGAGGCACCATCTATCAACCT
Organism: Homarus americanus; assembly: GCF_018991925.1. NCBI lineage: Eukaryota > Metazoa > Arthropoda > Malacostraca > Decapoda > Nephropidae > Homarus > Homarus americanus. The sequence continues at coordinate 19,514,795 of NW_024722227.1, read as the reverse complement.
CTTCCCCCGACCTCTTACTACTCTCCGAACTTCAACTGACCAAAGCAGTTTCACCCAAACCTTTTCAAGTCTCTAACTACAACCTTTATACCTACTTCCGTTCTAAGGGAGGTGTATGCGCCTACTGCAATACACGTACACCTATAGCCCGACTCACGGATCTTGAATCTCCCCTTTATGAAGTCATCTGGCTCAAAATATCTCTACCTACTGTGACTATTTTTCTTTGTTTCCTATATTGTTCTCCCAACTCTACCAACTATTTCGAACTCTTTGACTATCTCACTTCTTGCCATGAGTCGTTGCTATCCACACACCCCAACACTGAGATCCTCTACCTAGGGGATTTCAATGTACATCACAGAGAGTGGCTTGGCTCTGCAAGGGATGACCCAGGTGGAGCTGAGGCACTCTCTTTTTCCTTACTTAATGATTTGGAACAAATAATCAAACACCCTACACGCGTTCCTGATCGACACGATCAACTTGCTAACATTATTGATCTTTGTTTTACCTCTAACCCCTCACACTATTCATACTCAATTTTTGCCCCCTTAGGGTCTTCTGATCACAGCCTTATTTCTATTAAATCAAACTGGGCACGACCACCTCCCTCACCCCCCTCTAAACGTCAACTATGGCACTATCGGAGGGCAAGCTGGCAATCCTTGCGAGAATTCTTCACCGACTTTCCTTGGGATGAATGTTGCTTTTCCACTCGGGATGCCTCAGTATGTGCTGACAGCATTGCTGGGGTTATACAGGGCGGTATGAGTGCATTTATCCCATCTTCTACCAAAACTTTCATATTACAATCATGGTTTGATCGCTCCTGCTCTCTTGCTTGCAGGGTGAGAGATAGGGCATATCGAGCTATGAAACTATCTCCTTCTCCTTTTACCCACACCTCTTTCATTACTTCTAGGAATCGTTGCAAGGCTATTCTTCGTAGGGCCAAGCGGAATTTTATTAAAAGAAAGACCGCTGTCCTGACCAATTTTTCCTCTAGTAAATCTTTCTGGTCCTTAACTAAAAACATCTGTAACAACTTCTGCACGCCTTCTTTTCCTCCCATCTTCCGTCCCAATAACTCTATAGCCAACTCTCCACCTGACAAAGCCAACCTCTTCGGCACCTTATTCTCCTCTAATTCCACCTTAGACGATTCCCACTCTATCCCTCCTACCCCAGCACCTCCTACTGAACCTATGCACTTTCCTATAATCTCCACTGGCAGGGTTGCCGGTGTGTTATCCAGGTTGGATGTGAGTAAGGCGCATGGACCGGACGGAATACCCCCTCGTGTTCTGAGGGAGTATGCTGAAGCCCTGGCCTCTGTGCTTGCTTGCCTCTTTCGCCTTTGCCTCAAAACCCAAACTTTTCCTTCTTCTTGGAAGCATGCCTTGGTTCAGCCCATCCCGAAGAAGGGTGATCATTCTAATCCCTCTAACTATCGCCCCATTGCCCTAACTTCATCCCTCTCTAAGATTTTCGAAACTATCTTGAACTCCCATTTTCTCCGTCACCTTGAACGCCTTTCTCTTTTGCCGGATCACCAGTATGGCTTTCGCCAGGCGAGATCTACTGGTGATCTGCTCTCCCATTGCACCCATCTGTGGTCATCCTCTCTTAGGGATTATGGGGAAACTTTTGTCGTGGCCCTCGACATCTCCAAAGCATTTGACAGGGTATGGCACAAGTCTTTGCTATCTAAACTTCCCTCTTTTGGTTTCTCTCCCCCACTTTGCTCTCTCATCTCTAGCTTCCTTGAGAATCGATCCATGGCAGTTGTTGTCGAGGGATCGATTTCTCGCTCTTTCTCTACCAATAGTGCGTCCCACAGGGTTCTGTTCTTTCACCAACTCTCTTCCTTCTCTTTATCAATGATTTACTTCACACTACAACTAATTCTATCCATTCTTACGCCGATGATTCTACTCTTCACTCTTCCTCACATTTTCCCCTTCCTCCTAACTCTCAAACTAGACCTGTTTCTAGAACTGATATCATTACTTCTATCAACGCGGATCTGTGCAACATCTCTGAATGGGGAGATACAAACTTGGTTAAGTTCAATAGTAACAAAACTTAATATTTACCAATTACACTTTGTATATTAGACGATCTCCCACCAATTACATTTCAGGACGCTATCATCCACCCAAATTCTGAAATAAATATGTTAGGCCTCACCATTTCCTCCAATATGTCCTGGAAATCACACATCCTTAGTATAACTAAAGCTGCCTCCCGAAAGTTGGGAATGCTGTACAGATGCCGCAGCTACTTCACTCCAAGTATATAAGGGATTCATTCGTCCTAACTTGGAGTACTGCTCTCATATCTGGGGTGGCTCTTCTTCTGTCCAACTATTAGATAGGGTGGAATCAAAGGCATTTCGTCTTATTAACTCTCCTCCTTTAGTCGACAATCTCTCTCTCCGTTCTCTTCGCCGTAATTTTTGCTTCACTCTCTCTCTTTTACAGGTACTTTAACGGGCAATGTTCAGTAGATTTGGCATCCTGTGTTCCGCCGGCAAGGCCGTGGGTTCGTAACACACGTCTTGCCCGCGGTGCCCACCATTTCTCTGTGGATGTCGGTCACACGAGAATAACCCGTTATAGTACCTCTTTCTTTCCTCACACAGCCAAACTGTGGAATGCTCTGCCTTCCTCTGTGTTTCCATGCTCTTACAATCTGTCTCACTTTAAAAAGCTGGTTTTCCGGCATCTTCGTGGTGTAGATTAATACAGTATAACCTTTTTTTCTATATTTTCAATTTTTTTCCGTTCTTTTTTTTTCGCCCCCCAGGCTCCGTTGTGGGTCGTTTGACCTGTGCCCGGGTGGGCTAATTCCCTAGGTCAGCTAAATTATATGTGAATATCAGATGACAATGTTTATACTACAAGAACTACGTAGAGAGAGAAGGCATGAAGGAGTCATGAGAAACTATTTATGAGTCATGAGAAACTTTTCTCCATTTCTATTTTTTATTCTTTTCGGTCCAATAATTAACCACTAGTTCTCTTATATTATTACATCAAGTCTATTATGTTTGTAAATGTTTGTGTCTACCCTTTAATCCTGATATGTGCAGTTAAAGAAGATAACCTTGAACAATATGTTCCGAGGAGTTTATTCAGGATTTTTAATGATCTGAATAGAACAAAATGTATACAACAAAATGTGTGTATTAGATAACTTTATACATCTCTTCCATTCATATAGTTGTTTGTGGAGTAATGGCAATAGGTAGCTCAGTCAATCAATCAAAATCCCATCTTCATGTCTAAGGGTTGGCGACCATGTTCTTCTATAATACAGTATATTTTTTCCCCGGACTGTCTATATTAATCATCCCCAAATTTGTATATTTATCTTGGGACTCTGCTTATAATTTCATTTTACCACTCCAGCCTCAGCTTTCCCATGGTCCTCCGACGCTCAGGTTTACTCATCAATATTTTTACCATTACATAGCCAAAGTGTCTTATTTTTCTCATTCTATAATTGTCCAGCCGATGTTTTTCATTTTATCCACTAATCTCAGTTTTGTTTTGTTTTTTTGATAAATGGACATAAACAGCAAACAGTTTCTGTAAAGATCAAATCGTAACATATGTTATACCTTGTAGCAACATCATGAGGACGTTAGGAGGAGGAGGAGTTAGCCGCTACAAGATGACGGTGGTGTAAATTAACCTGGATTATCTACCTTTATACAATGTTGGAAGGAAGCGTGGCCAGTGTACAACAAGGAGGAGTCTGGTGCTGGACGTCTTCCATCCTAAGTTATCCTTCAAAAATCATCTAGTTTGTTTTTAATTTTGTAAAGTTAGCATTAATGATGATGGCAGTGCGGCAACACGATGATAAGAGTGTCATCTACAGTAGGTGTGAAGAACCTGTACCAAGGGTGTGTATATTGGCCTGCTCATTATACAGTACAGTATATTAATGGTAGGAGTTTTTTCTCTCTGCCTATTTCAAAGTGCTGTTGTAAGGAGAATTGCATCATCGTAGTGATTTCAATATAATTCTAACACCTAAAATTAACAGATTTATACACAGGAGCAATTAAGTAAATAACCGAACCAAATTTTAATTAAGAATTGTTCAGGTAATATTTGGTTAACATAGCGAAGGTTGTATCATCGTTATTTGAAGCTATTTTTACAAACTATGCACTAATTTTAATCAAGTTATAAATGACAGAAAGGTCATTTAGTTTTGCAAGGGTTTGTAGGGTTTTAAGACATAATCTTGTACCATGATAGACTACTTATATTTATTTACACCCGGTGTTTACACAGATTTTTTTTTTTTACAGATTGCTCCGGGGGGGCTAGTTTATTGGGCACCCCCGTACATCCTGTGCAAGGTGAAGCGCAGAAGCGTTTACAGTGCCCAACTGGGAAGCACGCGGAGTTCATGCTTGCCTTTATGACTCATGCATTAAGGGCGTGGAAGTCTGAAGGGTCATGGGTTTTGTCAGCAAGTTACATAAAGTGACAGAATGATGAGTGTGTGGAGGGGGGGATTCCCGGTACATTTCATCTGTTTATAGCAAAGCGTGGCAGGTCCTTAATAATGTCAAGTGCCAGGCCTGTGACTAGGAGGAGGGATATCTGGTCAGGGAGGGAAGAGGTGTTGGTAATGGCTGGGGACCTGTAGGAGGAGGTCATAGGGCAAGTGAGGATGTAGTGAGGGAGGGTGTGAGAGTCGGGTTGGCCACAAAGTTTACAAACTGTGCGGCCAGCCTTAGGGTTGGCAATGCACTCCCATAGGTACCTGTACCCGAGGCGCAGTCTCGTATATAATCTGTTGAGATCGAGTCAGAGATTGATACTCTTTGTAGTGGCGGTTGGAGTCACCGGTTACAGCGTCATAGTGGCATAGTGTGACGCTGCCCCTTTGTTTCAGGTGTGTCCATTTTACGTAGAATGCTTCTCGTTGTGTGGCGTGTATGCGAGATTTGAGATGATTCAGGGAGAGAGGGAGGGTGGCTTCAATATCTTCTTCTTGTGTCGCTTCTTTGGCAAGTCGATCAACAGTGTCACAGGCAGTTATTCCTATATGTGACGGGATCCAAATAAATTTGACACGGATATCATCAGTTTGTTCTAGCCTGGCGACGGCGGCTAGGGTGTGTTGGGCGGCAAGGGAGGCGGGGGGAGGGTAATTTGAGCCTCGCTAGCACAGAAGTGCTGTCACTGATTATAAGGAGGTTCTGGCGTTCAGTGCGAGCATAGGTCGCCCCCTCATGAATGCCCGCGAGGATGGCTATGCTTTCAGTGTCAGTGGAGGAGGCCCAGTCGTGGACCCTGATTTTCTTGCGGGCCTGGCGCTCAGGAATCCATACAGCTGCCCCAGCGCAGCCCAGCGTGGTGACAGACCCATCACAGTAGACGAGGATAGGAGGGAGGGAGGTCGTAAGAGAAGAGGCGACATCATCAATCTGCTCAAGGCAGTTAAGTTTGAGCATATACCGCAGTTGGGTGGATTTATGACCAGGGAAGGTGTGGACGACAACATCAACACACGGAGAGGTCCACGGCGGTAGAGGTGGATGAGTGTACTCGGGAGGGAGAGAGGTCGCGGAGGTGTAGAGGTGATAACGCAGGATGTCAGCAGCAGTGTGGACGGGCCAGTGTTGAGAGAGGGAGGGAGAGGTAATGGGGGCAGGCCGGCGCAGGAGGGAGTCAAGATGTGAGTTCAGTGAGCGAGACAGGGGAGTCGGTTGCTCACTGCGAAGAAGTTTAACACCAAGGTTTACATATATCGTGGATACTGTGTCGGCGACCCCAAGCGCCAGAGACAAGGACCCACGGTGTTTACGACTGACAAATATTAACAGATGTCTACCAGTTTCATTGGCCCTCAAAGTGCCGCCAGTGAGTTTATAGCCACGCCACCAGGGACATACACTTCCGTCCGCCCACAACAGATATCAACAGATGACCACCAATCACTTACTCCCGACGCACTCTGCACCATCTAAAGCGTGGGAATGGTTATCCTGATGGCAGTGTTATCGTTCGGCTCAAGTCACTGAACATATTCCACACGCGCAGCCGTAGACAGGGCCGTCATACACATAAGCCCATCAGGACCGTAACCTCCACTAGGAAACCAGAGAAACCCACCCATGACAGACCGTACCATTACACTGAAGTTCCACAGATATGGTATGATCTCCCGTCCTTACTGCTCTCCAACGTCACTACGTCACTTCCCTAGCTAACGAGTTTGACGAGCTGGAAGCCACAGTCAGGTCAGCCGCCGCTAGCGTCGTTGCCATATGTGAGGCTTGGCAAATTGTGCCTGAAACATATCATATTGAGGGATATCAACTCTTTCATCACCTTCGTTCACACAGGCGCAGAGGGGGCGTTGCCCTCTTCTGTCAAGATGACCTACGCCCATCACGCCTGGATGTTCAAGTCCCAGCAGATGTGAAAGCATTATGGATACGTGTTGTGCCACGGGCCCACCCGCGCCACACTGCATCCATCATAATCTGTGTGTCATACCATCCGCCTCGCTCACCCACCAGAGATACTCTTATCAATCATCTCATTACCATCTCAGACCACCTAAAAGTTAGGTACCCATGTGCCAAGTTAGTATTATGCGGGGATTATAATTAAATTGGCACCACTGATTTCCAGGACCAGCTGTCACTATCACAATTTGTGAACTTCCCTATACACGGCCACAATACCCTTGACCTTATCTTAACCGACTTAGCGGACCAGTACCAACCACCTCTACCAATGCCTCCTATCGGGTGTAGCACGCACCTATCAGTGCTCTGGTCCCCAGCTGCCACTCCCTCTCAAGTACAAAGACCCTACATCAGGACCTACAGGCCGATTACTGACTCTGCAGTGCGCCTTTCGGGCAGTGGATAGTTCACCATCCCTGGACTGAAGAACTTAGCGTGGATGACGTGGAAATCAAATGGATAAATTATATCAACACCACCACGAAAGCTCACCACCACTTCTTCCCAGAGAAGTCCGTCAGATCTCACCCAGCTAATTTGCCCTGGATCATACCTCGGATCAAAAGACTTATGCAACAGAGAGACAGAGCCTTTTATCTCATTGACCACAACCGCTACAGGTCCCTTCGCAACCGAGTCATCCGCGAAATACGCACTTCAAAGAAGTCTCACTACCCAACCAAATTGCAACACCTGAAGCAGACCAACATCAGTCAATGGTATGGTAAGCTTAAAGAACTCTGTGGACTAAACAATAAGACACACCCCCTCCCCTTCCTTAGCCATCTCACTAATGTTGACGCAGCTGAGCAATCAAATAACCATTTCGCTACTATACAGTATGCTAGACGAACCCCCGGCTTGACACAACCAATCTCCCTGCTTACCTACCAGCCCCCTTTCCCACTGATTTAGTAGAAGAATTTGAAGTAGCAAAACGTCTGGACAAACTAAAGTTAAACGCTCCACCACCCCCATTGACTTACCAATGAAACTCTTCAAGGAGTTCTCCCCGGAGCTTGCTAAACCCCTCTGCTCCATCATCAAAGCTTCTCTCAGTCAAGCCAGATGCCCAGCTGACTGGAAGACTTCTTATGTATCACCAGTGCCCAAGTCAACCAGCCCACAATCCTTAAATCAGCTAAGACCTATTGCAATCACCCCAATACCCAGCCTAATCCGTGAAAGTTTTGTGTTCGACTGGGCTTATGCTGATATTGCAGGAGTCGTAGACCCTCAGCAATTTGGCAACATGAAAACTTCCTCCACCACTCACTGTCTTGTCAGCTTTCTCGATTACATATACCGCCATCTCGAGAAACGAAAAACGTCTGTAGCTGTCGCCTTCATTGACTTCACTAAAGCAGTCGACCTATTCGACCACAATTTAATCATCAACAAAGCTATTGACCTCGGATTTCGAAGAAGTCTTATACCATGGCTTACAGACTTCCTCAGTGACCGACGCCAAGCTGTACGCTTCCGAAGGGCTGTCTCCACCTTTCAGTCACTCACCTGTGGCGTCCCCCAAGGCACCAAGATGGAACCACTATGCTCCCTTATGCTTATCAATGATGCCCTAAAAGAAACCCCTGCTTGCTGGAAATATGTCGACAACTCCACCGTTGGGATCAGCGTCAACAATTCTGCTCCCGACTATACCGCCCTTCAGGATTTATTGAACAGTCTCCAAAACTGGGCCACCAGCAACCACGTCACCATCAACCATACCAAGACCATGGTTATGCACATCAACCTCTCCTCCGACGTTACTTCCATTACTTTAGGTCCCAACACACTCCAGGTTGTAGATTCCACTAAGCTCCTCGGCGTCACCATAGACAACAAACTAAATTGGAAAACACACGTCAGTGAAGTTGTCAAATCCTCCAGTTTCCGTCTCCACCTCCTCCGCCGACTCAAGTCCCTCAGAGTTCCTGCACCAGAGCTCCTCAGTGTTTACTCAACAGTGCATACTTCCCAAGCTCACCTATGCCTCCCCTACCTGGTCTTCCTCCCTAAATGCCACACAACGTAAACACCTAGAAAAAGTGCAAAAGAGGGCATGCAAGATTATTCTCTCCCCTTCCTACTCCACATATCAAGAAGAGCTCAACACACTGACCCTCTCGGCTCTCACTGACCATCACCACGACCTCATCTGCAAATTTGGTGAGAAGCTTCTGCACCATCCTCGACACCGGCTCCTACTACCACCTGAGTTCCCCCCGCCGAGAATTGCTGTTCGACACCACAACTGCATCCAGCCCATACGAGCACGAACAGCCCAGTCCCAACCATTGTAAAAATTATCAATAACTTGTAATAAACGAGTGTATTCACTCCCAGTAAATCCTACTTTTTGCACTGTCACTATGTTGAAATGCCCTGTAGTTTGAGCTTTTCCCCACCTAGTTATTATATATCTTATTTGTATCACCTATGTTACTTGTATATTATTTGTAAATTGAAACCCATTCCCCAATTATGTAACTGTATATTTTCAGCCTTCCGGCTGCTATGCTCGTTCAATAAACCGTTAATTATTATTAATTATTGTTATTATTTATTATATTATACACTATTATAAAAACAGGCTTTATCAATGGATTGGATTACACACCGTCACATGTCGGTCCACACCGCTGTCTAGGATTGGCTAATTAGGTGATGCCCGAGAACGACCAGAGTCAATGAGGGTGGTTCACGGGCTGTATGCTTATATAAATTCTTTAATATTTTGATTTACGGTGATTCTTTTGTCAGTGTTATTTAGTTTTGGTTGTTAAAATATTATGTAAGAGCCATATTTTGTTTAATAGGATATAAGGTGTAAAACATTCGATGTATTGTATTAGGATAAGTTGGCAACCGAGCCATATTTGTGTGGTGGTGGTCAAGGCAGAGCAGCGTGAGCAACCGACTGAACCGGACAGCACGGAGAACCAGGAACTCCAGGCCTGAGATACACACGCCGGTGTGGGGTACAAGATAGCCGCCGAGTTGTGCGTGAAGTAATTGGAGATTTTTGGACATGAAAACTTGCTCTGTGAATGTAAATAGTTTCATATAAGTCATTGTTACACGGCGAGTTTCCATAAGCCCTTCCTCTCTGTATGAATGTCCTGTGACAACTGACACACACTAAAATCTAATAATGTATAATGCAATAATCTGTACTCGCCACCCAAAGAGCTGAACTATTCAAAAAAAAATTATGTAAAGATTTATAGGAATATTACCTACGCGGACCTTAAGCTAAAATGCTTATCCACCCACTGCTGGTATAAAATACCAGCATCTTTTTAATTAACTGCACATCTCCACCACTAGCGTGAGGGTGGATGCTCGGTATGAAACTGTAGGGTTTCTTGAGAGTGGTTGGTGGTTAGCATTTTGGCAACCTTCTCTGCTGTGATAGGGTATTGTATGTTTCTCCTAGTTAATTGTGTTCCAGGGCACTCTATGAGGTAGTGCTGCAGTGAGTTTTCGGCTCCGCTGTCGCAAGTCTTGCACATGTGCTACTCTGCTGGTACTTGCACTATGATTTCCCATATGCATGGGTATCCCAGTCTCAGTCGGTGGAAGATGGCTTCTTCCCATCTTGTTATATCCTTCATGAGTGGTGGTCTCTCATAATTCGTGTCCAGGTAGTACCACCTGGCCGATCGTGATACTGGTGTTAATCTTCTATGTTTGTTTATTTTCCTCTTGGCAATTCGTGTTATTGTGGTCTTCTTTATCTGCTCCTGAGTGGACGGGATGTTCATCTCAATGTTTCGCTATCCTAACGCAGCCTTGGCAGTAGCATCAGCTAGTTCATTCCCTGGGATTCCGATATGACTGGCCACCCAGTTAATGATAACTTGCCGATCTTGTACTTTTAACCCTTGCAGTAGGCCAACAACAGATGTTATGAGAGGAATGTTGTCTCTAGGGTCTCTGCATTGTAGTGCTTCAATAGCACATCGGGAGTCAGTGTGTATTACAACGCCTTATTGACTGTTTATGGAAGCTTGTCTTAGGTCTCCAAGTATGGCAGCTAGCTCAACTTGCAAGGTAGAGCATCCATCTGAGGTTCTCCAAAGGGACGTGTTACCTCCTTCTATGGTGAAAGCTGCTCCTGCCTTCGTACTGGTGGGCTCTACGGAACCATCTGTGTAATACTCGGTACTATTGTGTGGTGTTAGAGCCTTCATGTTTCTCTCTGCTACCTGTCGGATCTCATGAGGGTTACAGTCAGCCTTTCTTGTCCCAGTTGCTAGAATGTTGAAGACTGCTGGCGGGAACTCCCACGGTGCTGGGGTGCTGTAGTCTGGACTCATTGTATCAGGTCCTTCGCTGAGGATTATGTTTTTCAATTCCAGTCGATTTACAGTGCCAGCTGCGCCCAATAGCCATGTTTTCTTGTTAAAGACATCTCTGTTAAGGTTCAGTGCTCGTAAGAGTCCATTCTTGATGTCACTTTCCCGAGCCCTGGTAATCAGTTTTGTTGCAAAGCACGCTGTTAATCGTTCCGTACTGGTTTAGATAGATGTGAGACCTGTCTCCATGTGTAAGTTTTAAATTTTTGTCCACAGTGACTCTCATAGCGTTATTCTGGGCAACCTCCAATTTCTCCCACTGCTACTCAGAGAGTGTGTTAAGAGCCAGTGTCGCCTAGTCTGTTACTGATCGAATGGCGTGTATTTATAGAGTTCTTAGGACTACATGTCCCGCACCCACCGTGGGTCCTGTCATGGCTCTCAATATGGTGACTCTCTTGCCCATTCGGTCTCTTAGATAGTTTATCTCATTGTCAAATTTGAGGCCTTTGTCAATCCAGATGCCCATGTATTTGTATACATTGACCCAATTTAGGGCAATACCTCTTATTTCCAGTTGAGTCATTGGCTCATTGTGTCCAATCCTCATGGCTTTCGATTTTGGGATTGACATCTTGAGCCCGAGACTCATACATTCTTCACTGATGAGGTCTAGTGCTCTTTGGACTTTGCTGATCTGGTTTCTGCCTTTTACTATCAGTGCTAAGTCAGCAGCATAGCATAGCAGTTTGGTACCCTCTTGAAAGGGGAGCCGACACAGTTTTCCATGAGGATGTTGAAGAGAGTTGGACTAAGAACTCCTCCTTATGGTGTGCCATTGTCCAGTCTTTGGTGATCTAAGACTTGTCCTTGACAGGTAACTCCTGCTGTTCTGTTTTGGAGATAATAGGCAATCCAAGCCAATAGGCATCCCTTGACGCCTTTCCGGGCCAGAGTGGTTACAATGGCCTGTGCATTTGCCAGCTCAAATGCTTTCTCGAGATCAAGGAATACTACAATTGCCTTATTTTGACCAATCGATCCCAGGAGAGTGGCCAAACTGTGTGCAGTGCTGACACCTTTGGTGAATCCACAGATATTGTGGTGAAGTGGTCCAGTTTTCCAGAGGAGTCGTGTAAGGACCATCCTTTCAATGGTTTTGCCGATGCATGCTGATAGTGATATTGGTCTGAAATTTGAGGGATCATTGGGTTTGGGAATGGAACAATGTTTGCTCTTTTCCAAGCTGACGGGAGTTTGCCTGCTGACCATGATGCGTTGATAACTCTTAGGAGAGCAAGTTCACCAGCAAGTCCTGCATTGCTGAGCAATAAATAGGTTATACCATCACTGCCAGGAGCAGTGTCTTTGCTTGTTTTCCTGGCCCTTCTGATTTCTTCTATAGTAAACAGACAGTCTGTGGTGTCAGTTTGTTTAATTGCATGTCTGACTACTACTTTTCTCTCCAGTTGTACTTGCTGTAGATGAAGTCTCATTTCAGGAGGTAGTTGAGCTGATGACGAGCGTTCTGCAAAGTGCTCTGCCAAGCGATTTGCTTCCTGTAGTGGCTGGGGATGGACTGGAGCTCTGTGCAGTTTTCCTGTTGCTATCTTGAGTTTTCTCCAGAGTTCACTCAGGCTGGTGTGTGCGTTAAAGGTTGCACACCACTCAAGCTATTTGTTTTCCCTAATTTTCTGAGTAATTTGACGAGCATGTTGGACAGCAGCTCTCAAGAGATTCACTCACTCAGGAGAAGGGTACTGTCGGAGATGTCTTCTGAATGTGTTGATTCTGTGATTCTGTTCTCTGACCTCGTCATTGTACAGTAGAACCAGTAGTCTTTGTGGTGTCTATTTATTTTGGGTAATGCTTCCTCTGCTGTATGTTGTATGGCATCAGTAAGAGCCTAGTTTAGTTGGTCAATATCTTCTGCTGGTTCATAGTTCGAATACCATTTTTGGAGTTCATCTTGATATAATTTCCAATTTGCTTTCTTAGTATTCCATCTGGGTGGCGGACGTGGGGGAGGAGGGAGTAGCTCCATTCTCAAAGTAGTTGTCGTTGCAAAGTGGTCACTGGTCAGTTCATCATCTACCTCCCACTGAGCTACTGGAACAAACTCAGTGGAGATGAATGTGAGGTCCAATGTTCCTCCTCGTATGTGTGTTGGTTCCCCAGTATTAATGAGCGTTATTTCTGGAACATCTGTCAGCAGTTCCACTAGGTGGTGACCATCCTGGTTCATTGTTGTGGTCAGATTGATCGTTGGATGGTGGGCATTGAAGTCCCCAGCAATGAGCACAAGTTCCTGTATTGCTTGTGTCAGTAGTGCACCGGCTTCCAGTCGTTTGGGTGGCGGTTTATAGATGTTGTATACTACAAGACTGTCGTTTGCCAGGTGTATCCGAACAGCTTGTGCCTCTACTCCATCTCCACAGTGAACTGGTTTATCCCTCCTCCTAGTCACAGGCCTGGCACTTGACATTATTAGGGACCTGCCACGCTTTGCTATAAACAGATGAAATGTACCGGGAACTTTACCCCCACACACTCATCATTCTCTCACTTTATGTAACTTGACAAAACCTATGACCCTTCAGGCTTTTACGCCCTTAATGTACGAGTCATAAAGGCAAGTATGAACTTGGCATACTTCCCAGTTGGGCACTGTAAACGCTTCTGCGCTTCACCTTGCACAGGATGTGAGGGGGTGCCCAATAAACTAGCCCCCTCGGGGGCAAATCTGAATCTGAGTGAACTGGTTCTACTTCTGAACTTCGGATTGTCGCCCTGACGAGAATCATGCTGCCATGGGAGTTGGGCCCTTTTGGTACTGAGTATTGTTGGTATCCAGGCAAGCGGAATTGTTTATCTTTTGACATCAGGGTTTCTTGCAGAATGAAGACATCAATATTTTTAGCTATGGCTGCTGCTTGTACAGTATGCCGTTTGTTGGACAGGCCTTGTACATTTCACTGTGTTATCTTGAGATGATAAGGAGATGGGGCTATTCTATCATTATCTCTTCGTCGCTGGTGCTGTAGTTGCTCTAGGCGTTCATGGTTGAGTCGCTCTCCTTCTCATCCGTTAGGAATAGGGTGGTCGTTGGTGGCCGTTTCTTGGGCACCTGCTCCAAGGGAGGAGCAGGAGATGGAATTCCGCTTGTTTTTGGAGGAATCTCGGGAGTTTTTTTCTGCTCTCTTCAGGGTGCTATCGCCCTTGCCTGTAATCGTCTGAGCTTGTTTTTCTGTTCCTCGTGATCTTTTGCAAGGGGCTTGAGGTTTCACGGTTTGGAGTGATCTCTGGGATGGCAAGTTCTTCTTGTCTGATATCTGACTCAAGGGCGTCATCTGTTCCACTTGTACAGTAAGTGTGGAGATTTGGGTGTCTGGTCTTCCTGCATCTTTTCTGTGAGCTGTGTCATAACTGCATTTATTATATTTTCGGTGCTGGTATCTTGTTTCTTTATTATAGTAGAGACAGTCATTATCACAATGGTGATCATCTGTTTTATTTGTTCTTCTGTGAATGCCGCTTGTAGATTGGCAGGCTGGGGTGTATTCAGTTGGGTGGTCGCCTGAAGGGGTTGCAGTGTCCCAGGCAATATGGTGTTCTCCACCATTACTGGAGTGTTCTGTCCTTTTACTGCTACACAGCTCTGGAGCTGCGGTTGTGGAGTCCACTAATTTGTCATGGTTTCCTCCATGGACTGATTTTGTCCCGGTGTCTTCAATTTTGTCCTGTAGCCTGGTGGGGGAAGTGCAGGGAAGGAATCCTCTGACAGTTGGGGGAGGGGTGGGTGTTGGGTTGACTGTTTTCTGTCTTTGTTGACCCCACACGAATGTGCTCTGAGGTGCTTCTGTTGTGTTTTATAGTTGAATTTTTGCCATTGCAACTTTCATCCGCTCTCTCCTCTCTGGGCATGATGTGTTCCAAGCGTGATGTTTCTTTCCACAATTTGGGCACTTGGCTGTCGTGGTGGTTCCTTTCCTGTGTTTTTAAATACACATTTCTATCTTGTGGCTTAGGCTGCAGATCCCACATCTCACTTTTTAGTGGCACCTGCATTGGTGATGTCCGAATTTCTGACATTTGTAGCATCGTAGTGGTTCTGGGACAAAAGGACGCAACTTGTAAGTCCCCCAGTTGCCAAGGTCTACCTCCTCTGGGACTGTCCCCTTGATGTCCACTCGCGCTTGCCTTGTCTGTGCTTTGTCCTGACTTGTAACACAACGCTCTGCCTTGGTCACTTTTGGATGTTTTATGATGGCTTCTACAGGTAGTTCCGGAGGATATTGTAGTAGGACCATCCTGGTTGTTTTCTCCTTGGGGTCTTATGGTAATAATATCTTACCGTCTTCCCGTTGAGGTTGGTGACCTCACTGAAGATCATGGCTGTGTTGTGGTCTTTGGAGGAGAGTATCAGGTCTCCAACTAGATTGGGCTTCACACTGAACTTGATGTTCGAGTATTCTAGTTCCAGTGCTACCACTACCTCGTATGCATGGTTGAATTCGGTTTCTTTGGGAATCTCGTAAGTCATCACAGTCGGAATCGCGAAGGTGGGTGGTTCTTCCACGGGGTGGATTGCTGGGGACATATTGTCTATGTCGGAGATGTTGCTTTCTTTCCGAGGCCTCTTGTGGCATTTTCCTTCTATCTGTTACGTTTCTCTCGCTCGTCTTTATATCAATAAATTGACAATGAAGGCTCACTATGCCTACCTAGTTCCTTGTTGCCCTAGGACCAGTGCAGTAGCCCCCCCACCCCCCCCCCCAACGGGGGTCGTAGGTTGATGGCTCTGGTTTTGCAACAGGACCCCCCAAAAGGGGGAGCCTACTCTACCCTATTAGCAAAACTCACCGGCCCAGCTCTCACCCCTCTAAGGGGCTCCTTTTTGGCCTGCCCTAACGACAGTTCCCGCAGGATTCGTTAATACTGGGAGACTCGAAGAGAGCACTAAAAAATGTGAGCATAAAACACAGAACCTGGCAAGTCAATTCAACAGAGACGAGATATCCACGTCAAAGTGAGAGTGGCGTGTGTGGCGACAGTAAAAGTCTGGCCAGGCGCCGACGTGAGCAAGTGGAAGCATGTGGGTCGGGAGTAACTGCGACATGCGTCTTCTTACTGGAGATGTTCGGGGTACTTGGTTCTAACTACAGGAGCGAACATAAACACCTGTAGAGTTCTGTAGGTTTTATTCAACGGAAATATACAAGGGTGCGCTTACAAGCACAGGTAGTCCTTATGTAACGGGCCGAATTTTCTCTTTTCATAATTTACCATCCAGATAGTCTTTTCTGTTATCATTCTTCAATTCTTTAGTTACACGTATATTTTAGATTCTTATACAAGTAATTCTCTTCTCAGTTATATATGTTCTTTATCTTAAACTTTCATGATGTATTTATTTAATAAGTTCTATGCGGTGTCGTTAGTTCCACAATGTACATACCTGTCTTATCTTTCTTTTCTTGTACTTTCCAAGTCTTTCATTTCATTCATATCTATTATATTCTCAGTTTCATTGTTCTTACCTTTCGGAAGTATACTTTGTTTTATGTCTTTCTTATACATGGGTTAGTCTGGGGAACCATGTTACTCTTAGTACAACACTTTATATACTTACACAGGGTAGCTGCCACCACCCAGACTTTTCATTATATAACATAACTCATGGAAGGGATTTGGGTAGTGTGGTAGATGTATCGGCACGTGAGTAAGTATTATTTTCTGGGAACTAATGTTTAGAAGGAGTAGAGAGGTGATATTCGTAGATTTACTAATTCAATATTTATTAACACAGTGAGTGGGTAAGATGCATCTTAAATTCACTCAGACAAAACAGAACCGCAATTAAATTATTAAGTCATCAAACACTTCAAGAACTTATTACCTCATTAAACACCTCCAAAATACTCATTACTTCATAAGACAACTGTTGTATTATTTCTTTGACAAGTAAGATTTAGAAATAACTACACACTGTCAATAACACTGGACCCGCAGGTCTTACTTTAACAAGGAACAAATTACCTCCTCAATTCTTTGGTTATAACTTCATACTCTCAGGTATCCATTCCTGGTCACTACCGACAAATACATAACACACTGGACCAACTCCACACTTATAGTAACATACAATACCTCCTGTTAGTTCGCAAGGAACAACCTGGTACCTTGAACTCTCATTCAGTGGTTCAATACTTAACCTGGGATGACTATATTTCTGCTAGTCATCCCCAAGCATGGATATTAATACGGCTCCATACATATAACCAAGAACAGTAGATAGACCATGAACATACGACCGAGTCAGTGGGCAAAGTTGTTTACAGGCTCGCTCGCTAGCTCGGAGCGCCTGGCCTGGGAAAGGTTGACTCATGGCGGTGGGCCGTGGCGTCTGCTAAGGAATTTCGCCCTGGGATTCTAATCTCGCCACCTTAAAGACGTCCTTCAAGAGACATCGTGCCCATAGGCGGCTCCCGAACCTCAGGAGTGTTGCTAACCCTCACAACAGCGTCTGGAGACGTCGAGGAGAAATCACAGAAGAAGTGAATATTTAACTTCACTATACAAAACATACGTCTGGCACCGGTTCAGACGATAGCTAGATCTCTACTTTACTTGACTCAATTGGCACGGAAGGTACTACGTTAAAAACATGAACACTAATATTCACAAAAATGACTAAGTTAAACTGAGTTAATATGGCGGCGTGGAACACACGTGAACATACCTGGAGACGTGGAGGAGAAATCACAGAAGGAGTGATTTTTCCTCGCGCGCCTGCATATATACGGGCCTGAGGGCATATTCCTACTAGAAAGACAAATTTTACTAACAATAGGCCCTCTATTCAAGGTAGTCGTTGGACACCTAGCTGTGACCGTCAGTGTCACAGATCAGGCAAATTTTCTACATCTATATTTATGATTTAAACAGAGATTGAGTTTGTCAGTAAAGAGGTGAAATGGAGTTATAGATGCGTTCGCAACTCTATTGGCCTGACCGCAAACCACATCCCAGGTCAGACGGCCGTTAAGTTTTGGAGAATTTTGAGTTTGACAGGAACTGTTCAGAAGATTAATGACTTTCATAAATAGACAACTGACACTAACTAAACTATAAACATCAGATTTTCTGATGTCGGGGCAACAAAATAATATAACTTCAGTAGCGATCAGAAACTCATGGGTATCCCCACGGACGACATAAAATACGCCACTCTAGCTGGCAAACTCAACACTCGCTTACTTGACACGTCTTACTAACAATAAGGACAGTTGAAGCGTTCAACACCACTCACAATGGATCTTGAATGTTCCAACTGTAGCCAGACATATCTAAGTTGACTCAAAACCAGGGTGTTCTCTCTCACATTCAAATTCATTTTATAAAGAGGTTGGTTTCAGTAAGTCAGAGAAAATGGGATAACGGAGGACTGAGGTGTCTTGAAGTGATGAGAAAACGGACTCCTCAGATGGAGGACTCAAAATAAAAGCAGAGGTACATGTTTTGTGGGCTATTGAGCGTAATATGAATAATTTGATTTTGGCGTTAACTGACGTGTATGACCGTGGTCGTTACACTTACACTCATGTATGGGTCAACTGACCTCTCTCTGACCTCTCAGGCGACATGTGGTAAGTGGTACATTAGCAGCTTCCAGATGTCGCCAGGCACATTTATCTAAGCGTGTGGTGACATGAAACAGGGGCATTGCCACACGCTACTGACTAGAGAAGTAATGTATATAAATAGAGTACATATATGGTATACATACAACATACATAATATACATACACTTACCTCACTGCTCAGCTGGAAAAACAGATAAATATAATTATAGATATTCTGGTATAGAAGCCATCATCCACAATGTGCATGAGTATCGTATTGAACAAAGGTGCACATAAGGGATATTTTAATTCCTTTAGATATTTATTTTCTATTTTATTTTCTATTCACTTTTTCGTATATGCACATCTCGACAACCCCTAATGGGAAAATTGATTGAATCCATGTTTTAAGTCTTACGTTTTGGGTTTCAGGAGCTACATTGTCCATCTGGTCCCGATAGTTAATTAGTATTGCATTGCAATATTTTGTTTACTTATCTTGTAAATATATACTTCAGTCCCACCACAAACATTGACTGACAAATACCAACTCAAAAGCTTGAGCATGCGCTGGAATACCACATAACACTGAGACTTCTGCTGACTGACTAAAAGATTTCCTAAGTGAAATCGAAAAATATAAATACTGTAATTGGAAAAATAAAAATTTTCGACGAAAACACTATAAAGTATTCTTATTTTTTCTCTAATGTAT
This sequence comes from Homarus americanus, assembly GCF_018991925.1. Taxonomy (NCBI): domain Eukaryota; kingdom Metazoa; phylum Arthropoda; class Malacostraca; order Decapoda; family Nephropidae; genus Homarus; species Homarus americanus. The sequence goes on along the minus strand of NW_024722227.1, from coordinate 19,495,643 downwards.
CTCTCTATATACAAATAAGTACTCACGTGAAAGGCTCTTATTATAAAGAAGCATTTTTTTAGAGGTTGAAATCTTCAAATGAATGAGTTATCCAACACATTTAACCATTTTCTCTTGCATAGCTACCACAAAAAAAATGTTTAAGGGGAAACTTCTTTATAATTGTAAGTCGAACCTTCATATACAAAGATTGTAAAGTGCTCCTTTAACTTATTAATTCTCTCATATGTTCTCGTACAATATTGTTTTGTTTGTTTTATCTTCACCATTGATCGGATTGTTAGCCGATTGGGCGGTCGGTCACGTCTCTGATTACTTTTCCTTTTCTTGTATTCTCTTCACCAAAAGATCGGCTCGTTAGCCGCTTGGGCGATCGGTCACGTCTCTATTACGCACTGTTGGCAAGTACTGGGCATGCACCGGCTCCTGAATGTACCTGAACCCGCACCAGTGTTGGTCAAGTCATGTCCTGAAAGAGCTCAAACTCGGTGCCGTCACAACACTTTCTGGTAGATTGTTCCAAGAGTTCACAACTCTCACTCCGAAAAAGTTTGCACTCACAGTTTTCTGGACTTGCGGCTTCTTCAATCTTGAGCTGTGACCCCTTGTGGGGCGAGCATCCGCCAGCTCCAAATAGGGACACTCGACTGTAGTAGTGCCCCTTGAGATGCTTATACACCTCTATTAGGTCACCCCTTGCCCATCTGTAGTATAAGTTAGGCAAATTTAGGCGCTCAAATCTCTCAGGGTAGCTGAGGTGCCGAAGGGCAGGCACCAGTCTGGTGGCCCTCCTTTGAACATTTTCAACCAACTGACAGTCCCAAGCATATCTTGGGGACCAAACGGGGTGACAGTACTCCAGATGGGGAAGCACTTCACTATTGAAGATCGTTACGAGGGACGGATCGTCTAGATATCTGAACGACCTTCTTATAAGACCCAATAATTTATTTGCCTGATTTACCTTCTTCTCGCAATGACCCAAGAACTTCAGCTCATTGTCAACATACACACCTATGTCCTTCTCACATTCAGTCTCAACTAGTGCAGTTTCTTCGACCATTCTTCGAGCCCACAGAGGTCCTTCTGCAGCTCTTCACAGTCCGCTTGGTTCTTGATTTCCCGAAATAACTTGGCGTCATCGGCAAACATTTGTATGGAGGAGTGTACAACGTCAGGCAAGTCATTTATGAAACAAACAAACAACAGCGGGCCCAATACACTGCCCTGTGGTACCCCGCTTGTGACAGGTATGGATGATGATTTCGTGCCATTACTCACCACACACCGCTTGCGGTCATGTAGAAAGTCTTCTATCCACGCTAGGACATTTCCCCGAATTCCGTATCATTCCAGATTGATTTTCAGTCTTTCGTGGGGTACACTGTCAAAAGCCATGGCAAAATCTAGGTAAATATTGTCGATATTACCACCCCGTTCCAGAATATGGGTCCAAATATCCAATACCTTGAGCAATTGTGTTAACCAGGAGCACCCCGGCATAAAACCGTGTTGGCAATCCTTTACACGGTTGTTTCGGAGTAGATGTTCCATCGCGGCTATGAGGGCTGCTACTGCCACCATTTATGAGGGCGTGAACTCCCACCATTTATGAGGGCCTCTGTGTGCCAGTAACAATTCCTTTTACTCTTATATTTATCACCATTGGTAGCGTGACGATAGGAGGCTCGTGGGTAGGTGTAATGATAGTATCAAGCAATAGGGAAGAAATAACGGTAAATACTGTAGGTAAATCATAGACACAATTATACAAATACAAAGTTTATTTAAAACATGAATATGAAATTAGAAGAAAGAATTGGTTTGTACTAACAGACGAAATCTAGTACTAGGCCCTCAGGCTCAACATACTCACACCACTACTGGGTGGACATATTCAATACACTTCCAACCCTACTGGGTGGACATAGTCAATAGCACAACTATGATAGTCACTTAGCACCATAAATACTAGGGCAACTGCCACTACAACACTCAGTCGTCAGGAGTGATACTCAAGCAACAGCCATGGGGTCCAGCCACCATGGAGTACTATCCGACGAACTCTGGAGATCCCAGTGGGTTAATTCCACCACAAATATAGCCCTACTGAGTTAGACACTCATCCACCAATGATGGGGGCTGGTAGTGGTGTGTGGCTTGGTGATCCGGCGTCACCTCGTGGACCGAGCGTTAGGGCCAGACGAGCCAGCTATGGGGGCTATAGGTAGTCTGAAGTGTCTGACGGCCGGGTCTCACGAAGGTAACTGATCCTACTGGACCTCGGACATCTCCCCAGACATAGTGGATACAACATCCACGCTACAGACACGGCCTGGGCTGCGTTAGGGACCTGTATGGATGAAGGGACGGGCACTTACTAACCGGTGACAACAACATCACGTTTCAGGGGACGTTAAAGACGTAAATATGACTTTACTCAGAGCATATCAACTACGTAACTGTAACACTTGCACAATCAACTATTAATTGGGTCAAATCACTTAAAGAAGGGCAAATTACAACACAGCGTGGAATGGCATACCTGTACGGATGAAGGGACGGGCACTTACTAACGGTTGAAATGCCCGCGGCGCCCTCACTCAAACTAGGCCAGGGAGTCCAGCTACTCCTATTCCGATGAATTAATTTACGGTACACTCTGACGTTGAAATTGAGACTATGAACTCATTTTCATTCTCTACTATTATCTCAACTACCAATGCTCTGACTCAGCTATCAAAAGCAAAATTAAATTGATTACAAAGGGTTGGATGGCAACAGGTCCCAGCATGCAGCGTCTGCTCCCATAGACAAAGGCGGGGGAAACAGAGAAAACGGGGAACGTTTCCACTGGGGGACTCGGAAGGTTTTGTGGACGTTTGAGCGTAATATGAATCCTTAAGGTTTTCAGGTTAGCTCTTATCATGACCATTACAAAGCTTCCCCCTTCCCCAAGATTCATATTATGAGGTAACGTTCAGAAAACACGTAAGTAGTGACATACACATTAAATCATTAATATAAAGTATAAATCCTCATACAAAACATTGCACAAATTATATCAATAAAAATAGAAAAATAATTCCCTACCGGTGGTCAGGATTAGGTACAAGAAATGGAAATCTGTTAACATACAACTAGAATGTGACACACCTTCATAAAAAATATATTGGGATACATATTACAAAATAGCACCAAAAATAATAGCACACGGGGTTAGGTACATCATGTCATACTAATACTGAATGGTGGTAAATACATCATATCATATAATAATAAATGGTGTTACATACATCATATCATATAATAATAAATGGGGTTAAGTACATCATCATAGAATAATAATGATTTGAGTTAGATACCTCATATCATATAATAATAATAAATGGTGTTACATGTTACAAAATACACCCTCACATCGGTAGATAAAGTGCACACTCAAAATTCCTTACAGAACTCAAATTTCAATGTTCATAGGTTATGAAAGTTTCTTTTACGCGATTGGTCAAATGCTGACAGGACACACTGAGATTTAACATAGATTTCTCAAGCTAGGACATAGACGAACGGACCCCATCAAGTCAAAGGAATGATTTGTTGCCCTTAATCTAAAGAGTTGTGTCGCACTCGCGAGAGGCAGCACCATTCCAGGGACTCCGAACGAGCGGGTATTCCCAAGAATTCAATGCTAACGAAACGGTCCTCATGAGAACACCACCAAACCCAAAAACTGTCTGTACTTATGGCATTTGCCATGTAGAAGTAATAGCACCATATTTCTATGCCCGATTACTCCCTGAAAATCACGAACTCTACACCTATATACCAACACCCAGCCTACGTAGGACTTACCAACCGGAACTTGAGAATTCCCCACTGGTATCTTTACTCATACTAGTAACAGATACCCTTCAGATGATTGCATAACTGCCAATCCATCTTCCAATCTCTGTCTTTACTGCAAATTGACCCTTCCTCTGCAAAATACTTTTAATAAAAAAAAATCATCAATTCTTTACCTCTCCCTTTACCACAAGTTACTTATAACTGATTGCACACTTCATTATCCACCAATGAGGGTCACTTAAAAGCTCACTGCTTTTAAAGATCCAGTCTCACCACTGGTTTTCTCATCCTTACGGGAAATCGGGGAGCAGGAGCAACTACTGTTCTCTCCTCATCCCGTATAGCATCTCTCTCATCAGGCTCTGATTCTGAGGAAGAATCATTAGGGGGAACCTGGATGTCATTTACATGGACAAACATATCTCGGTTGATACATCTTTTCACCTTTATGGATAAGATCGGTGCATGGTGGCCTCGTACAATAGTCTTCCTATCAATATGGAGACTCTTCAACTGTGGTGGACAAGGTACATCGGGCTTTAATGACAATCTATTGACGCATTTGATTCCTTGCATGTGATCTCTCATTACTACTTTCCCATATTCATGTGACTGGCCTGCCCAAATGAAAAGTTTCCTTTTATGTTCCCAGGTTACTCTAAATCTACCAAGGAGATCTGCTCCGAATAGCAATTCTGCATTAAAGTATTTATCATCCACCACGATAGCATGGTGTCTGACTTGCAACTGGGGTGTTACTTGTACTGTTATGACTACTTTACCTTTAATTTTTAACTCATCTCCCGTAACACCCTGGTATCTATCTTTACAAGGTTTGATGGGTTGCAAATTCAAAGTTTTTACTAGACTCTCCTGAATTAAGGTGGCTTCACTACCTGTATCTATTAAAGCAAGACAGACACGTTCATTTACAGTAAACCAAATGCAAGGAGACACATTGGAAGGAACCCGCTTATGTCAATATTTTGGATATTGCCGACGGTTGGCGCGTCCGGGGCAGCGTTGACTGTTTCTCCGACATCCTACTTCCAAGCAATCCCAACATGAACGTGGGGGTGGATTTAAGGGGCAAGTAGAAGTATCATGATTCGGTGTTCGGCAATATGGACAGTAAGGTCCCTGTCGCTTTCCAACTAACTTTTTACGAGGACTTTCAAATAAGGCTACCGGGTGTTGATCTCGCGTACTACTGGTACCCCAAGCTCCTCCTGTTACGTTACATTCGGCCCTACTGGCTCTTTCACTTATTGGAAGTTCTTGGGTCGCATGCTTGCGAACTGGGTGGATACCAGGATACCCAGTTCTGTTACTTCTCAGATAGATATGTCGGAGTTTCTCCAATTGTTCGGCCATCGTGTCTACTGGACAACAAGGGGAATAGTAAGATATCAACTCCTCTTTCAACTGTTCTGGCAGTTTCTGGTACAATTTATCTTTCAACGTTTGTTCTTCACCTTCCCTGGGCCCATACCGGCGGAAAATGGTTGTGAGAGCTGATTTAATTTGGCCCAAAAAGCGCCGGGGATCATCTTCCAAATTGTACTCTAACCGCGCAAATTCCTGCCAGGCAACTTCCAGAGGGATTGGTTTCACAAACAATTTCCGCAAGGTTGCTTTAAGTTTATCCCAATTTTCCTCATCGGTACCGAGTTCTACTTGGACCATGTCTTCAATCTGCTGGTCCATGCGGTCGGTAGCTACATACCATCTATCCCTTGAGCTAACTGCGCAATATTCTACTCTCTTACAGAATTTAGTTAAGATGTTGTCTGTGTTAAGACCAACGAGGTCGTCCAAGGACAGCCTCGGAACGTATTGGTGGTAATGGGGACCAGGAGGTCGGCTGGGTATATCGTTAGTAGGGGGCAAAAGTGGAACCACGGCAGGAGGGGGTACAAGTGGAACCACGGCAGGAGGGGGCAAAAGTGGAACCACGGCAGGACGAGTAGGTACAGCCGGTTCTTCCCTCCGTTCATCAAGCAAAGCTTGTTGTCTCCTTATCGTATCCATAGACTCAGCGAGTTTAGCCCGAAGAGCTTGGACTTCTGTTGCTAAATCAACAGCGGCTTTGGCCGTCATGGTCCCCTTATTTGCGTTAGCATCTGCCATTGTGTTACAACAAATCAACACTACAGGTATACCCCACTGTAAATACAATACATGCACAGTGCTCACTCAAGACCCCAGGACTGGTACTGATTTTCTGCAATACGACTAACACTCCATGCATCCACTATTCAAACTACTGTTCAGATTATTAATCTCCCAAAAGATAATATTATGGCATCAAAAATTCACTTAGACACTTTGCCATTCACAGACTCAGTATGGTGCAACACTGCGTGAACACTTCACGAATTTCTGTACTCACAATTCTGGGTCCATACACTTGTATAACATTTTCCATATACCGTATCACCATAAGGTCCTCACATATATAATACTGTATTCTGAAAGTATACTGGCATTAGAGTTCACATAACATACGTTACACAAAATAATGACCCGTTAGCACCTGGTTAAAATAACTTTAAAATTATAGCGTATACATAGAATATTAATAGTAGGAACTGTAAAATGCCCTGAGATATTAAGTAAATGGAATATATATCCTACCTAACACATAACTAAAGAATATGACAAGTACAGAATTAGCATCCACTTAACCTTTGCATATAGTGCAATGCTTCTGTTAGCACTCAGAATTAAAACACTGGGCACTCCCACGATGGAACATTTCACAACTAGTGCCACGGCCCAAACATGTATTCACTGTCTGTAAGTAATACTGAGTTAACAACGGAAAAAAAATTTTGGGCAGATTGTTACATATCAAAATTCTTCCAATATTAATGAACCTTATTCACACTCTACAAGTTATTGTTGCAGGTTTCCTTTTACTTTAAACAAGACTTTTCTAACCTAACTCCAAGGTATTTCTTTGAACTTATTTCACTTTCTCTGCAAACCACCACAAAAAGCTGTACCTCGGAAAAATATGGAACAAAATCATTAGCAATCTGAAATACTCATTAGTTACAGTGGAATGGTTATTAAATACCCGTACAGAGAAATGGTTATCACTCAGTTAAAAACTACAGTATCACAGTCATTCCTCCCAACTCGATACTATGTTCATTACATCACCATAGCTGCCACCATTTATGAGGGCTGCTACTGCCACCATTTATGAGGGCGTGAACTCCCACCATTTATGAGGGCCTCTGTGTGCCAGTAACAATTCCTTTTACTCTTATATTTATCACCATTGGTAGCGTGACGATAGGAGGCTCGTGGGTAGGTGTAATGATAGTATCAAGCAATAGGGAAGAAATAACGGTAAATACTGTAGGTAAATCATAGACACAATTATACAAATACAAAGTTTATTTAAAACATGAATATGAAATTAGAAGAAAGAATTGGTTTGTACTAACAGACGAAATCTAGTACTAGGCCCTCAGGCTCAACATACTCACACCACTACTGGGTGGACATATTCAATACACTTCCAACCCTACTGGGTGGACATACTCAATAGCACAACTATGATAGTCACTTAGCACCATAAATACTAGGGCAACTGCCACTACAACACTCAGTCGTCAGGAGTGATACTCAAGCAACAGCCATGGGGTCCAGCCACCATGGAGTACTATCCGACGAACTCTGGAGATCCCAGTGGGTTAATTCCACCACAAATATAGCCCTACTGAGTTAGACACTCATCCACCAATGATGGGGGCTGGTAGTGGTGTGTGGCTTGGTGATCCGGCGTCACCTCGTGGACCGAGCGTTAGGGCCAGACGAGCCAGCTATGGGGGCTATAGGTAGTCTGAAGTGTCTGACGGCCGGGTCTCACGAAGGTAACTGATCCTACTGGACCTCGGACATCTCCCCAGACATAGTGGATACAACATCCACGCTACAGACACGGCCTGGGCTGCGTTAGGGACCTGTATGGATGAAGGGACGGGCACTTACTAACCGGTGACAACAACATCACGTTTCAGGGGACGTTAAAGACGTAAATATGACTTTACTCAGAGCATATCAACTACGTAACTGTAACACTTGCACAATCAACTATTAATTGGGTCAAATCACTTAAAGAAGGGCAAATTACAACACAGCGTGGAATGGCATACCTGTATGGATGAAGGGACGGGCACTTACTAACGGTTGAAATGCCCGCGGCGCCCTCACTCAAACTAGGCCAGGGAGTCCAGCTACTCCTATTCCGATGAATTAATTTACGGTACACTCTGACGTTGAAATTGAGACTATGAACTCATTTTCATTCTCTACTATTATCTCAACTACCAATGCTCTGACTCAGCTATCAAAAGCAAAATTAAATTGATTACAAAGGGTTGGATGGCAACAGGTCCCAGCATGCAGCGTCTGCTCCCATAGACAAAGGCGGGGGAAACAGAGAAAACGGGGAACGTTTCCACTGGGGGACTCGGAAGGTTTTGTGGACGTTTGAGCGTAATATGAATCCTTAAGGTTTTCAGGTTAGCTCTTATCATGACCATTACACGGCATCTCTAATAATACTCTCAAGTACTTAAAATATTTAGCTGGTCAGGCTCACCGGTCTATAGTTGTTCGTGGAGTGACTATCGCCCTACTTGAAGATGGGACTCACATAAGCAACTTTCCATTCACTGGGGACCTTTCGTTCATCCAGGCATTTACAAAACAGGAGCTTCAGGGGCTCGGCAAGCTCGTTGCTCAACTCTTTTAGTATACTGCCAGACTGGGGTCACTAATTCTAAGGTTAATACTTAACTCTAACCTTAATTTCTAAGGGTCGCTGCCACCAGACCCCCTCTGGACAGCATGTAACTCATTAGGTAGCGTGCAGATTGGACTAGGCATTGGGTTATGTTTTTCATTGACCAGATCGATAAGGGGGAAGAAGGGTGAAACCATAACATGTCTTAATTAATTTATTCCTTATAAGGCATACTGGTAAAAAAACATACAAATGAATTGGCCTTCCTCAGAAGAACAACGAAAATGTTGGTTACCCCCCTCGGCACCAGACGTCTTACATTAATTGCGTGTCATCCACATACTTATTGCATAACAATCTGTGACCTCCTTACCTCGGTCATTCCTTCTTACACTACCCCTTAACACATCAGACTGCTCCACCTGTATGGAGTATAGCACCGTCGGTTATCATACATAGTAGCACCATCTCAACACACCTGTTACACTCCACACCTGCAGGTATGGGACTCCTTGTAACTTTTAGGTATACATAACAGGCGCCTCGTTCGCACACCGTCCTCGGAGGGTAAAGACGAGGGCTTCACCAAGAGACATACCAGCACTATTTCTACGCCTAGTATTATAGGTCGCTCTAAGTAACGACCGCGGAGTTTCTCACGGTCTCCTTATTTGTTACTACTCATTTGGAGTGGTGTGCTGGGAATCCACAGGTTCACAGTGGATTGGCATAGCTGGGAGTAGTCACCACCTGGTGGGACGCTCACAGGGATAATGGCTGCCGCGCAGCAAGGCACTCCGACCGAATGGGACCTGAGGTGACGGTAGAATGGAGGGTACTGAGAAATAATGCCTGACGGGCGGTTATCACACACCCTAACACATTACTATTACATTTATACATCAGGCAAAGCTTTAAACTGTAATAACTTCTATATAAGCCTTAATTATAGGGCGGGATATAACCCGATAGGACACTGACCTGAGGTGACGGTAGAACGGAGGGTACTGAGGGCAGTGCCCCGCCGCTCGTCACCGCGTAGGCCTACAGTTTCCAATCTTTAATTTTTACTTTTATTTCTTACGGTTCTCACCTGAACACTTTTGGGTTATAATATCAACGCGGCACACTCGAGGTGGGTACATGAAGCTCCTTAAAACAAAGACCGAATGTTCATGGCGTGGGTGTATCCACTTCACTTAAAACTGTAATTAGGGACCCTCCTCTGACACATTACACTATTTGAACACAGACATAAGATTCTCTGATCACTGTACATGTCGTGGGTATATGTCATTTGAGGATACGAGATGTATTAAGTTCACACCGACACATACAAGATATTTCCTTTCAAGTATAGTTTCTGGGTCACCTCCAACACCTCACATAGTTCTGATACATTTATCCCTTTTTCCAGATCATTGTTCTTCGTGTATTTTCATATGATATCTGTGGAAGTTATGTTCGCTACACGTTCACAGACGTAAATAATATGACCTTCAAACCATGATCCACACTTAGTCCTACAGTACACTAGTCCGGCTCAACTGGACTTTCCCAATCATCTTATGGATACCCTGAATTCTCCTTAATGCTATGAATACATACAATTAATATTATATAACCGTACCTGGTTCCAACACAACACATGATTCAGTAACATTGAGTAGGTGAGTTATCCTTCATCAATGTTTCCCGTTTTCTGGGATTCTACAAGCGAGGTGGATTTGAATGTTAGGTAGCGTAATATGAATTAAATGGGTTTTTAGGAATGACAATTATGTGCGCAGTACATTAACACTCTAGGATGCACCAATTCAGGGCCGGGACTCTTATGGACCTTTAGCTTTGACAGTTTATTTCTAATACCCTCTTCTGTGAACACAATGTGGGTCAGTGCTGTCATGGCCACATTGACTGCTGGTCTATTTTAAACCTGTTGATTTTTATTATACTTCACGTCCGCAAAACATCCCTAGGAAGAAGCGCTTTTTACACCAAGGCTCCCTCTCCATAAGTCCCGCCTTTTGTACTCAGTTGTCAATGTAACGACCACGGTCTTACACGTCGGTTAGCGCCAAAATCAAATGATTCATATTACGCTCAATAGCCCACAAAACATGTAACTCTGCTTTCATTTGAGTCCTCCATCTGAGGAGTCCGTTTTCTCATCACTTGAAGACACCTCAGTCCTCCATTATCCCATTTACTCTGACTTACTGAAACCAACCTCTCTATAAAATGAATTTGAGTGTGAGAGAGAACACTGTAGTGGATTTCTCCCCTACAAACGCTGTTTGTCGCTGAGTAGCTGACCCCACCAATTCTCCAGTGTATGCCTGGTGGTCTAGGTCAACCAGCGCCGCCACACATCACGGAGCGGGAGTCAACTACTAAGCCACGCCTACCCCCCGCTATTTAAGACCTGACCTCGTGGTGACCTGTCTCTTTCTACCTCCACCAACACCTCCTCCACCGCTGCCTGGTGGCCCTCGCTCCTCCTCCGCCTGCCTGGCGGTCCACTCTCCCGCCGGCGAGCATGGCGACCCACAAGCTGTCCTTCTCTGAGCGTCCTCACCAACCAGCTCTCTCTACATCACGCTTGTAACCATGCTGCCTTCCCAGCACCAAGCTGCATTGTACATCCAATACAACATGTATATAGAGAGCACATTGTGAGTTTCCTTTCTCCACCCCATCCTGAGTGTGAACCAAACATCCTGAACCCCACAAATGGTGACCCAGGAATGATTAGCACTCACATAGGATGGAGGAGAAACTGATCACGCTCCCAGTCTTCAAGCAACATGAAAGACTAGCTTATCCACACAGAAGCAGCTCTCATCGGCTCTACAACTACTGTCTCTACACCGCAGGTTAAACACCCTAGAACAGCACTGCTTCTCTAAGCAGACACCAGCACCTCTTCCTGCCCCAAGCACCACGTCCTACCGACCCCAGCACACCCGTCCTGCCTCAGACGCCGCCCCCGGCTCGGCCCCTGTTCCTGAGTGCGGACCCACACATCCCTCTTTTCTCCCTCAGGTACTCCCTGCTAATGTCCTGCACCCTGCTGCTGTCGTGGACCCAGCTGCTGTCACGAGCCCTCATCCGCTTCTGCTGACGCAGCCCTTGCACCTGACCCAGGCCCACACACCCCAGCAGGCCCATCTGACGACTCTGTACCAGCCATGAGGGAAGCACAACATTCATCGCCTCCACACACCCTTTTTCTCCCTCTCTTCTCCCACAGATAGTGTGTATCTAGACAGTTGTATCCAGCGACCGGCTTATCCACGCCATCGCCGTTGTCTCACATGAGGCATGCACCGCCCGTTCTGCCTCACATGTGCTAAGCAACCCTGCAGACAACAAGTCTCCTACACCGCCTGGAGGGAAGGGGGAGTATTGTAGTGGATTTCTCCCCTACAAACGCTGTTTGTCGCTGAGTAGCCGACCCCACCAATTCCCCAGTGTATGCCTCGTGGTCTAGGTCAACCAGCGCCGCCATACATCACGGAGCGGGGGTCAACTACTAAGCCACGCCTACCCCCCGCTATTTAAGACCTGACCTCGTGGTGACCTGTCTCTTTCTACCTCCACCAACTAGCCAGCAACACCTCCTCCTCATCCTCCGCCTGCCTGGCGGTCCTCGCTCCCGCCGGCGAGCCTGGCGACCCACAAGCTGGTCCTCCTCTGAGCACCCTCACCAACCAGCTCTCTCTACATCACGCTTGTAACCATGCTGCCTTCCCAGCACCAAGCTGCATTGTACATCCAATACAATATGTATATAGAGAGCACATTGTGAGTTTCCTTTCTCCATCCCATCCTGAGTGTGAACCAAACATCTCATACCCCACAACACCCTTGTTTTGAGTCAACTTAGATATGTCTGTTTACAGTGGGAACATTTAAGATCCATTGTGAATGGGGAAGAACGCTTCAACTGTCCTTATTGCTAGTAAAACGTGTCAAGTAAGTGAGTGTCGAGTTTGCCAGCTAGAGTGGCGTATTTTATGTCATCCTTGGGGGTATCCATGAGTTTCTGATCGCGCCTGAAGTTATATTATTTTGTCGCCCCGACATCAGAGAATCTGATGTTTATAGTTTAGTTTGTGTCAGTTGTCTATTTAAGAAAGTCATTAATCTCCTGAACTATTCTGTCAACTGGTATAATCTCCAAGATCTAGCGCCTCCCCGTGAATAGCTCCTTGTTCGCCTCAGGCCTGAGCTTGCAGAATTAATGTTATCGACGGGTATATTCCACCTTTTCCTGGCAAGCTCAACCTCTGATTAGATTATATGAATAGACATAGGAAATTACCCTGATCAAGAACACCGGAGTTCATAACTAAGTATACAGTGATCCAAAATGGTAGAGAAGTTATGTTGTTGGTAAGATCGACCCTTCTGGTATGAATACGGAGGCCCAAGCTGCCCCGCGGGTGCACGTATATACCTCTACACGAGGGAGAATCACGCATTCGTGACTCTTCCTCAACGTCTCTCCGGGTATGTTAACGTGTGTTCCCCGCCGCCTATTAATTCAGTTTAACTTAGTCAATTTTGGTGAATATCAGTGTTCATGTGTTAACATAGTGAATTCTGTGCCAATTAAGTCGAGTAACGTAGAGATTTAGATATCGTCTGAACCGTTGCCAGGCGTATGTTTTGTATAGTTGAAGTTAGACCTTTAGGCATTCGTGACTCTTCCTCAACGTCTCTCCAGTGTGTTGAGCTGAATACTCATCGGCTACCGTGGGTCGGTAACCGGGTTGGACGATGCCGTTAATTCGACAGGATTAAACTGGGAAGTCCGTTTCCTGCAAATCAGGCGCCAGCTCCCTGGGCGTGTGTCGGTCTACAACCGACCCCTAACAGCGATCTTCATTTGTTGTAGAGACCAGCGTTACCCTGGGGCACTCCTCACAGTTACATGGACCTAAGTATTATTGTATCTTGTCTGGGGGATAACTAGCCGAAATATAGTATCCCAGGTTAAGTATTGAACCACTGAATGAGAGTTAAAAGTGACATGTTGTTCCTTGCGAATTAACAGGAGGTATTGTATGTTGCGATAATTGTGGAGTTGTCCAGTGTGCTATGTATTCATCGGTGGTGACCATGAAATGATAATCTGATAGTATAATGATATAACCAAGAAGTGAAGAGTTAATTTGCTACTTGGTAAGGTAAGACCAGAGGGTCCAGTGATATCTGGTGTATACCCAGTACTGAATATCATTTGGCAGAGTGATAATACCACAATTGTCGATTGAAATAATACACCTTTTTTCAATTGCAATTGAACAATGTTACTTTTGGTTTCAACATCTTCGAATGGAATCAACATTCTTACACTTGATTAATAACAATCTTTACTTTCCGTTCAACAATCATCCAAAACTTTTCAACAGTCGTTCAACACGTGACAATGTTTACTTGCTTTCAACAATCGTCTCATTTTTCATTGACAATTCACTAATACTTTCAACATTTTACAAAACTAAGTAACAATCTTTAAAACATCATAACTATGCAAAAAGTTTATGTTTTGGTGTTTTTCGTAGATCGAAAGACTAGTTGATCTAATTCGAACTTTTGAAGCAAGTAACGAATCACCGAGTCGAGATGGTGTGCTACACACTCAGTATTTTCATTACGAGTGTGCAGCTTCTCCCGTATACAGTTCGTCGCCGAGCCCCTCCAGCATGCCACGGAGGCACCGAATAACAAGTGCTACAGATCGCGAGCGCATTATCGAGGCCTACAGAGCCGAACAAGATTTCCTCGTAGTTGCAGCAGCCCTTGGAGTTCAGCGCACCACGGCATACTCCATTATGCGAGTATACCAACGCGAAAACAGGGTTGAAGCGGCTCACGCAGGAGGCAGACACAAGATCATCGACAATGAAACTCTGGATCTAATAGTGATGCTGCTTGAAGCAAACCCTATGATGACCTTGAGAGAGATAAAGGAGGAGGTCATGGATATATTTCCTACAAAACCACATTTCAGTGAGGTAACGCTTTCGCGTTATTTGGAGGGGGAGCTGATATCACTGAAAATGTCCCGTGACTCCCCAGCAGAAAGAAATTCTCCCGCAGTAAAGGAGGCGAGACACGCTTACGCTACGTGGATGCTGGCGACGGGTCTACAGCAGCAACTAGTATACATTGATGAGACAGGTATGTAATTATGTAACCACTTATCAACTATCTGTAGTATATACTACATAATTACTTAAGTAAACTGTATGTAACGAGTGAGTACTTAATATTGATCTCAGTTTGATGCATTGTACAACTTTCCTTGTGTTAATGTTTAATTACATTACAGTATGACTACATACACTGATGTTTCATTTCCAAGGTTCAATCTGTGGACCAAGAGGACGTACGGCAGGGCAAGACGCGGGGAGAGTGTGCAGCGCGCCGTTGGTGGACAGCGTGGCAGAAACACGACAGTGATTGCTGCGATAGCAGAACACTGTGGAATATTCTATCACGAAATTCACTATGGTTCAGTGACGAAGGAAGTATTCAGTGATTTCATCGCAACACTTGCAGCAATAATCGGAGACGCAAGATCCATACTTGTTCTACAACGCTCCAATTCACAACGGTATCGCAGCAGTCTATCCCGAGCTGAATTTTAAATTTCTCCCTCCACACTCTCCTTGCTTGAACCCTATAGAAAACTGTTTCTCTGTGTTTAAATCATACCTGAAGCAGTACCTCCACCGTGAAGCTCCACGGTGCAACGCGGCCCACGCCAGGCAAGAAGGAGTGACTCTCAATGCACTGAGGGAGAACATTTTGCAAGTTGGCGTGGAATTTGCACTGCCTAGTGTCACGGAACATGTTGTGTCGCAGAACTATAACCATGTCAACACCTACTTGGTTCAATGTATTGAGCGCCGAGACATCTTCAATTGATATACAGTAGGTCTACAGTAATAGAGTATAACCTACTGCCTTACCGTTTGTTCCACTTGAAACAATTCACAACAAAAACCTTCTATACACTCATGGGTTCTTTTTTACCTGACAGGTTACTATTCGTGAGGCAGAGGAGGAAGGCAAGTCAACGAGATGCTGATATGGCACTCCTCTCCCCAATCCCACTACCCCTCCCACCCTCACCTACCTCCATCCCTACCTTACAGCCAGGCAGAAACAACCCACCAAGGTGTACGAAGCCTTTACTGTGAATTGCTTCATGGAAGTATCATGACACCAATGTATTTAGCTATTAGTATAAGGCCCTTTTTTCTTTGTTTCTTTTTAAGCAATCGTATGTTTTATGTAGCTACTGTAGGGGTATCGAGATATTAATGTTGTCTAGCACTCAGGATGGAAGGAAACTCTAATGTGGTTTTCTTGTATAATATATAAGTTATATGAAGACAGTCTGGTGCTGGAGATGCCGTGTGGTGGGGAGCTGCTCAGTAGAAGACGTTCGGTGAGTAGCGTGTTGAAGGAGGTAGATGTGCAGGAGCTTCGTTAGAGAAGATGTTGCCTGTTGCTGGCCTCCTGGTTGAAATAAATGTTAACAGCGTGGAGCTTGCTGGAGGAGATGTTGCTTGTTCAGGAAAATGGGCAGAATGAGAGTTGGTTGGTGAGGAAGCTCAGAGGACAGCTGGTGGGTCGCCATGCTCGCTGGCGGGAGCGAGGACCGCCAGGCAGGCGAGAAGAAGCGAAGGGCTGCCAGGCAGCGGCGGAGGAGGAGGTGTTGCTTGTTCAAGAAGAATGGTCAGAATGAATTCTCAATGGAGAGACAGAGCTTATATACCCAGCAGCCGCTATGAGTCATGTTGGGAAAACCCGAGAAGTCGCCGGTCTTTTGGCTCGGTTGCTAGGATACGGCGGCATTGGAATGCGGATACGCTTGGTTCCTAGGGAAGACGGTAGCAGGTGGTGACGCCGCTACGCAGTTTGTAGGGGAGACGTCCACTACAATACTCCCCCTTCCCTCCAGGCGGTGTAGGAGACTTGTTGATTGTAGAGTTGCTTAGCACATGTGAGGCAGACCGGGCGGTGCATGCCTCATGTGAGACAACGGCGATGGCGTGATGAGCCGATCGCTGAAATACAACTGTCTAGATACACACTATCTGTGGGAGAAGGGAGAAAAAGGGTGTGTGGAGGCGATGAGTGTTGTTCTTCCCTCACGACAGGTACAGGGTCGTCAGATGCGCCTGCTGGGGTGTGTGTGGGCCTGGGTCAGGAGCAGGGGCTGCGTCAGCAGAAGCGGGTTAGGGCTCGTGACAGCAGCTGGGTCCACGACAGCAGCAGGGTGCAGGACATTAGCAGGGAGTACCTGAGGGAGAAAAGAGGGGGTGTGGAGGCGATGGATGTTGTGTGCTTCCCTCAAGGCAGGTACTGCTGGGCCGGGGTCGGCGTCTGAGGCATGACGGGTGTGCTGGGGTCGTCAGAATGTGGTGCGTGAGGCAGGGAGAGGAGCCGGTGTCTGCTTGAAGACTGGGAGCGTGATCAGTGTCTCCTCCATCCTGTGTGAGTGCTAATCTCCGGGGTCACCATTGTAGGGGTATCGAGATATTAATGTTGTCTAGCACTCAGGATGGAAGGAAACTCTAATGTGGTTTTCTTGTATAATATATAAGTTATATGAAGACAGTCTGGTGCTGGAGATGCCGTGTGGTGGGGAGCTGCTCAGTAGAAGACGTTCGGTGAGTAGCGTGTTGAAGGAGGTAGATGTGCAGGAGCTTCGTTAGAGAAGATGTTGCCTGTTGCTGGCCTCCTGGTTGAATAAATGTTAACAGCTAGGAGCTTGCCTGAGGAGGTGTTGCTTGTTCAGGAAAATGGGCAGAATGAGAGTTGGTTGGTGAGGAGGCTCAGAGGACAGCTGGTGGGTCGCCATGCTCGCTGGCGGGAGCGAGGACCGCCAGGCAGGCGAGGAGATGCTAGGGGCAGCCAGGCAGCGGCGGAGGAGGAGGTGTTGCTTGTTCAAGAAGAATGGTCAGAATGAATTCTCAATGGAGAGACAGAGCTTATATACCCAGCAGCCGCTATGAGTCATGTTGGGAAAACCCGAGAAGTCGCCGGTCTTTTGGCTCGGTTGCTAGGATACGGCGGCATTGGAATGCGGATACGCTTGGTTGCTAGGGAAGACGGTACCAGGTGGTGACGCCGCTACGCAGTTTGTAGGGGAGACGTCCACTACACTACTACATACTAAAGACTAAAGACATTACATAATTACATATGTTTATACCAGAATTCATTGTGTTGTTGAAGTTTGTGTAAGTATACTCAAAAATTAAATATTCATGGCTGTTACTGATTTTAAAGATTGTTGAATAAATTCTTTTCAATGATGATTGTTTCAGTCACATTGTTGAAAAGTTTGGTTGACTGTTGAAAGCAATCGGAGATACGTGGCTGTTGAAAGGTTTTGTAAATTGTCAAATCAAAATAACTGATTGTTGAATGGATTCGGAAAATAGTTGAAAGCAAATAGAAATTTTTCATTCCAAAATCTTGATTGTTAAAGGCAAGTGGTCAATTGTTCAATTGCAAATGAAAGAAGGTGTAAGTATTTGGAGGTATTCAATGAGGTAATAAGTTCTTAAAGTGTTTGATGACTTAATAAATAAATTGCAGTTCTGTTTTGTCTGAGTAAATCTAAGATGCATCTTATCCAATCACTGTGTTAATAAATATTGAATTAGTAATCTACGAGTATCACCACTCTATCCTTTCCCACATTGGTTCTCAGAAAATAACTAACTCACGTGCCTAGAAGCTCGCTACCTAACAGTTAACTAAGATGTTATATTCTAGAAAAATCCTGGGTGGTGGCAGGTCTACCGTTGTAAGTATAATAAGTGTGGTAATAAGAAAGACATGGTTTCCCAGGGTAATCCATGGTTTAGAATATAACTAGAACAAAATATATGGAAGAGATTATAATATATGAAAGGAAATGAAAAGAACGAACATTGACTTGGAAAATATAAGCAGAGAAGCATAAGAGTTACTTATATAAGAATATATAAGAATATAAGGTATATAGAGATAAAGAACATATAAGAATATAAGCAAGAATATATAAGAATAAGTATATATGTAAAGAATTGAAGAAGGATAAGTATATAAAACAGGATACTCGTTGGAAAGAATGCTACACAGAACATATAAGTATATGAATAAATAGAATACTAACAGAAAAGAATAGCTGGATGGTAAATTATTGAAAAGAGAAAACTCGGCCCGTTACAATATAAAATCAGAAAATATAATATACAGTATATGAAAAGAAATGAAAGACTTGGAAAGTATAAGAAAAGAAAGATAAGACATGTATGTACTTTGTGGAACTAAAGACAGCACATAAATTATTAAATAAGTACACCATGAAAGTTTAATATAAAAAACATACATAACTAAGAAAAGAATTACTTATATAAGGATATAAGCAAGAGTATAAAGTATATTTAAAAATAAAGAATTGAAGAATAATAACAGAAAAGAATATCTGGATGGTAAAATATGAAGTAAAGAAACTCGACTCAGGACATTACAACATGAACACTGATACTCACAAAATTGACTAAGTCAAACTGAATGGCTAGATCGGTGGGGAACACACGCTTACATACCTGAGATAAATTTGTAGAAGGCCGTCTCCCTCCTTGCATAGGTTTTTATACCCGTGAGTTGCCAGAGGTGGCTATTCACGCAATGACAAAAATTACATACAAACTAACTGCAACACATTCTAGGATGACCCTCAGTTGACAAAGGTGATTTACATAAGATGATTTACATAAACGAATTATAGATTGAGCTTGCCAGGAAAAGGTGGAATATACGTATTGATGTAACGGGCCGAGTTTTCTCTTTTTATAATTTACCATCCAGATATTATTTTTCTGTTAGTCTTCCTATTTATTCATATACTTCTATGTTCGTTGTAGCATTCTTTCCAATGATTATCCTGTTTTATATAGTTATCCTTCTTCAATTCTTTACAAATAAACTTATTCTTATATATTCTTGCTTATATTCTTATATGTTCTTTATCTCTATAAACCTTATATTCTTATATATTCTTGTATAAGTAACTCTTATGTTTCTCTGCTTATATTTTCCGAGTTGGAGGTACAGCCAGGGTCACAGGCCTATAACCACACAATCACTGCCACATGACAAAGCTTTTATTTTATTTTATTTTTTAGGGTGTTGTGGTCACGGCTGTGATAAAGGCCAACCAGGGAGTGTAGTACTGTGCCTTCAGTTAAATCAGTTCATAGTTGTCATCAGTGAATGCAGAAGAGACTATAAATAACTTAAAGTGAATACATATTGGCAATCAAGCTGGTAAGGACAACTGCCAGCCTATTCGTGTCATAGGTGCCACAGAGACTTTAAATTTTATTTTGTTTGTGTGCTTTCTCAAGGACTGAAACTGTGCCTACAATACACCATTCACAGGGAGATACAGTGTACGCAGTCGCAGACGACAACTCTATAGGCAACAGAGAGTAGCTAAGTACTTTTTCTCTCTTTATTTTTTTGAAATAGGTGTAGATTTATACACAGTCTGCACCCCCCCCCCCCACAACAACAACAACCATGAGTTTGATATGTGATTACTGCAGGGAGACGTCGGATATGGAGGATACAGGCCTGACTAATGCAACGTTTAGGAAGTTACTAACTGCCGTAAAGCATGATGGCTGTTGCTGGTATTGCTCTGGCTGCATAGTCAAGGTGAATGAAGCGATTGCAAGCCATAAGGGAACGAGTTCTCTAGGGACGAAAATAGATGAAGCAGGAGCCCTGCTGGTTGACAAACTGGAGCAAGTTGGGAAAGAGATCCTTGCTAAGACTGAGGAAGTAGCTGATAGAATGGAGGTGGTTGCTTAGAGGAGTTATGCTGACGTATTAGGAGGGCCACGGGGGGGGGGGCGGAGAGTAATGCAGAATCAGTACAGGTTCTACAGCAGATTGGGACTTTGAAGAAGTGTGTCGAAGAAATGAAAATTAACGGACCTACTGTTAGGGGAGAGGAGGAACACCAGGAACGGCTCCAGCGCAGGAACAATGTAATAGTTTTTGGAGTCACCGAGAGCCAGGCAGAGGGAACTGTGAGTAAGGAAACACACGATAAGGTGCTGTTTCAAAATATTTGCACAGAGGTTCTGAAGATTCCAGCAACCCCTCAGGATGTGAGGAGGCTGGGACAAAAGCAAGGGCCTAAGCCTCGCCCCCTCAGGATCACACTAGTGAGTGAGGAAGAGAAATGGCAAGTTATTCGGCAGGCAAAAAACTTAGCAAGGAGCGAGGCATTTCGGGATGTATTCATTCACCCAGACCGCACGGTAATGCAGAGGGAACAGCACAAGAAGCTCCTGCAGGACTTGAAGCAGAAGAGGGAGGAGTCGAGGAGGAACGGGGACAGGTGTACATGGGTTATACTCAGGGGGAGGGTAGTGGAAACAAGTGTGCCGACACAGGGCCAGGGGGCAGCAGTGCACCCTCCACCCACTCAACCCCCCACCCAGGAGGCGGCACCAGCTCAGCCTACCGGACAGGAGGGAACGAGCGCCGTGTAAACAATGACATTTCTAACCACACCCTGCAAAATACAGTGTACTTAGCAAATGCTCAAGCTTCTGAGAATGTGGGGGGAGCGGGTTTATTACTAAGAGCAGAGACGTTACCGAGAACAAATTCTGGTTTGAATGTCATGTACACTAATACTGACACGTTCCTTGATAAGAGAGAGGAGTTTGAAACACTACTAAAAGTACACCAACCAGATATTGTAGGAGTTGTAGAACTGTTGTACAGGAACAGGAGAATCGACCCAGAGGAATGTGAGTTCAGTATTGCTGGATATGACTCATTTACGAACCTAACTCAAGAATCCTGCAGGAGGGGTGTGGTTATCTACGCTAGGCAAGACCTTAGAGCCAGCCAGGCGAGGGTACAGGGAGAGGATGTTTTTGAAGAGTCCAAGTGGTGTAAAATTAAATTAAAGGGAGGGGACTTACTTATCGTCGGGTGTATCTACAGATCCCCAAACTGTGGCCCACTAAATCAAAGGAACTTAAGAACCTTAATAAACAATGCGGCGATGCTCAACCCTAGCCACCTCCTTATCATGGGGGACTTTAACTATGGCGACATCGACTGGAGAAACGAGTCCACCCCGAATGACTTGAATAACCCTGCTACTCTTTTTGTAGAAACTCTGAGAGATAATTTTCTGTTCCAACATGTGAGAGACCCGACACATTACAGAGGGGAGCAAACACCCAAGCCACTTGACCTCATCATAACAAACGAGGAGGGTATGGTGGCCAAACTGGAACACCTTGCCCCAGTTGGCACCAGTCACCATACAGTGTTGTCATTCAGATTTAACTGTTACCTAGTTCAAGATAAGGCCAGGCCAAGGTGCAAATATTACAAGGGAAATTACAATGGGATGAGGGAAGAGATGAGGGGTATCAACTGGCCTGACTTATTAAGGTACAAGAACGCAGACACTACGCTGAATATCATAACTAGTAAAATGACCCATTTGATCGATAAATATATACCCAAGACCAAGCCCAGTGCTTCTAAGAATACGAGGGGATTCCTACACATGAACCATGCGGCGGTCGACAACATTAAGAAGAAAACCCAGAAATTCAAGACGTGGGTTGGGTCAAACGATGAGCAAGACAGGAGGATGTATGCAAGAGCCAGAAACCAAGCAAAGATAGAGTGTAGGAGGGCTGAAAAGGAGTTCCAAAGGCTGGTTGCACGCGAGGTCAAGTCAAACCCAAAGGCGTTTTACCGCTATACAAAGTCGAAATTGAAAACGCGAGTAGGAGTATCAGACCTGAGGCTTGAAGATGGTAGTTACGCAGATTCTGACCAGGATAAAGCTGAGGCATTGAACAGCTTCTTTTCCTCAGTGTTCACAAGAGAGGATGCAACTGACCTTCCTGCGTTTGAGGACAGACGGTTCGACACAGCACTGACCCACATTGTGTTCACAGAAGAGGGTATTAGAAATAAACTGGCCAGGCTAAAGGTCCATAAGAGTCCCGGACCTGACATGGTGCATCCTAGAGTGCTAAGAGAGCTGTGCAACGAGCTTGCAGAGCCCCTGAAGATTCTGTTTTGTAAATGCCTGGATGAACAAATGGTCCCCTGTGAATGGAAAGTGGCTTATGTGAGTCCTATCTTCAAGAAGGGCGATAGTCACTCCACGAACAACTATAGACCGGTGAGCCTGACCAGCATAATATGTAAAGTACTTGAGAGTATTATCAGAGATGCCGCGATGGAACATCTACTACGAAACAACCTTGTAAAAGATTGCCAACACGGTTTTATGCCGGGGCGCTCTTGCTTAACACAATTGCTCAAGGTATTGGATATTTGGACCCATATTCTAGAACGGGGTGGTAATATCGACAATATTTACCTAGATTTTGCCAAGGCTTTCGACAGTGTACCCCACGAAAGGCTGAAAATCAAACTGGAAGGGTACGGAATTCGGGGAAATGTCCTAGCGTGGATAGAAGACTTTCTACATGACCGCAAGCAGTGTGTGGTGATTAATGGCACGAAATCGTCATCTGTACCTGTAACAAGTGGGGTACCACAGGGCAGTGTATTGGGCCCACTGTTGTTTGTTTGTTTCATAAATGACATGCCTGACGTTGTACACTCCTCCATACAAATGTTTGCCGATGACGCCAAGTTATTTCGGGAAATTAAGAACCAAGCGGACTGTGAAGAGCTGCAGAAGGACCTCTGTGGGCTCCAGGAATGGTCGAAGAAATGGCTGCTGAGATTCAATGTCACGAAGTGTAAGAGGATGCACCTGGGGCGTACCAACGGTAAGGAGGCGTATCATATGTCCCAACGGGATGAAGAAAATGCACTAGTTGAGACTGTGTGTGAGAAGGACCTAGGTGTGTATGTTGACAATGAGCTGAAGTTCTCGGGCCATTGTGAGAAGAAGGTAAATCAGGCAAATAAATTATTGGGTCTTATAAGAAGGTCGTTCAGATATCTAGACGGTCCGTCCCTCGTGACGATCTTCAGGAGTGAAGTGCTTCCCCATCTGGAGTACTGTCACCCCATCTGGTCCCCAAGATATGCTAGGGACTGTCAGTTGGTTGAAAATGTTCAAAGGAGGGCCACCAAACTGGTGCCTGCACTTCGGCACCTCAGCTACCCTGAGAGATTGGAGCGCCTGAACTTGCCTAGCTTATACTACAGACGGGCAAGGGGGGACCTAGTTGAGGTGTATAAGCATCTCAGGGGGCACTACTCAGTTGAGTGTCCTTACTTGGAGCTGGCGGACGCTCGCCCCACAAGGGGTCACAGCTCAAGATTGAAGAAGCCGCAAGTCCAGAAAACCGTGAGGGCAAACTTTTTCGGAGTGAGGGTTGTGAACTCTAGGAACAATCTACCAGAGAGTGTTGTGACGGCACCGAATGTGAGCTCTTTCAAGAGAAGACTTGACCAACACTAGAGCGGGTTCAGGTACATTCAGGAGCCGGTGCATGCCCAGTATTTGCCAACAGTGCGTGACAGAGACGTGACCGATCGCCCGGGCGGCTAGCGAGCCGATCTTTTGGTGAAGAATATAACTGAAAAGAGACGTGACCGATCGCCCAAGCGGCTAACAAGCCGAGCAGTGGCGAAGAGGATAAAAGTAATCCTTAACCTGGGATACTATATTTCTGCTAGTTATACCCCAAACAAGATACAATAATACTTAGGTCCATGTAACTGTGAGGAGTGCCCCAGGGTAACGCTGGTCTCTACAACAAATGAAGATCACTGTTAGGGGTCGGTTGTAGACCGACACACGCCCAGGGAACTAGCGCCTGATTTGCAGGAAACGGACTTCCCAGTTTAATCCTGTCGAATTAACGACATCGTCCAACCCGGTTACCGACCCACGTTAGCCGATGAGTATTCAGCTCAACACACTGGAGAGACGTTGAGGAAGAGTCACGAATGCCTAAAGGTCTAACTTCAACTATACAAAACATACGCCTGGCAACAGTTCAGACGATATCTAAATCTCTACGTTACTCGACTTAATTGGCACAGAATTCACTGTTAACACATGAACACTGATATTCACCAAAATTGACTAAGTTAAACTGAATTAATAGGCGGCGGGGAACACACGTTAACATACCTGGAGAGACGTTGAGGAAGAGTCACGAATGCGTGATTCTCCCTCGTGTAGAGGTATATACGTGCACCCGCGGGGCAGCTTGGGCCTCCGTATTCATACCAGAAGGGTCGATCTTACCAACAACATAACTGCTCTACCATTTTGGATCACTGTATACTTAGTTATGAACTCCGGTGTTCTTGATCAGGGTAATTTCCTATGTCTATTCATATAATCTAATCAGAGGATGAGCTTGCCAGGAAAAGGTGGAATATACACCAGAGAGTGTTGTGACGGCATCGAGTGTGAGCTCTTTCAAGAGAAGACTTGACCAACACTGGAGCGGGTTCAGGTACATTCAGGAGCCGGTGCATGCCCAGTATTTGCCAACAGTGCGTGACAGAGACGTGGCCGATTGCCCGGGCGGCTAGCGAGCCGATCTTTTGGTGAAGAATATAAATGAAAAGAGACGTGACCGATCGCCCAAGCGGCTAACAAGCCGATCAGTGGCGAAGAGGATAAAAGTAATTCTGCAAGCTCAGGCCTGAGGCGAACAAGGAGCTATTCACGGGGAGGCGCTAGATCTTGGAAATTATACCAGTTGACAGAATAGTTCAGGAGATTAATGACTTTCTTAAATAGACAACTGACACTAACTAAGCTATAAACATCAGAGTCTCTGATGTCGGGGCGACAAAATGATATAACTTCAGGCGCGATCAGAAACTCATGGATACCCCCACGGACAACATAAAATACGCCACTCTAGCTGGCAAACTCAACACTCCCTTACTTGACACGTTCTACTAACAATAAGGACAATTGAAGCGTTCAACACCACTCACAATGGATCTTGAATGTTCCAACTGTAAACAGACATATCTAAGTTGACTCAAAACAAGGGTGTTCTCTCTCACACTCAAATTCATTTTATAGAGAGGTTGGTTTCAGTAAGTCAGAGAAAATGGGATAACGGAGGACTGAGGTGTCTTGAAGTGATGAGAAAACGGACTCCTCAGATGGAGGACTCAACGAAAGCCGAGTTACATGTCTTGTGGCCTATTGAGCGTAATATGAATCATTTGATTTTGGCGTTAACTGACGTGTACGACCGTGGTCGTTACAAAGCTTTCCCCTCCCAAAGATTCAATATTATGCGGTATAGTCAACAAAACATTCACAGTAAATACACAATTTCAAACACCATATCTTGCAGTATTGGGGTAATGGTCAAAAATACAGACAACACACATGTTACAAAATTTTCACATACATAAAATTTTGCAACTCAAATGAATAATCACAAAAACTCCCAGACATGGGCAGATAAAACTAACAAAGCAATACTGGTCATGACCCACAGAAGAACATAATCATACATCAATAGTACAGACATAATAATAAAAACAGGCCGGCCTTAATTATAGTTTTTGTACATTTGTAACTACACCATCCACCAGGATGACAGGTAGTTTCCCTCGAGGCGATTGATCAGATATGTATAACACTGGATCCAAGCACCAACTTCAACAATTGAGATCTCAAGCTAGGAGTAGTTAGGCGGACCCCATCCAGTCAACGAAGTATTAGGGTTGACCTTACCATGGAAGAATCATTGTTCACTCACGAGACGAGGCAAGATCTAAGTGGTCAGAGCATGGACTCAAATAGACTATAATGCCAGCGACCCGGTCCACATGAAACCCCCAAAACCTCGGTTCCCTTCTGTACTTTGAAATGCAAGAGTCTTAAACTGCACTAGGTCCATGTACTCCTGTACACGCCTAGCCGTAACTCTGCAATGCAAGCGTCTTAAACTGCACTAGGTCAATGCACTGTACTCCTGTACACGCCTAGCCGTGACTAAAGTCCAGCCCCACTACCTCCTACACCAACTTAGGCCTACTGCAGATAGGACCTCCAAGCAACTTGATCACTCACACCAAACGATGTTCTCACTGCAGTAAGACACATCTACTCATTCCTCTTGCCCATGGTACATACTGACAATCCCTCCCCCAACAGAGTCACTCTGGCCACTTGACTGGCGAAGCAAACAGTTGATGTTTACGATCAACGAATCTCAAGTACTAAGTAAGGGCCCTTTACGGCAATTGAGAGACGTGACCGACCAACTGGTTCTGTTTCTAGAGATCCATACGGATCCGGGGTTTCCTCCGTCTCTGTGGGAACCTAGCCGCAGGAGCTACCCCTGGGTTCCCGGGACTGGTTGACCTTTCTCTTTCCTCTGGTTCTGAATTTGATGAAGACTCACAAGGTGGGGCCTGAATGTCATTCAACTTCGTAAACATATCCCTAGCCACGAACCTTTTCACCTTCTCTGCTGCTCTTCCTACTAATTTATCTAAGCTCAACTACAGCCACCTAATTGACTTGAACTGAATGATTGACTGATTGTAATAATACTCCATACTCCTATAGTTAAAAGTTTTAGAGATACGTTCAAGTGTGTCAATACTCCAATGAATCATGATTAGTGGAATAAGAGCGTTACCATTATACCGCCATATGCTGATTATTTTAGGCTGGTGTCATGCGAGACGTCACTTCACATTTGTCAATCAAATTGGTGTAATAATGCCAAAAACTGCATCTTGCAAGTTGTACACAGGTTTGGTTTTGCCCCCTCCCCCCTCCCCCAACATTTACCTTGGCCCCAAAGTGCCCCCCCCCCACTTTCAGAAGGCTAGAAACGCCACTGCTGAGGGCATATCCCTACTAGAAAGACTAATTTTACTAACAATAGACCTTCTATTCAAAGTGGTCGCTGGACACCTAGCTGTGACCGTCAGTGTCACAGGTCAGGTTAATTTTCTACGCCTATCTTTATGATCTAATAAGAAATTGAGTTTGTCAGGAAAGAGGTGAAATGGAGTTATATATGTATTAGCAACTTGACTCGCCTGACGGCAGACTGC
>NW_024722227.1:19445322-19467819 GCF_018991925.1 Homarus americanus | reverse complement strand
CTCCACTTTTTGACGACACACAACTATGTTGTAGTAAAAATATTATCTTAACTTTATGATAGTATGCACACACAATTAATAATTAAGAGAAATATCAATAATATTAGGTTTTTTAACACTTACATTAGTAGAAAAGATGGCTGGGCACACGGGGATGGGCGGTTGGTTCCGAGGCAGAGGGCAGATTATTGGCCCTCACTTGTATCAATTGTATCACTATCCACCACAGAGGCTTGCAGGGCCTCTTTGTCAAACCCCCCAAAATCCATATAAGTCCATATCCTCACCATAATTATCACTATCACTGACTTGGGTTGGCTGTGGTGGGTGGCAGGTGAAGAACTAGTAATGTTTTGATGACTGGGCGACCTTGTGCGCACCATGTTCGCGCCGCTTACACAACATGGCGGATGGCGGGAGGTTTGGATCCAAAAATGGCCCGGCTTGCCAGCCGCTCTCCGCGTAAAGGGGTACACGCACCGCGGAATGTGAGCATCCTGGGTTCCGGCAGGGCACCGCGTAAACGTGGACACGCGGAATGTGGGACCGCGTAAAGTGAGGGTTGACTGTACACTGCTGGCTCTTCCCTCTTTGAGAAATTTTTGGGGGAAAACCACTAAATTTTAATAAATAATACCTCAAACTAAAGTTAGGATAATATAATTGACATTGCTGGATTCCTTGTAAGACCAGGAATATTTTGAATATAAATGTCATATATTTTGCACAAAAGATAACATAATTACTCAGAGTAAACATTATATCTAAAATTTGTATGTCTAATGCAAAATCTATGATGTTTATATTCAAAATGATCACCAAATTGTAAGAATTCCAGCAATGTAAATTATATTCTGGTCGGGTAATTTGTATGAATTTTATGAGCTAAAACAGGCAGGCAGGCAGGGTGGCGGGTGGGGCGAATCTAAAAATAGCTCTCGAGCCGGACACTCTGCGCGTATATGTGGAAAAAATCCGTGTTAAGTGAAAGTTCAGCTCTGGCGAGACACCGCATATACGTGAAATCGCGCTAAGTGAAACCGTGTTAAGCGGGGTATTACTGTAATATTTTTTCTATACGTAAGCGCGAATAGAACTAAATTTTTTTATACGCTTAACTCCTAAGCCCCGGCTTAGGGCGCTCGCGGAGATAAATCGTTAAATCGAGAAAAAAAATAAACTTAAAAAAAAAAATGGCGAGAAAATAGGCTGACGTTCTGGAACGTCACCCCGGGCCTAAGGGTTAACAATAAAATGATATTTCACGTGATTGCAATGTGAACTTTATTCTATTATAAAGTACAGTGTACATGTTTAAAAAAAGCCGTTTTTTCTAAAAGCCAGTTTTTGTGATATAGCTCGAATGCGATGTCAGCAAATGCTACCTAGGTATGTTAATTCCTAGCCAATTCGCCAGGCCAACATACAGGCAATTAAAACATCTAATAATTACTTAATAAGTAATATTCGGAGGACACGTCACTACCTGGCATTTAAAGAAGAAAGATTGTGAATTTATTTTATTTTACTAGGTATTAGTTGTGTAAATTGTGTGTTCTGATGAGCGTGCCCAGGCCAAGTGCAGATTTTTTATTTTATCCCTCCGAGCGCATAAGATAATTGTACATATTGAGACATAGCAAGCTTACTATTGGAGATAAAAAGGTCGGGTTTGTTGCATTAGCATAAATACATTGTCTACAATTAGTTTTATTTAGGTAATCATGATAAAAATATTAAATCAATACGTAAGCGCGAGTATAACACAAATTGTAGTGCATGGCTGCCACTCAAGTTCTCAAATGCGAGTATTCCTCACCAAAAGTTTTTATACTTTTTACATAAATTAAACATGATGTGTTTATAAATGCTTTCTATTTTCGAAACTCATATAAAATAATAATTGCAAACTATTGTTTATATATATACAACTACTCCCCGACTTACGACCTACTCGACTTACGACCTACTCGACCTACGACCACCTGCACTTACGACCTGCCTCAGTCGGTAAGACCACCCGCACATGCGACTGCCGTAGTCGGTACCAAAATTTTTTTCAAATGACTCGCGTCTTTTCTAGACCGAAACGTTTCCGTCCCGTGGCTTGGGTCGCCGCGTGGGTACAGCACCCACGCTGTAGAGCGCTTAGTTGGTGTTTGGCTGTCGTTGTATCCGCAACTGATCGCGCTGTGTACTGACATTATTTTCGTATCTAATTAACTTTAGAATGACTGGAAAGTGTACAAGTGAGAGTACCGGTGGAGCTCAGAAGAAAAGGAGACAGTCAATTACTTTTGAGACGAAAATGAAAATAATAATGCAGCATGAAAATGGAAAACCTGTAGCAACCATTTCACGCGACCTGGGCTTCTCGCACTCGACCATATCTACTATTTTGAAGGACAAGGAATGTATTCATGAGGTAGTGAAAGGATCAGCACCTATAAAGGGAACTATAATAACGAAGAAAAGACAAGGTCCCATTCATGAGATGGAAAAATTACTTGTGATATGGATGGAAGACCAGATACAAAAGCGTGTACCCTTAAGCCTTCTAACCCTACAGGCATGGGTGGTTTAACAGATTTAAGAACCGCTTCAGTTAACATAATGTAAAGGTGAGTGGAGAGGCAGCTAGTGCTGATGTGGGTGCTGCCGAAGCTTTTAAGGAGGAGCTAGATCGTGTGATCGTCGAGGGAAATTATTTGCCTGAGCAAATATTCAATGTGGATAAACTGGATTATTATGGAAGCGCATGCCTGAACGGACATACATCCACAAAGAGGCGAAAACAATGCCAGGAATCAAGGCTTTCAAGGACTGAATTACACTTCTGTTGGGGGGGAATGTAGCTGGTTTCAAGATAAAGCCCTTCATGATCTATCATTCAGAGAACCCCAGGGCTTTAAACCTGTCAGCAAGCTTACACTGCTAGTGTTTAATCGAAGTAACAAGAAAGCCTGGATGGCCTTAGTTCTGTTTGAGGATTGGTTCATGGCTTGGTTCATTCCACGAGCCAAGGAGTATTGTCTGCAACAACGGATTCCATTCAAGATTTTGGATAATGCTCCTGGACACCCACCACACCTGGACGACATGCACCCTGATGTTAAGGTAGTCTACATTCCACCTAACACTACCTCTATCATCCAACCCATGGATCAAGGTGCTATTGCAGCTTTTAAAGCTAATTATTTATGTGCGACCTTCGCTCAGGCTGTTGCTGCTCAGAGAGTTTTGGAAGGACTACAACATTTTGAAATGTATAAAGAACATTGGTGCAGCATGGGATGAGGTTACAGAACAATGCATGAATGGAATATGGAAGAAAGTCTTGAAAAGATATGTGAACAGTTTCAGAGGATTTAATGAAGATGAAGTAATTTCTGAGATTAGTAACAAGATAGTGGAGTTGGGTAAACAGCTTGAGTTAGAAATTGAAAATGAAGATGTTGAGCAGTTGGTTGAAAGTGTAGCAGAAAAGCTAAGTAACGAGGATCTTATCGAACTGGAAGCAAAGAAAAATGCAGAGGAAGAAGAGAGTCAAAATGTAGAAGTACCTGCACCCCTAAAAATTTTTCAGTGAAGCAAATGGCAGAGGCATTTGCTACAATTAATAAGGGGATGCAAATGTTTGATGGAATGGATCAAAGTGTTGAGCGTTTTGCCAAAGTTGACAGAATGGTCCAAGATGCACTTGCTTGCTACAGAGAGATTTATAATGAAAAGAAAAAGCAAACTGTGCAGTCTAAATTGGGCATCTATTTTAAGAAGTCCCCCATTGCTGTCTCCTCACACCCCACCAGTGCTGTCTCTTCACTCCCTCAAGATGATCCAATACCTTCAACCAGCAAGTTTCCACAATACATAAACCTGTCTGAAGAAAGCGACATTGATGACCCACCCAGCCCTGTCTCCTCCTCTGCTTCATCCAATTAATATGTCTCCATGTATACCTGTAAATAGAAAATTATGGGGGCCCAGTGTGCATTCAGCTGATTGCATTAAAGGTAAGTGCACAGTAACACTGTATGCATTCTTCATTCTTGATTACTTTTACTGTATTGTATTTCATTTCAGATTTTATATGTACGGTACTGTATTATTTTTAGCATTTCTGACTTTGGACCATTCTGACTTACGACCTGGATTTGGGTCCCTAACCCCGTCGTAAGTCGGGGAGGAGCTGTAATGCATTAAAATATTACAGTAGGGCTGGGATATATCACGAGATAGGGTCCAAGGATGTTCGCCATATACTAAATCGCGATATATAATTACATGTAATCAATGGGGAATATAGGGTTAGGTTCTGGAGGCCAATAAAGGTGACTAAACTTGACTTAACGAGTTTATTTTCTTACTAACTAAAGCACCAGACTGTTTCAATATCAATATCAAGAAACACCGGACTCAGGAACACCAGACTTGACAGCTGACGCACCATCCTGGGAACACCAGACTCGGCAGCAGACGCCACACTGCCACCCTCACTTGACAATCTCACACCTACGTAAACGAACAATATTAGTAGTATTAAATCTTTTCCATTCTCTTCACTTCACTTTTCACGTCTGACAAACTATCACTCGCACTAAAAGGGCCAGAGACACTAGGAGAGGCCTCAGGAGGCACCACACTATAATCACATGGTGCAATCTACTTGTACTTTTTACATTTTCCCACCCTTGCTACCAACATAAGGCATGGTTCAACAACTGTATCACAACGCTGTTACAGTAGAACATTGATATAACACGAGATACGTTCCAAGAGAGGTCGCTTTAAACCGAATTTGCACTAAATCGAAGCGTTGATTCAATGGAATAATTTAGTTTGGTACTTGAGAGAAACACAAAATTCTAAAAAGACTGAGTCTACCCAGATGCACCTCAGCCCATCTAGAATAAACAAAACATTGTGTTTTGTAGTATTATGGTAAAACAAACACTCATAAATGAACATGGCTAAAATTACGGGATGCTAAATGGTCTGTTTACTAGCAATCAGCTGATGTGAGAGGGTGGTCTCACTGGCGCCATGCATCACCCGCCTCTCGTCTGACTCACCAAGCACTTTCACTTTCCTCTCAACTTAATTTTTCATTGCTTTATGCTGGCACCTTCCCCTGCCCCAACTGAGAGTCTACCCAGATACACTAGAACTCATAAATCACTACTGTAATGTAATAAAGGTCCACAATCCCTTATCCCTTATTTGAGGCGTGCAATGTCTACATTCAAATTATTCACTGTCTTGCAAGGATTCCAGCAATGCAAATTATATTCTCCTAACTTTAGTCTGTGATATTTTATAAGATAAAAATTTTAAGCCTAAAACTACCTTGACCCCTGGGAAGGGGGAGGTGATGTGTTGACAGCCAGGCAAGGGGAGGAGTGGGGGGGTGAGGTATTCACCAGCCGGCGGGGACATTAATCCCGTGTGTCGTATCTGTTTTTTGCTTATAAAATGTCACTGAATTGACCAGGGAGAATATAACTTTCATTGATGGGATTCTTATAAGAAAGTGATTAATTTGAATATAAACATGCTATAGTTTGCACTGTACATAAAATTTTAGTAATTATTTAGTACATTAGAGTACATGTACAGTACAGAGTTGGCTTGTGTTTGGTCATTATGAAGGAGTATAAGAGAGGTTTAAGCGCACTAAATTGACACACACGAGAGGCAGATGTTACTCTGACAATACCCAATACCCACGCAGCAACTGAAGACAGAGAGGTGGGATGGCAGGGGTGGAGCGTTTGGCGGGCTTGCGTTTGGCGCGTTTACGACCCATTTTGAAAATTTTAAGCTTGAAATTGGAAATTGTAACTAAACACTCGGGGTAATCCGCGCCAGATTTGACTCGCATAATAAAGGAAAGATTGTTGACCCACAAACGGCGACTGGTGTAGTCACTCACATAACCTTGGAAGCAGTCTGCGTAGGTGTCAGATCTCACTGGCATTGCCAAATGGGCATCTTGCGTATCTAGCATTCATACGGAAACTGTAACGGCTCACGGCCTGACTGGGGTGAGGTTGGGTTTTGAATAAAATTCGTCCAGTATTACACAACAATGGTTTATTTGGTCATACCTGGAAATACATGTCCCACTATCAGTTGTAAATACCAAACACTCAAACAGTATCCATCATACCTCTTATATTTATCTCATGCCTAATAATAATAGCAATCAAGTGATTAACTTCTCAAGTTGGCTGAATACAATTGCCCAAACTCACTTGTGACGGATCTGTTGTTATGACACGCGTAAGAACAGTAGCAAACGATTTGGGGCGAGTTTTCACCGTACACTAAGCTCTGTAGCTGGGTCACTAACACACAGTTGCTTGATATTGGTTAGAAGTTGTCTCCGGACACGAAACCAGACCACCTCGTGTGCTCACTGCATGTAACACACTGCCCTCCTATGCCTCGTCTACTCACTGTCCTCACACACACACTGTCATCCTATAGCTAAAACCCACATCTGGCCACCACATCTCATTCTCTTATTGGGTACCTAATGGACTCGTCGCTGATGCTTCAAAATACAACCCTCATCTCTCTCTCCCCTCTCTCCCTCTCTCTTCCTACTGCATCTCATGTCCCATTGGATGCGGTAAAAGATACTGTTTAGCTGACATATGGTCATCACTTTCAATTTCCTCCTCACCACTGTCAGCCTCTACCTGTAACATCTCATCCAGTTGCTTCAAGCTCTTCCACATCCTGCTCCTCCACTTCAAGGCCCAATAACTGACCAATGGACACAATCTCCTGGTCCAACTCTGTTTCTTCCTCAAATCCCTCAAAATCATGGACTACTGATGGCCACAGTGCTTTCCATGAAGAATTGAGGGATCTAGTGGAGACTTCTTGCCATGATGACACAATCAATTTTACAGCCTCCAGGATGTTGAATTGTGTCTTCCAGAACTGTTTCAGTGTTAGTTCAGGATCATTGGAAGTTGCCTGATGACACCTCCTAAACATTTTCTTCATGTACAACTTCTTGAAATTGCTGATCACATTCTGGTCCATTGGCTGTATGATTGATGTAGTGTTTGGAGGCAAAAACAACACTTTCACAAAGTCAAATTGATACTCCAAATTTCTGGCAAGGTCAGGGTCATGACCAGGAGCATTATCCATGAGGAGAAGAGCCTTTAAAGGGAGTTTATTGGTGGTTAGGTAGCTCTTGACAGAAGGGCAAAACACCTCAAGAGCTGTCTTGTCACCCATGCCTTACGGTTGGACTTCCAATAAACTCCAAGCTTTGTTCTTACCACTTTCTGTTGCTTGAACACCCTGGGGTTTTCAGAGTGGTAGACAAGCATAGGCTTCAGTCAGAAATCTCCTGAAGCATTGGCACCAAGCAATAGAGTGAGACGGTCTTTCTTGGGTTTATGCCCAGGTAAAGAGGCTTCATCTCTGGTGATGAATGTTCTTTTGGGCATCTTTTTCCAGAACAGCCCAGTTTTGTCCACATTGAATACTTGCTGTGGAAGATAATTTTCTTCTTCCATCAGTTCTTTAAATTCAACTAAAAACTTTGCTGCCCCTTCCTTATCAGCACTAGCAGCCTCACCATGCCTAATAACACTGAAAATGTCACTTCTTTTCTTAAATTTTTCGAACCAGCCTTTGCTGGCCCTAAAATCTTCAAATTATGTGCCTGAAGAACCAGGTTGATCTGTCTTTAAATGTTCGTAAATCTCCCTGGCTCTTTCACAAATGAATTCAGTAGAAACTGAATCACCTTTCATCTGTTTTTCCCTAATCCAGATGATAAGTAACCTCTCAGTTTCTGCAATTAGGGATCTACTTTTAAACACTCTAGTAGATTTGCCTCTCACTTTCACTTCTTTAAATTTGTCTTTCTGTGCAAGAATTGTCGACACAGTTGATGTCAACATGCCATATTCTTTGCATAGTGCATTTGTTCTAATGCCTTGTTCATGTTTTTTTATGATTTCCTGCTTGGTTTGGATTGAAATCGCTTTTCTTGTTCTCTTAGGCCCCATGCTGGATTCAAAAAATCTCAACACGTGACATTTTAAGTTTAAACTTGGTGTAATTCAAGATTATTTCTTTAAAATAACACTGCACTGTGCTATATATTGTCAATATGTAAAAGAAATTTCAAAATAACCAATAATTTGCTTGGAAACACAGAAAAAAAGCATTGAGTTGAAGAGAGTCTCAAGCAAGATGTTACCTCCACTGAAAACAGAGAAAGACTAACGCCTGTTTGCTGTGTTAAGAGGCTGGATGCCGCGCATTAAACTAGTCACTTACCTTCAATTATGTTCAATAATTGTTAAAATTACTAAAAAATTTAATATTAAACTTTTAAAATTATTGAATAGTATAAACTTCTTGATATTTACTAAAATAGTAAGGAATTTAAGCCCTAGATCCGATTAATGTATTGGCGGACTAATACTAAAGCTGGTTGACCGCCAAGTGCAAGCCAAAACTTGTTGAGGTCGGCTCGTAAGAAACTTGTTAACCGAGGGGTTGCTCGTTAACAGAAGTTAAGAATCTTATGGGAGGTAACTCGTTAACCGAAATCTTGTTAACCGAGGGACCACTGTATTGTAATTATTTAGTTCATACACAAATTTGCGTATGAGAACCCTAAAGCGATAATTTAGATAATGTGCAAATTTGCATATGAAAACCCTAAGAATTTTAAGACATTTTTAATTTTGCAGTACTGTTTGAATTACCATCTGGGCCTGGTTAGATGATGTTGCCAGTTCGACATTTATCTTTCACTCACTCACACCAGCAGTGCCGGTAGTAGGCAGCTATCAAACAGGGAGGTATAGTCAGTCCTTAACATACGCGGGGGTTAGGTAACAGAGATACCCGTGAATGTTAAAAATCCGTGTACTTTTGCTGCTCCCCCCCAAAAAAAAACCCTGGCCCCCCCATGTCCTTATTTACTGTATATACTTGTGTGTAGTTCGAGTTTTTAAG
The DNA here is from genome assembly GCF_018991925.1 of Homarus americanus. Taxonomy (NCBI): domain Eukaryota; kingdom Metazoa; phylum Arthropoda; class Malacostraca; order Decapoda; family Nephropidae; genus Homarus; species Homarus americanus. The sequence goes on along the minus strand of NW_024722227.1, from coordinate 19,458,819 downwards.
ACCAAATTATTTGGCAAAAAATTGGGGGTCGACCTCTAAACGGGTAATAGTTTCGTTAGGTTGAAAAATATTTACCAGTAACTACCAGTAAACAATGGAAACGACTCACCAACGCACCAGCTGTGAGTGTCGGTACAGTTGCCAGGGCAGATCTCATGCGTCATCATAGCAAGCCCATGGTATGGTACGCACAGGACGATGTAAAACACATTTGAAACATCAATCTTCGTTAATTAAATTTGAAACAAAAGAAAACTACGATAGCGAATTTCTAAATACCGGGTATTTTCATTAAAATATTACATCACAAGTATATTTTACCTTAACTGTGACTAAATGAATATATTCTCAGAAATAAATATGGAAATGTAATATTTTTGCTGAAATGACATAAGTATTACAGTGGAAAGTGGGATAAAATCATGACGAAAACAATGACTTTCGTTTTTTTTCGTTGTTCAAAAAATTTTACCGTGGAACAAACCTGTACTGTACATGTATTAAATGATTACGGTACTTAAATTGTTATGTCTATTGCAAATATAGATTGTTTATACAGATATTCAAATAAGTCACTATCTTACAAGAATCCCAGCAATGTAAGTTATATTCACCCAGGTCGTTTGGGTGGCAAATTATGAGAAGAGCTTAGTCACTCTTAAGTAATGATAAATAAACACGCAGGCCTTCAGCGCCAACTGTCACATCTTATCTCAAATAAATAAACAAACACCACACTCTGTCACCTCACTCCCCCCCCGTCCCCCCCCCCACGCTTGCTGGCTACCTCCCTCCTTGTGTTCCTTTACTAAAGATTGGTGATAACTTTATTCTTTAAGGTGTTTATTTTATATAATATCTCATACTAAAGTTAGGAGATTATAATTTGCATTGCTGGAATCCTTGTAAGACAGTCAATAATTTGAATATAAACGTCATATATTTTGCTCAAGATATAAAAATGTAGTCCATTAGTGTACAGTACTGTGTAGTACATTTTATAATACAGTATAAAGTTTTCAACTGTATTTTTGGGTAGATTTACATAAATTTCTTCATTTATTTTCATCCATTTACATGCACACACCATACTAAAAGAAATAAATGACCTTAGTGCAAAGCTGAAGTGTACATGTACTAATTTCATTACGGTACTAAAATTGTTATGTCTAGTGCAAATTAGAGCATGTTGCTATTCAAATTAATCAGTGTCTTACAAGAATCCCAGCAATGTTAATTATATTCTCCTAGGTCATTTCACTGGCATTTTAAAATGGGAGAAGTGTAGTAGGACTGTTAAATAAACACACAGAGACCTTCGGCTCAAACTCTCAAACATATCACCTCAGCCCACCCCCCACCCCACCCCTCGCTGGCTGGCTGGCTCCGTCCCTCTCCCCCTCATCTGCTCAGCCAGGGGTTTATTTAGGCTTACAGTTTTTATCTTATATAATATCTCAGACTAAAGTTAGGAGATTATTATTTGTATTGCTGGAATCCTTGGAAGACAGCCAATAATTTGAATATAATGGTCATATATTTTGCTCAAGAGATAAAAATTGTAGTACATTAGTGTACAATACAGTACAGTACTCCCTCTTTATCGACGGGGCTTACGTTCTGTAAACGGCCGTCGATAAAGAAACCGTCGATACCGTGATGGTTACGTAATTTTTCTAACTATTATTAGCATATGTTGAATAAATGTACCTTTAAGCATTAATGCGTTTCCTTTACACATAACCTTAAATAATAGTGTATAAATAATAATATAAGTGGACAAAAATACTAGCAAACTTACGATTTCATTTATTGAAGTGAACATCGGTCCTTACAGTAAACAATACAGTGTACAGTACAGTAAAAGTCCAAAAATCCGGATGCCCAAGGCAAATTGTTTACCATTTATTATTACAACACTTTACACTGAAACGCGGGTAGTTTCAACAAAAATATTGTATATTTCCATTCAAGTATTTATTCAAGTCAATTAGGAGGGAATATTATTGTAATACAACAGTTTTTTAACTAAACCATTCGAAAAGTGATTACGGTAACATCTTTTGAACGAAAGAAAGCGCAAGTCATTGTTTTCGTCACGATTTGATCCCACTTTCCACTGTAATACGTACGTCATTTCAACAAAAATATTACATTTCCGTGAATGTATTATATCAAGCACAGTATGAATAGAATATCATTGTAATATAACAGAATTTTAACCGAAAACTATTAAAAAAACGAGTAACATCTCAAGAACATCGGAAGCTTAGGTAAAGTCTTTTGTTTCCGTCATGTATTTTATCCTATTTTACATTGAAATACATCACGTTTCAGCAAAACTACTATTTATTTCCGAGAATATATTCATTCAGGCGCAGTTTAGGTAAAATATACGTGTGATGTAATAATTTTTTAACTGAAAACGATTCGAAAAACACGTACCCTCTAGCCCTGTTCAAGGAGAGGACTGGGAGAAGCTGTTTGGTGCCAAAATAAAAATCCGGCTAAATAATCCGTCGATAATCGAAACCGTCGATAAAAAATCCGTCGATAAAGAGGGAGTACTGTACTGGTTTTCAGTTAAAAAACTGTTGTATTACATTAATATTCCCTCCTAATTGACTTGAATAAATACTTGAATGGAAATATACAATATTTTTGTTGAAACTACCCGCGTTTCAGTGTAAAGTGTCGTAATAATAAATGGTAAACAATTTGCCTTCGGCACTCTGTGTTTCAGGCACGGCGAGCCTCAGTTTATAGGACGTAGAGTGTTTTTACAGAAGGTTTTGTTGTTCCAATACCCTCAAAAACTTGGGTGGAACAATAAACAAGGAATATCATAAATTAACGATTTTTTGGTAAAAAAATCTGGGTCAACCTACAATGCTGATGTCAACACAAGCGTGGTTACAGCGAGACTGACTGAGTGAGGGAGCGCGGGGGTGGGGTGACGACGCGCTATGCGTGTGTGTGAGGTAACGGGAGCGGGCGGTGTCCCGTGTTCGGTGCCGCGTGCGATTTGAATGGCGCGCGATTTGAATGTACTTCAATTACTTCAATGTACAGAATATTCCTCCGGCGGGGCAATCCGCGTATTTCCGAATCCGTGTACAAGTGTATGCTAAACCCGCGTATGTGAAGGGCCGAATGTACTACCGCCTGGGAAGATATTGCAAGCATAATGCATTGTCAAATGGTAGACCCTGCTGCCATATGGCATCATAAAAATTGTGATCAAGTCCCAGGATGCTGATCTGACTTTCTGCCTCATTTACACACAATTGCAGGGTCTCAATTGTTTCTCTTACTTTGACAACACAACATATATTATGTACAGTACTCGACATACGACCACCCGGACATATGACCGCCTCAGTCGTACCAAAAATTTTTCGAATTACGTATTTTCGAATCCCGACGTTAATGATTGCACTGTGTACTTGAAATTTATTTATTTTTTTTATTCCCTTTAAAATGGCAGGAAAGCTTAAAAGTGAGAGTTTTGTGGTGCTGAGAAGAAAAAGAGACACCCATTTTAGATTTTCTATGTATTATTTTCGCATTTTCGACTTACGACCAATTCGACTTATGACCTGCATTTGGGTCCCTAACCCCGTCGTAAGTCATGGAGTGGCTGTATATTATTTCTTATTCTTGATTTTTATTTTTTTTTATTTTTTAATGGTTATTATATTTGGTATTTTATTTATATTTGTATTTCAAGTATTTTGTTATTAATATTTATTAATTATTATAATAATAATAGTACAGTAGTTATTATTATTATTACATTTTCGCCCTGATGTGGGTCAGTGACTTGTGCCCGGGTGGGCTAACCCCCGTAAAAAAATAAAAATAAATAAAAAATAAATACAGTGGTCCCTCGGTTAAAGAACGGTTTTATTAACGAAATTTCGGTTAACGAATTTGTTCCCATAAAAAAGGGCCTTCAATTCGGTTAACGAACAAAACTTCGATTAACGAAATCCTTAAGACAAACACGTTTTGTTGTGAGCATCAGCTGATCTGCTAGTCCCCCAATACAGTAATCTGTTCTATGTTTACATTAGTTTCCAGTGGAGTAAATATCAAGAAGGTTGTGTTCTTGAATATTTTTGCATTTTTTATATTAAAATTATTGGTCATTCTAAAATTTAGCCATCCAAGTTCTGTCTACATAAAGTTTTTCAACTAATATTTTTGGCTCAATATATGTAACTTTATTCATTTATTGAAACTCAATTACATGCATACACTGTCCTAAGGGCAAACCTGTACTGTACATGTAGTAAATGATTACGGAACTAAAATTGTTATGTCTAGTGCAAATTATAGCTTGTTTATATTCAAATTAATCACTATCTTACAAGAATCCCAGCAATGTAAATTATATTCTCCCAGGTCATTTCACTGGCATTTTAGAAGAGAGAAGCTTAGTCACTTAAGGACTGTTAAATAAACACACGTGAGACCTTCGGCTCCAACTGTCAAGCATAACACCTCACCTCCTGCTCCCTCCCCCCCCCGCCCCCATCTGCGCAGCCAGTGTTTTAGGCTTACAGTTTTTATCTTATATAATATTTCAGACTATCAGACTAAAGTTAGGAGAATATAATTAACATTGCTGAAATCCCGGCAAGACAGCGAATAATTTGAATATTAACGTCATATATTTTGCACAAGAGATAAAAATTAATCACCTGTACAGTGGGGTATGCTATAACGAACGGATCCTACTACGAATATTCTTATAACGAACGGTTTTACCTATAAAATTGAGAATGCTATAACGAACGAAACTCCTACAACGAACATTATTTAATTTTTTGGTTTTTTTTCAAATTTATTGTTTTTTTATTACAAATATTAATGATATTCTTTATTTCAGGGGTTTAGATGCATATTTATGCACTTTTTTACAATTTTTACAATTTTATATTATATTTTTAAGTGTTAAGTGGTTGTATTTGGAGGCCTGGAACGGATTAATCCTATAACGAACGAATGCTATAACGAACAAGGTTCTAGAACCAATTAGATTCGTTATAGCATACCCCACTGTATAACATTACAGTAGTGATTTAAGAGTAAGAGTGTACAGTAAAACCTCGATTAACCGACCCTTGATTAACCAACTTTCGGATTAACCGTCAATCCCGAACCCCTAATTTTTTTTTTTTTTTCGGGATTAGCCCACCCTGGCACAGGTCACTGACCCACATCGGGGCCTGGGGGGCGATAATGTAATAATATTAATAATGATGATGATAATAATAATAATAATAATAATAATAATAATAATAATAATAATAATAAAGAAATGCAAAAAAAAAATCAAAGAGTGAGAAACAATTTACCTGTATGTATGTTGTGTTGCCAATAGTAACAGAAACAATTGAGACCCTGCAATTGTGTGTAAATGAGGCAAGAAAGTCAGATCAGCAACCTGGGACTTGGTCACAATTTTTGTGATGACATATGTTCTTTGACTTTTCCATTTTTTATTCACGGTTTCTGTGCTGGTTCATATATATTTACGAAAGTGGTTAATGTTTTAAAGCAAATTCTATTGAAATATGAATGGCAAATGAACAAAAATGAATAGAGGGACTTAAATGAGGTAGGTTAGGGAAAGGGACTTTGAAAATGTATGTTTTATTTCCGTAGACTTTATGTACTATTAACCGACCTTTTGGATTATCCGTCGGCCCCTTCCCCCCATATGTGGTTGGGTAATCGCGGTTTTACTGTATATGTACGTGCAGTATATATACAGTATATAGTGATTTAAGGGCGATTTATGGGAATTTTAGGAGTGTTTCTGACTTTATGCATTTTTGGCTTTACTTTGTATGTACTTTTCTGTGAGCTGGAACCAATTACCCAATATCCCATTGAAATAATGGATTCAGTTAACAAAATTTTTGGTTAACGAACGACTCTGTGGAACTAATTGTGTTTGTTAACCAAGGGACCACTGTAAATAAAAAAAAAATAAAAAAAATACATTATTACCCCGCTTTACGCGGGTTCACTTTCCGCGATTTCTCATTTAAGTGGTACCTCGCCAGAACCAAACTTTCACTTTCCGCGGTGCATCTACACATATACGCGGTGAAGTATAATTTATTTTGTTATTTTTTTTTATTTAGCTCATAAAATTCATACAAATTACCCTGCCAGAATATAATTTACATTGCTGGAATTCTTACAATGTGATGATCATTTTGAATATAAACATCATGGATTTTGCATTAGACATAAAAATTTTAGATCTAATGTAATAATTTGGTTTACACAAAGCAAATATTTTATCGTTTGTGCAAAATATATGAAGTTTACATTCAAAATATTCCCTGACCTGCAAGGAATCTAGAAATGTCAATTATATTATCCTAACTTTAGTCTGGGTTATTATTTATTACTAAAAATGTAAATATACTATTTTCTCCCAATCGCTTCTCTGGTAGGGAGGGAAGGTGGGGGGTGGGGGGTAGGAAGGGAGGGAGGGCGGAGGTGGGGTATTTTGATTGACAGATAGTGTCCTTGAAGAATATTTCTTTGTTTATTTACTGAAGATATTTGTTTTAGCTCATAAAATTCATACAAATTACCCGGCCAGATTATAATTTACATTGCTGGAATTCTTACAATATGATGATCATTTTGAATATAAACATCATGGATTTTGCATTAGACATACAAATTTTAGATCTAATGTAATAATTTGGTTTACACAAAGCAAATATTTTATCTTTTGTGCAAAATATATGAAGTTTACATTCAAAATATTCCCTAACCTGCAACGAATCCAGAAATGTCAATTATATTATCCTAACTTTGGTCTGAGGTATTATTTATTACTATACGTTAAAATCTAGTGTTTTCACCCAAAGATTTCTCAGAGAGGTAGGAGCCAGTGAGCTGGGAAGAGGGGTGGGGGGGGAGTTGAGTCCATTATTTGAATGGACATTAACCTGGCGACTGTATTTCTCTTAAATATTAATTGTGTGTGCATACCATCATAAAATTAAGATGTTATTTTTACTACAACATAGGTATTGTGTCAGAAAAAGTGGAGTTTGGGGGTCGGGCCAGTCTCTATTGGAATTAATCCCATATGTTCTGTTGTTCACTTTACGCGGTTTGCGGTTTTCACTTTCCGCGGTACCCTGTGGGTTCAGTTGACTGCGTAAATCAGGGTACTACATATATATATATTTCCGGACCATGGAAATTCACCCTTCACCTGGATAGATAGTGACTTGGCTTGGAAGCACTAGCAACACTTTCTCTGCTTCATGGTCTCTTTGAAGACATATTGAAGGGTTAAATGGCGTACAGTAGCTTTTCAAATTTCGCGAGTTTTTAATTCGACGTTTTCTATTTGAACACACAAAAAAAAAACACATTTAAAAATTTTGACGGCGGAAACTCGAATTTCGACGGGTTTGAACGGCCCACCAACATTTAGACGACGTGCACAATCGTGTAAACAGCGTCATTTCTCTTATGTACAAAAGATTCATTATTGTTTATTACTGAAAGTCGTTTTGATTGAATTAATGTTTGTGTGTGCAAAATGAGCAATACAATTCATTAATAATACGTAGAATATTAAAACACGAGGAAATGAGACAGCATTGTTTTCGTTGATTACAAAACCAGTGACTGACTGGTTCTACATATAAAACTGAAGAAAATAAGACCTTGGTTGTAGCTGAAGTAAAATTAATATGGTTGTTTTAAGTAATGTTATTTAATGTTAATAAATGGAACAATAGAAGTAGCTAACGATAAGGGTAAAGAAAAAAAGAGAGATCGCGTATGTAAGTGCGCACACGTGAAAACATATCATCATTACTTTACATAAGAATATGAAAGCAACACTTATTTACTGTTCATATACAGTACAGTCGACCCTCGTTAATTCGGATCCCTTTAATCCGGATTTCGCATAATGCGGACAAAATCTGAACGAACTTTTTTTTTTTTTTTTTTTTTATTAAGATTTGTAGGAATATTACCTACGCAGACCTTAAGCTAAAATGCTGGTCCACCCACTTCTGGGATTAAAACACCAGCATCTTTTTGGTTAAACGTAACATCTCCACCACTAGTGTGAGGGGGGGGGGATGCAACTTTTAGCTTCAGACATGAAAATATTTACCATTTACTGCCAGTAAACAATGGAAACGTAAAATATGTACCAATTAGTAATGAAAAGTTGTGCAGTTCCTTCAGCAAATGAAGCTCATCAACTTACAATAGGCTAAATTACCTTACAACGTGTTTTCAGTAGTCTATGTTGAAGTTCTTAGCATAGGCTAACTTATCATATCATATACAGTATCACAGTTCTCATTGGTCTACAAAAAATACCGGTAATAAAAACCTTTTCGATATTTCACACGTAATATAATACCCGGTAATCTACTTCAACCTCCTATTGTTTACAATGACGCATGACACACCACCAGCTGTTGAGTATCAATCAGTCAGACGGTACACGTGTTTTTCGAATCGTTTTCAGTTAAAAAACTGTTACATCACACGTATATTTTACCTAAACTGCGCCTGAATGAATATATTCTCGGAAATAAATAGTAGTTTTGCTGAAACGTGATGTATTTTAATGTAAAATAGGATAAAATAAATGACGAGAACAAAAGATTTTACCTAACCTTCCGATGTTCAAGAGATGTTACTCGTTTTTTTTAATAGTTTTTGGTTAAAATACTGTTATATTACAATGGTATTCTATTCATACTGTGCTTGATATAGTACATTCATGGAAATGTAATATTTTTGCTGAAATTACATACGTATTACAGTGGAAAGTGCGATAAAATCGTGACGAAAACAATGACTTTCGCTTTCGTTCGTTCAAAAGATGTTACTGTAATCGCTTTTCGATTGGTATTCAGTTAAAAAACCGTTGTATTACAATAATATTCTATCCTAATTGACTTGAATAAATACTACGATACCATATTTCTGAATATTTTTATTAAAATCCGTCCAAATCATTTTCCTTGTCATCGTCTGCAGCACCAAACAGCTTCTTCCGGTCCTCTCCTTGAACAGGGCTAGAGGGTACGTGTTTTTCGAATCGTTTTCAGTAAAAAAAACTGTTACGTCACACGTATATGTATACAGTCAACCCTCACTTCACGCGGTTAATTCAACCCACAGGGTACCGCGGAAAGTGAGAAACGCGTAAAGTGAACAACATAACATATGGGATTAATTGAAATAGAGACCGGGCCGACCCCCAAACTCCACTTTTTGACGACACACAACTATGTTTTAGTAAAAATATTATCTTAATTTTATGATGGTATGCACACACAATTAATAATTAAGAGAAATATCATTAATATTAGGTTTTTTAACACTTACATTAGTAGAAAAGATGGCTGGGCACACGGGGATGGGGGGGGTTGGTTCCGAGGCAGAGGGCAGATTAATTATTGGCCCTCATCTGTATCACTTGTATCAATTGTATCACTATCCACCACAGAGGCTTGCAGGGCCTCTTTGTCAAACCCATCAAAGTCCATATAAGTCCATAGCCTCACTATAATTATCACTATCACTGACTTGGGCCGGCTGTGGTGGGTGGCGGGTGAAGAACTCGGTAATGTTTTGATGACTGGGCGACTTTTGCGCACCCTGCTCGCGCCGCTTACATAACATGGCGGGAGAGGGTGGGAGAGATGGCGGAAGGTTTGGATCCAAAAATGGCACGGCTCGCCAGCCGCTCTCCGCATAAAGGGGTACACGCACCGCGGAATGTGAGCATTCCGGTTTCGGTAGGGTACCGCGTAAACGTGGAAACGCGGACTTACGACGGGGTTAGGGACCCAAATCCAGGTCGTAAGTCCGACATAGATAAAAAAAAAATTAAAAATTAAAAATCTACAATGAAATACAGTACACTAAACATAAAAAATAATGAGGAATGGATACAGTACAGTAAAAGTAATAAATAATGAGGAATGGATACAGTGTGACTGAGCACTTACCTTAAATGTAGTCAGCTGAATGCACACGGGGCCCCCATAATTTTCTTTTTACAGGATACATGGAGACTATAATAATTGGAAGAAGCAGAAGAGGAGACAGGGCTGGGTGGGTCATCAATGTCGCTTTCTTCAGACAGGTTTATGTACAGGGGTAACTTGCTGGTTGAAGGTATTGGATCATCTTGAGGGAGTGAAGAGACAGCACTGGTGGGGTGTGAGGAGCCAGTAGTGGGGGACTTCTTGAAATAGATGTCCAATTTAGACTGCACAGTTTGTTTTTTCTTTTCATTATAAATTTCTCTGTAGCAAGCAAGTGCATCTTGGATCATTCTGTCAAATTTGGCATAACGCTCATAATTTTGATCCATGTCATCAAACATTTGCATTCCTTTATTAATTGTAGCAAATGCCTCTGCCATATGTTTCACTGAAAATTTTTTGGGGGGTGCAGGCTCTTCTTCTACATTTTGTCTCTCTTCTTCCTCTGCAACTTTCTGTGCATCTAGTTCAATAAGATCATCGTTACTGAGCTCTTCTGCTACACTTTCAACCAACTGTCCAACATCTTCAGCATCAATTTCTAACTCCAGCTGTTTACCTAACTCCACTATCTTGTTACTAATATCCAAAATAACTTCATTTTCATTATATCCTTTGAAACTGTGCACATATCTTTTCAGGATTTTCTTCCATATTCCATTCATGCAATGTTTTGTAACCTGATCCCATGCTGCACTAATGTTCTTTATACATGACAAAATGTTGTACTCCTTCCAAAACTGTCTGAGCGTTTTCTTACCTTCAGTAGCAGCAACAGCCTGAGCGAAGGTCGTGCGTAAATAATACGCTTTAAAGGCAGCAATAGCACCTTGATCCATGGGTTGGATGATAGAGGTAGTGTTAGGTGGAATGTACACTACCTTAACATCAGGGTGCATGTCGTCCAGGTGTGGTGGGTGTCCCGGAGCATTATCCAAAATCAGTAAAATCTTGAATGGAATCCTTTGTTGCAGACAATACTCCTTGGCTCGTGGAATGAAACAAGTCATGAACCAATCCTCAAACACTACTAGGGTCATCCAGGCTTTCTTGTTACTGCGATAAAACACTGGCAGTGTGTGCTTGCTGACATGTTTAAAAGCCCTGGGGTTCTCTGAATGATAGATCATGAAGGGATTTAGCTTGAAACCAGCAACATTCCCCCCCAACAGAAGTATAATTCTGTCCTTGAATGCCTTGAATCCGGGCATTTTTTTTGCCTCTTTGTGGATGTATGTCCGCTCAGGCATGCGTATTCACAATAATCCAGTCTCATCCACATTGAATATTTGCTCAGGCAAATAATTCCCTTCCACAATCACATCATCTAACTCCTCCTTAAAAGCTTCGGCAGCACCAACATCGGCACTAGCTGTCTCTCCACTCACCTTAACATTGTGTAGACTGTAGCGTTTTTTAAATCTATCAAACCACCCATGACTTCCTGTAAAGGTTTGATCACATTCATCTCCTGCCTGCTCCTTCAGGCTTTGGAACAGGCTTCTTGCTTTAGCCTGTATGGTTAGAACACTTAAGGGTACACGCTTCTGTATCTGGTCTTCTATCCATATCACCAATAATTTTTCCATATCGTGGATAGGACTTTGTCTTTTCTTTGATATTATAGTTCCCTTTATAGGTGTTGTTCCTTTCACTACTTCACGAATACGTTCCTTGTCCTTCAGAATAGTGGATATAGTCGAGTGTGAGAAACCTAGGTCACGTGAGATTGTTGCTACTGTTTTTCCATTCTCATACTGTGTTATTATCTTCAGTTTCATCTCAAAAGTAATTGCCTGTCTCCTTTTCCTTGGAGTACCACCAGCACTCTCACTTTTACGCTTTCCAGTCATTATAAAGTCAATTAAATACGATAATAACGAAAGTTCACAGCGTGATCAGTATAGGATACGATAGCCAAACACAAACAAAGCTCTCCACTGAGTGAGTGTACCCACGAGGCGACCCAAGACACCCCTCCCTCTCGCCCGGGACGGAAACGTTTCGGTATAGAAAATGCGCGTCATTTGAAAAATTTTTTGGTCACGACGGTCGCAGTCGTATGTCCCGTATGGACGTACGGTCAAAGCAGGTCATAAGTACCAATGGACGTAAGTCCACGTAGTCGTAAGTCGGGGTCTAGGTGTGTATATATATATATATATATATATATATATATATATATATATATATATATATATATATATATATATATATATATATATATATATATATATATATATATATATATATATATATATATATAACAATATATATATATATATATATATATATATATATATATATATATATATATATATATATATATATATATATATGCCGGAACCCGGGATGCTCACATTCCGCGGTGCGTGTACCCCTTTACGCGGGTGAAGTATAATTTTTTATTTAGCTCATAAAATTCATACAAATTATCCGGCCAGAATATAATTTACATTGCTGGAATTCTTACAATTTGATGATCATTTTGAATATAAGCATCATAGATTTTGCATTAGACATACAAATTTTAGATCTAATGTAAGTATTTTGTTTACTCAGAGCAAATATGTTATCTTTTGTGCAAAATATATGAAGTGTATATTCAAAATATTCCTGTTCTTGCAAGGAATCCAGCAATGTCAATTATATTATCCTAACTTTAGTCTGAGGTATTATTTATTACTAAAAAGGTAAATATTATGGTTTCTCCCAAACATTTATCTGGTAGGGAGGAACTGACCGACCATCTGGCGCGGTTGGAAGAGGGGGGGGAGGCAAGGTGGGGTACTTTTATTGACAGATAGTGTCGTGAAGAATATTTTTTTTTTATTAACTAAAGATATTTGTTTTAGCTCATAAAATTCATACAAATTACCCGGCCAGAATATAATTTACATTGTTGGAATTCTTACAATTTGATGATCATTTTGAATATAAACATCATAGATTTTGCATTAGACATACAAATTTTAGATCTAATGTAAGTATTTTGTTTACTCTGAGTAAATATGTTATCTTTTGTGCAAAATATATGACATTTATATTCAAAATATTCCTAGTCTTACAAGGAATCCAGCAATGTCAATTATATTATCCTAACTTTAGTTTGAGGTATTATTTATTACTATACCTTAAAATCTAGTGGTTTTCCCCAAAAAATTTCTCAGAGAGGGAAGAGCCAGCGAGTGTAGTGTGAGAAGAGGTGAGGTGCAGTTTACCCTTTCAGGCATCGTTTGTATGGCTGTAACAAACACCTGTGCAAAATTTCATGCCATTTCATGCATACTTACCCTGCCGCATCGCGAACGACTTTTTGTCAACTTTTAGTGTACAGTATACCAAAAATTAGGTGTCATTTAATGTTTTCCAGGATAATGATAAATTTTACATGTGTGACATCGATTTAATTCACATGTTATTT
>NW_024722227.1:19435920-19445222 GCF_018991925.1 Homarus americanus | reverse complement strand
GAGGTATGATGGATACTGTTTGAGTGTTTGGTATTTACAACTGATAGTGGGACATGTATTTCCAGGTATGACCAAATAAACCATTGTTGTGTAATACTGGACGAATTTTATTCAAAACCCAACCTCACCCCAGTCAGGCCGTGAGCCGTTACAGTTTCCGTATGAATGCTAGATACGCAAGATGCCCATTTGGCAATGCCAGTGAGATCTGACACCTACGCAGACTGCTTCCAAGGTTATGTGAGTGACTACACCAGTCGCCGTTTGTGGGTCAACAATCTTTCCTTTATTATGCGAGTCAAATCTGGCGCGGATTACCCCGAGTGTTTAGTTACAATTTCCAATTTCAAGCTTAAAATTTTCAAAATGGGTCGTAAACGCGCCAAACGCAAGCCCGCCAAACGCTCCACCCCTGCCATCCCACCTCTCTGTCTTCAGTTGCTGCGTGGGTATTGGGTATTGTCAGAGTAACATCTGCCTCTCGTGTGTGTCAATTTAGTGCGCTTAAACCTCTCTTATACTCCTTCATAATGACCAAACACAAGCCAACTCTGTACTGTACATGTACTCTAATGTACTAAATAATTACTAAAATTTTATGTACAGTGCAAACTATAGCATGTTTATATTCAAATTAATCACTTTCTTATAAGAATCCCATCAATGAAAGTTATATTCTCCCTGGTCAATTCAGTGACATTTTATAAGCAAAAAACAGATACGACACACGGGATTAATGTCCCCGCCGGCTGGTGAATACCTCACCCCCCCACTCCTCCCCTTGCCTGGCTGTCAACACATCACCTCCCCCTTCCCAGGGGTCAAGGTAGTTTTAGGCTTAAAATTTTTATCTTATAAAATGTCACAGACTAAAGTTAGGAGAATATAATTTGCATTGCTGGAATCCTTGCAAGACAGTGAATAATTTGAATGTAGACATTGCACGCCTCAAATAAGGGATAAGGGATTGTGGACCTTTATTACATTACAGTAGTGATTTATGAGTTCTAGTGTATCTGGGTAGACTCTCAGTTGGGGCAGGGGAAGGTGCCAGCATAAAGCAATGAAAAATTAAGTTGAGAGGAAAGTGAAAGTGCTTGGTGAGTCAGACGAGAGGCGGGTGATGCATGGCGCCAGTGAGACCACCCTCTCACATCAGCTGATTGCTAGTAAACAGACCATTTAGCATCCCGTAATTTTAGCCATGTTCATTTATGAGTGTTTGTTTTACCATAATACTACAAAACACAATGTTTTGTTTATTCTAGATGGGCTGAGGTGCATCTGGGTAGACTCAGTCTTTTTAGAATTTTGTGTTTCTCTCAAGTACCAAACTAAATTATTCCATTGAATCAACGCTTCGATTTAGTGCAAATTCGGTTTAAAGCGACCTCTCTTGGAACGTATCTCGTGTTATATCAATGTTCTACTGTAACAGCGTTGTGATACAGTTGTTGAACCATGCCTTATGTTGGTAGCAAGGGTGGGAAAATGTAAAAAGTACAAGTAGATTGCACCATGTGATTATAGTGTGGTGCCTCCTGAGGCCTCTCCTAGTGTCTCTGGCCCTTTTAGTGCGAGTGATAGTTTGTCAGACGTGAAAAGTGAAGTGAAGAGAATGGAAAAGATTTAATACTACTAATATTGTTCGTTTACGTAGGTGTGAGATTGTCAAGTGAGGGTGGCAGTGTGGCGTCTGCTGCCGAGTCTGGTGTTCCCAGGATGGTGCGTCAGCTGTCAAGTCTGGTGTTCCTGAGTCCGGTGTTTCTTGATATTGATATTGAAACAGTCTGGTGCTTTAGTTAGTAAGAAAATAAACTCGTTAAGTCAAGTTTAGTCACCTTTATTGGCCTCCAGAACCTAACCCTATATTCCCCATTGATTACATGTAATTATATATCGCGATTTAGTATATGGCGAACATCCTTGGACCCTATCTCGTGATATATCCCAGCCCTACTGTAATATTTTAATGCATTACAGCTCCTCCCCGACTTACGACGGGGTTAGGGACCCAAATCCAGGTCGTAAGTCAGAATGGTCCAAAGTCAGAAATGCTAAAAATAATACAGTACCGTACATATAAAATCTGAAATGAAATACAATACAGTAAAAGTAATCAAGAATGAAGAATGCATACAGTGTTACTGTGCACTTACCTTTAATGTAATCAGCTGAATGCACACTGGGCCCCCATAATTTTCTATTTACAGGTATACATGGAGACATATTAATTGGATGAAGCAGAGGAGGAGACAGGGCTGGGTGGGTCATCAATGTCGCTTTCTTCAGACAGGTTTATGTATTGTGGAAACTTGCTGGTTGAAGGTATTGGATCATCTTGAGGGAGTGAAGAGACAGCACTGGTGGGGTGTGAGGAGACAGCAATGGGGGACTTCTTAAAATAGATGCCCAATTTAGACTGCACAGTTTGCTTTTTCTTTTCATTATAAATCTCTCTGTAGCAAGCAAGTGCATCTTGGACCATTCTGTCAACTTTGGCAAAACGCTCAACACTTTGATCCATTCCATCAAACATTTGCATCCCCTTATTAATTGTAGCAAATGCCTCTGCCATTTGCTTCACTGAAAAATTTTTAGGGGTGCAGGTACTTCTACATTTTGACTCTCTTCTTCCTCTGCATTTTTCTTTGCTTCCAGTTCGATAAGATCCTCGTTACTTAGCTTTTCTGCTACACTTTCAACCAACTGCTCAACATCTTCATTTTCAATTTCTAACTCAAGCTGTTTACCCAACTCCACTATCTTGTTACTAATCTCAGAAATTACTTCATCTTCATTAAATCCTCTGAAACTGTTCACATATCTTTTCAAGACTTTCTTCCATATTCCATTCATGCATTGTTCTGTAACCTCATCCCATGCTGCACCAATGTTCTTTATACATTTCAAAATGTTGTAGTCCTTCCAAAACTCTCTGAGCAGCAACAGCCTGAGCGAAGGTCGCACATAAATAATTAGCTTTAAAAGCTGCAATAGCACCTTGATCCATGGGTTGGATGATAGAGGTAGTGTTAGGTGGAATGTAGACTACCTTAACATCAGGGTGCATGTCGTCCAGGTGTGGTGGGTGTCCAGGAGCATTATCCAAAATCTTGAATGGAATCCGTTGTTGCAGACAATACTCCTTGGCTCGTGGAATGAACCAAGCCATGAACCAATCCTCAAACAGAACTAAGGCCATCCAGGCTTTCTTGTTACTTCGATTAAACACTAGCAGTGTAAGCTTGCTGACAGGTTTAAAGCCCTGGGGTTCTCTGAATGATAGATCATGAAGGGCTTTATCTTGAAACCAGCTACATTCCCCCCCAACAGAAGTGTAATTCAGTCCTTGAAAGCCTTGATTCCTGGCATTGTTTTCGCCTCTTTGTGGATGTATGTCCGTTCAGGCATGCGCTTCCATAATAATCCAGTTTATCCACATTGAATATTTGCTCAGGCAAATAATTTCCCTCGACGATCACACGATCTAGCTCCTCCTTAAAAGCTTCGGCAGCACCCACATCAGCACTAGCTGCCTCTCCACTCACCTTTACATTATGTTAACTGAAGCGGTTCTTAAATCTGTTAAACCACCCATGCCTGTAGGGTTAGAAGGCTTAAGGGTACACGCTTTTGTATCTGGTCTTCCATCCATATCACAAGTAATTTTTCCATCTCATGAATGGGACCTTGTCTTTTCTTCGTTATTATAGTTCCCTTTATAGGTGCTGATCCTTTCACTACCTCATGAATACATTCCTTGTCCTTCAAAATAGTAGATATGGTCGAGTGCGAGAAGCCCAGGTCGCGTGAAATGGTTGCTACAGGTTTTCCATTTTCATGCTGCATTATTATTTTCATTTTCGTCTCAAAAGTAATTGACTGTCTCCTTTTCTTCTGAGCTCCACCGGTACTCTCACTTGTACACTTTCCAGTCATTCTAAAGTTAATTAGATACGAAAATAATGTCAGTACACAGCGCGATCAGTTGCGGATACAACGACAGCCAAACACCAACTAAGCGCTCTACAGCGTGGGTGCTGTACCCACGCGGCGACCCAAGCCACGGGACGGAAACGTTTCGGTCTAGAAAAGACGCGAGTCATTTGAAAAAAATTTTGGTACCGACTACGGCAGTCGCATGTGCGGGTGGTCTTACCGACTGAGGCAGGTCGTAAGTGCAGGTGGTCGTAGGTCGAGTAGGTCGTAAGTCGAGTAGGTCGTAAGTCGGGGAGTAGTTGTATATATATAAACAATAGTTTGCAATTATTATTTTATATGAGTTTCGAAAATAGAAAGCATTTATAAACACATCATGTTTAATTTATGTAAAAAGTATAAAAACTTTTGGTGAGGAATACTCGCATTTGAGAACTTGAGTGGCAGCCATGCACTACAATTTGTGTTATACTCGCGCTTACGTATTGATTTAATATTTTTATCATGATTACCTAAATAAAACTAATTGTAGACAATGTATTTATGCTAATGCAACAAACCCGACCTTTTTATCTCCAATAGTAAGCTTGCTATGTCTCAATATGTACAATTATCTTATGCGCTCGGAGGGATAAAATAAAAAATCTGCACTTGGCCTGGGCACGCTCATCAGAACACACAATTTACACAACTAATACCTAGTAAAATAAAATAAATTCACAATCTTTCTTCTTTAAATGCCAGGTAGTGACGTGTCCTCCGAATATTACTTATTAAGTAATTATTAGATGTTTTAATTGCCTGTATGTTGGCCTGGCGAATTGGCTAGGAATTAACATACCTAGGTAGCATTTGCTGACATCGCATTCGAGCTATATCACAAAAACTGGCTTTTAGAAAAAACGGCTTTTTTTAAACATGTACACTGTACTTTATAATAGAATAAAGTTCACATTGCAATCACGTGAAATATCATTTTATTGTTAACCCTTAGGCCCGGGGTGACGTTCCAGAACGTCAGCCTATTTTCTCGCCATTTTTTTTTTTTAAGTTTATTTTTTTTCTCGATTTAACGATTTATCTCCGCGAGCGCCCTAAGCCGGGGCTTAGGAGTTAAGCGTATAAAAAAATTTAGTTCTATTCGCGCTTACGTATAGAAAAAATATTACAGTAATACCCCGCTTAACACGGTTTCACTTAGCGCGATTTCACGTATATGCGGTGTCTCGCCAGAGCTGAACTTTCACTTAACACGGATTTTTTCCACATATACGCGCAGAGTGTCCGGCTCGAGAGCTATTTTTAGATTCGCCCCACCCGCCACCCTGCCTGCCTGCCTGTTTTAGCTCATAAAATTCATACAAATTACCCGACCAGAATATAATTTACATTGCTGGAATTCTTACAATTTGGTGATCATTTTGAATATAAACATCATAGATTTTGCATTAGACATACAAATTTTAGATATAATGTTTACTCTGAGTAATTATGTTATCTTTTGTGCAAAATATATGACATTTATATTCAAAATATTCCTGGTCTTACAAGGAATCCAGCAATGTCAATTATATTATCCTAACTTTAGTTTGAGGTATTATTTATTAAAATTTAGTGGTTTTCCCCCAAAAATTTCTCAAAGAGGGAAGAGCCAGCAGTGTACAGTCAACCCTCACTTTACGCGGTCCCACATTCCGCGTGTCCACGTTTACGCGGTGCCCTGCCGGAACCCAGGATGCTCACATTCCGCGGTGCGTGTACCCCTTTACGCGGAGAGCGGCTGGCAAGCCGGGCCATTTTTGGATCCAAACCTCCCGCCATCCGCCATGTTGTGTAAGCGGCGCGAACATGGTGCGCACAAGGTCGCCCAGTCATCAAAACATTACTAGTTCTTCACCTGCCACCCACCACAGCCAACCCAAGTCAGTGATAGTGATAATTATGGTGAGGATATGGACTTATATGGATTTTGGGGGGTTTGACAAAGAGGCCCTGCAAGCCTCTGTGGTGGATAGTGATACAATTGATACAAGTGAGGGCCAATAATCTGCCCTCTGCCTCGGAACCAACCGCCCATCCCCGTGTGCCCAGCCATCTTTTCTACTAATGTAAGTGTTAAAAAACCTAATATTATTGATATTTCTCTTAATTATTAATTGTGTGTGCATACTATCATAAAGTTAAGATAATATTTTTACTACAACATAGTTGTGTGTCGTCAAAAAGTGGAGTTTGGGGGTCGGCCCGGTCTCTATTTCAATTAATCCCATATGTTATGTTATTCACTTTACGCGTTTCTCACTTTCCGCGGTACCCTGTGGGTTACATTAACCGCGTAAAGTGAGGGTTGACTGTAGTGTGAGAAGAGGGGGAGGGAGTTGAGTCCATTATTTGAATGGACATTAACTTGGGGACTGTATTTCTCTATTTCTCTTAAGTATTAATTGTGTGCATGTACCATCATAAAATTAAGATGTTATTTTTACTACAACATAGGTATTGTGTCGGAAAAAGTGGACTTTGGGGGTCGGGCCAGTTTCTATTGGAATTAATCCCATATGTTCTGTTGTTCACTTAGCGCGGTGAAAAGGTTTTCACTTAACACGGTACCCTGTGGGTTTTATTGACCGCGTTAAGCAGGGTACTACTGTACATCGTGATCACTCATATAAAACTGTTTATAGATAATTTATTTGCAATGCTAATGAAACAAATCCCACCTTTTTATCTCAAATAGCAAGCTTGCTATGACTCATTACGTACAATTACCTCTCATGTAGTGCAGTCTAGTGCTGTGAGGCGAGTTATAGGCCTATACCTAAGAGTGTTAAGATGTGAACCAAAACACCTGTTAGTACACATCATATGGCATTAACTGAAGCCTGGGGGTAAAAGGTTCTCCTTCAAAAGTAATGGGCTATTCAAGAATACAAATATTTAAATATGAAAACCTGAAGATAACTTACCAATACAAACAAATAAAAAAGAAGACCAAGTAGTATGCAAGACCAATGACAGCATCTCTCATGTGGGTCTTCAGTTGACCCATGCGGTGAATCTCTGTTGGGTCGTACACTCCAAAGTTCCCGGTTGGCACCTTCACATACCTGAAATCAAGATACAGGTATATTTATTCAAAGTTAATGAGACTGAAGGATTGAGATACTGTATGAAGTCCATTTGTGGCTGAAGAGATGAGTGAATGACCAGTGTGAGATGGTCAACAACAGGTAGTAGGTAGTAGGCAGCTACCTAATAGGGAGGATATTCCAGCCAGAATATAATTTACATTGCTGGAATTCTTACAATTTGATGATCATTTTGAATATAAGCATCATAGATTTTGCATTAGACATACAAATTTTAGATCTAATGCAAGTATTTTGTTTACTCAGAGAAAATATGTTATCTTTTGTGCAAAATATATGAAGTGTATACAGGTGGCCTATCAAAAATCCGGCAACCTCGGGACCTGAGGAGTGCCGGATTTTCGAAAATGCCGGAAAACTGATGGTTATATTTGCTGTATAAGTTTAACAGAAAATGACTACCTTTACAGTCCTTTAAACAAAGAAAATTAAACACTAAAGTTAGGATAATATAATTGACATTGCTGGATTCCTTGTAAGACCAGGAATATTTTGAATATAAATGTCATATATTTTGCATCAAAAGATAACATATTTACTCAGAGTAAACATTATACAGTTGTACCCCACTTAACGCGGTCAATTGAACCCAGAGGGTCCCGCGTTAAGTGAAATCCGCGTTAAGTGAACAACAGAACATATGGGATTAATTCCAATAGAAACCGGCCCGACCCCCAAACTCCACTTTTTGAAGGCACATACCTATGTTGTAGTAAAAATAACATCTTAATTTTATGATGGTACATGCACACAATTAATACTTAAGAGAAATAGAGAAATACAGTCGCCAAGTTAATGTCCATTCAAATAATGGACTCAACTCCCTCCCCTCTCACACTACACTGCCGGCTCTTCCCTCTCAGAGAAATTTTTGGGGGAAAACCACTAAATTTTAATAAATAATACCTCAAACTAAAGTTAGGATAATACAATTGACATTGCTGGATTCCTTGTAAGACCAGGAATATTTTGAATATAAATGTCATATATTTTGCACAAAAGATAACATAGTTAATTTGAGAAAAATTTTTATCTAAAATTTGTATGTCTAATGCAAAATATATGATGTTTATATTCAAAATGATCATCAAATTATAAGAATTCCAGCAATGTAAATTATATTCTGGCCGGGTAATTTGTATGAATTTTATGAGCTAAAACAGGCAGTCAGGCAGGGTGGCGGGTGGGGCAAATCTAAAAATAGCGTCTAATCTCGAGCCGGACACTCACCGCGTATATGTGGAAAAAATCCGTGTTAAGTGAAAGTTCAGCTCTGGCGAGGCACCGCGTATATGATAAAACGCGTTAAGTGAAACCGCGTTAGGCGGGGTAATACTGTATATCTAAAATTTGTATGTCTAATGCAAAATCTATGATGTTTATATTCAAAATGATCATCAAATTGTAAGAATTCCAGCAATGTAAATTATATTCTGGCCGGGTAATTTGTATGAATTTTATGAGCTAAAACATATATCTTCATTAAATAAACAAAGAAATATTTGAAAATGCGCTCTGAAATCTATGCCGGAAAACTGAAGGTTCCGGTTTATCGGTTGCCGGATTTTTGATAGGCCACCTGTATTCAAAATATTCCTGGTCTTGCAAGGAATCCAGCAATGTCAATTATATTATCCTAACTTTAGTCTGAGGAATTATTTATTACTAAAAATGTAAATATACTGTTATAACCCAATCATTTCTCTGGTAGGGAGGGAAAGGTGGGGGTGAGGGGTAGGGAGGGAGGGAGGGACCCAGGGAGCAGGTGGGAAGAGGGGGAGAGGTGGGGTATTTTGAGTGACAGATTGACAGATGGTATTTCGGTAAGTATAATGTAGTCTAATCACCAAGTCATTCACCCATGAGTATGAATCAATTGGTGAGTTGACATTTCCTCTGGGGTGCAGGCAAGGTCAAGCTTGGTCAGCGCAGCTCAGCAACAACAACCTGACGCATTTCCTTTAAGACTCGCCTGACAACTCTCTCTCCCTGGTGTGAGAGAGAGACTATCATATTACCTGTTACCCAGTGAACACCTCACTTAAGTGTTCTCCTATACAAGTGCACTAAGACACTTCCCTTAGCAGAGAAGGTACAATATACTCTCAACTGAACTCAGTACCTGTAAAACTATATTTTTCTACAATAAAGCAAAACCAACAAAGTGTTTACTTCAGCCCTGCCACTTATCAAATCCAGAACTAATATATA
>NW_024722227.1:19368420-19430920 GCF_018991925.1 Homarus americanus | reverse complement strand
TTAAGGTCAGGTAACATTTACCCATTGCCTTCACCTGTTACTAACGCTAGTGCTTTAACTAACACAACAAAATGGCAACAGGTGGTTCTACTAACCCAGAGACTGCATCGGTCTGTCAAACTGTAAAGGTATTTCCAAATAACATTAAGGTACAAGAGATTACTGCCGAGGATCTTGATTACAGTGGGGTATGCTATAACGAACGGATCCTACTACGAATATTCCTATAACGAACGGTTTTACCTATAAAATTGAGAATGCTATAACGAACGCAACTCCTACAACGAACGCGGATGAATACGGGACTATTTCGCCTGGCGCATGAATATTGTTGTACCGCGACCCACAAGAGCATCAGGCGCCATCTTTGTCTCATTGTGTAGCCAGTGCAACACTGTTATTGTTGAAATTTCGTCTTTTGATGTGGAAATTCGCGTTATTTGTATAACTATTTTGTTATACAAGTATACAATTGTAACAATGAGTCGTCCAAAGTGAGTGAGAAAGCTAATAACCCTTGAAACTAAGAAAGAAATTATAAAGAAACGTGAGAATGGAAGAAGCATTGCGAAACTTAGTGATGAATATGGGATGGCTAAATCGACTATATGTACGATTTTGAAGAATAAAGGGGAGTTAAAAACTGTGCAAGTGGCAAAGGGAATCTTTAGACTTAGCAAAGCAAAGTGTAATGTGATTGAAGAGATGGAAAATTTACTCTTAGTGTGGATAAAGGAGAAAGAAATGGCAGGTGGTAACATTAGTGAAGCTATAATTTGTGAGAAGGCCAGACAATTGTTTGAGGACCTTAAAGCCAAGACTCCCAGTGGAAGTGATAGTGATGTGCCAGTGTTTAGGGGTACCTGCATGCTGAATAACACTAAGGTAAGATAAAGTACCGTATTTTTTACATTTTCCACAGAATTTTTTCAGTGTTAGGTGGTTGTATTTGGGGGCCTGGAACGGATTAATCCTATAACGAACGAATGCTATAACGAACGAGGTTCTGGAACCAATTACGTTCGTTATAGCATACCCCACTGTATACTAGTTTAGCATTTTTGCGTAAATGCGAAGATGTAATGAGCAATAACAATGTCACTAATGACGTAGATAAAATTTCATACGTCCGAAGCCTTATCAAAACCGATAGTTGGGCAGCAAGAGGTATCCATGCTTCAGCCATTGACAAAGAAACGGATGATTATCCAACATTTAGGCAGCAATTTATTTTTTTTGGGGGTATCGGGCTCCAAAGGAGGTCCACTTACTTGGATTTTTAAGATGGCAGAGGACAGGTGACAGGTGACCAACACAGCTTTAACTGATGAATACATTACAGCCTTACAACCTGGCAAACCCAAATGACTAACCAGTTATGTAGATGTCAGTGTTGACTATGAGTCTAACAGTCTCCTCAAAGACCAGTGAGGACCCCCCCCCCCTCCCCCCCACCCCAGGTCAGGCAACACAGTTGAGAATGATCATCTTATCCTTAGTCAACCACGACAGAATTTTGTACTTCATCTTCAGTTCTCTGCAGGTTTGGGAATTCTCTCGAGGGAAGAGTGAAAAAATCCAGGTCACTTGTTTGTCTCATGGCCCACAAAACAGGATTTCATACATCAATCCTTTATGAGTAACCTACACAGCCTCATGACTGACATGCAAGACCTACATCTGGCTTAACCTTCCCCCCTCAGAAATATTACCGAAGTTACAAAGCTCAGGTTGCTACCTGACCCAGCTCAGGTTGCTACCTGACCCAGTTTGGAGAAGAACGTGCCCCCAAGTTTTCCCGTAGTGACCAAGGAAAATGGCCGCCTTGGATCGTTGTGTCTTGAGGGAAGAGGAGAGTAGTGTGGGGAAAGACGACCTCCTGGCCACTCTGCTAAGGCAGCTGGGGCAGTTGAGGAGTGAGGTTGACACTCTAAAGGGGAAAAATAAAGCCCTCAGGACTGAACCCCTTCAGGTATGTGTCCTGCCTAGCAGGACACCTGCGAAGGAGGAGCAGGCGTGGAGAGTGGTTGTCTCCAAGGGGACAAAAGTCAGGCTCAGGAAAGCTGACCAGGGTGTGGAATGTAGGAACCCCTACCAGGTGCTGGAGGAAGCTGGCGAGGAAGAGAAGAGGCAGGAAAGTGTGGTGCAGGTAGAGGAAAGGGCAGCTGTACAAACCCTGCCCAGAGGTAAGGTCGTGGTAGTTGGGGACAGCCAGGTGAGGTTTTTAGATAGGACTTTTTGTACAAGAGATAGGAAATGTAGGACTAGGGTGTGTTTTCCTGGGGCTGGGATAGGGCATGTAGCTGAGAGGTTAGACAGGGTGTTGTCAGGGGAGGGTACCAATCCAGTAGTGTGTCTTAGTGTGGGAGGAAACGACATAGGAAAGGTTAGGAGTGAGGAACTTTTCAAGAGGTATAGGGAGGCGCTGGGGAAGATTAGAGATAGGGGAGGGATCCCGATAGTATGTGGTGTCTTGCCTAGAAGAGGGGTTGGTCGTGAATGGCTGTCCAGGGCAATTGCTATAAATTGCCGACTGGAAAAACATTGTGCAAACAATGGTTGGGCATTCATTGATAGCTGGCAACGATTCTATGGCAACGACTACCTGTACAGTCGCGACGGAGTACACTTGTCTCGTGAGGGGGTAAAGACGTTGTCTGCATCCCTGGAGCGTGAAATTGTCACTCCAAAGGGGGGGTTTCGCCAGTAGAGAGAGGTCGGGGAAAGTGGGAGTCAAAAAACAAGCAGGTCCTGGGAAGTAAAATTAGTTACTCAGGACAAGGGGTAAAACAGGACCAGGGAAGGGTAGGTTTAAATGTATACTATACAAACAGTAGGAGCGTTAGAAATAAAATAGACTTGCTGAGAGCGGTTGTATGTACCGAGAATGTAGACGTCATAGCAATCACCGAAACTTGGATGAATCTGGCGAGCAAAAATTTTTTATCAGAGTACCACATAGAAGGGTACAACCTTTTTCACAAGGACAGGGAAGGTAGGAAGGGGGGAGGGATTGCACTCTTCGTCAAGGATACATTAAAATGTTGTATTAATAATTCAATAAAGGGTGAAATAGGAACCGAGTCTGTATGGGTAGAAATCACGGAAGGAAGAGAAAAACTAATTATGGGAGTGATTTACAGGCCCCCAAGTCTTGGGAAAGAAGCAGCTCAGCCTATATCGCAGGAAATGAGTAGGGCAGCAAAATATAACAACCTGTGCATATGGGGGATTTCAACTTCAGAAATATTGACTGGGACAACATTGTAGGTGACTATGAATCTGAAGACTTCCTAGACGCAGTACAGGACAATTTTTTGAAACAACTAATTACAAAACCTGCTAGAGGTGACAATATATTAGACCTAGTATTAACAAATAAAGAAAATATTATCAGAGATATCACAGAAGGGGAAGAACTAGGTAACAGTGATCACGGAAAAATCAGGTTCACCCTAAATTGGGAAACAAAGAACAATGACAATATGGTCAGAGTCCCAAACTTTCGGTTGGCAGATTATCAGGGGTTAAGAAGGTACCTAGGTGAGGTCACCTGGGAACAGTCACGCCAGTCCCCAGTAGGAAGGGGTGAGGTCATAGATGACACAACAATTGATCATGAATATAATATATTCACTAGTATACTACATAAAGAACAAGAACAAAATATACCATACAGAAAAATTAGGTCAAATAAGAATGAGCCAAGGTGGATGACCAGAAAACTTAAACATGACATAGGAATACAGAAAGGAATATATAAGAAATTAAAGGGAGGGGAGGAGCAGCTCAGAAATAGGTATAATGAACTATCTAGGACTGTTAAGAAAAATGTAAGGAAAGCAAAGAGAGACTATGAAATCAAAATAGCAAGTGAATCCAAGGCGAATCCCAAGGGATTTTTCCAGGTATATAGAACAAAAGTCAAGGACAAAGTTGGGTCTTTAAAGTCAGGGAGGGAGAAGTGATAAATGACAGTGAAGAAATAAGCAAAGCATTGAACAACTACTACTTATCAGTTTTCACAGAAGAAATTTGGGAGGAAATTCCAGAGGTGGAACTGATATTTAGGGGAAAGGAAGAAGAGAAATTAAAGAATATCACTATCAGAAAAGAGGATGTTCTTAAGAAGATAAATAAACTAAAGAAGACAAAATCCCCAGGGCCGGACGAAATTTTCCCTCGAGTCTTGAAAGAGTGTAGGGAACAGATTAGCGGACCCCTCGTAAATATATTTACAAAATCATTAGACACTGGAGTTGTGCCAGACTTGTGGAAACAGGCAAATGTAGTACCCATATTCAGAAAGGGAGACAGAGCATCAGCGTCAAATTACCGGCCGATCAGTTTGACGTCAGTAGTGGGGAAATTTCTTGAATCAATTATAGCAGATAGCATCCGATCGCATCTAGAGAAAAGCAAATTAATCTACGACTCTCAACATGGGTTTACAAAAGGAAAATCTTGACTAATAAATCAGCTGACGTTTTTTAGGAAAGTCTTCGAGGTAGTAGATAATGACAAAAATTACGATGTTATTTACTTAGACTTTAGCAAAGCATTTGACAGAGTACCGCATCAGTGGCTTCTGAGAAAAATTAAGGCTCATGGTATCGAGGGGAAAGTTTTAAGTTGGATAAAATCATGGCTCACCGATAGAACGCAGAGGGTCAGCGTAGATGGTGTTAAATATGAGTGGGGCCGTGTAACCAGTGGGGTTCCCCAGGGGTCAGTACTAGGCCCACTCTTGTTCATAATCTACATAAACGATCAAGATACTGGGATCAGCAGTGACATAAGCAAGTTTGAGGATGACACCAAAATATGGCGGCAGATTAATTCAGGGCAGGATGCAAATGCATTACAGGAGGATCTAAATAAACTGCAGGGGTGGTCTGAAAAATGGCAAATGAAATTCAACACCTGCAATTGCAGCGTACTTAACATTGGAAGAACAAATACTGATAATGTATACAGCCTGAACAATATCAACCTAGAGAAGTCGACTTGTGAAAGAGACCTAGGGGTACTTGTAAGCCCGGACCTCGGGCTAGAAAACAGTGCGTTAATGTTCGAACTAAGACAAACAGAGTATTGGGTTTTATATCTAGAAGTGTAAGTAACAAGAGTGCAGAGGTCTTATTGCAACTATATCTTGCGCTAGTCAGGCCGCACCTCGATTATGCGGTTCAGTTCTGGTGCCCTTATCATAGAATGGATATAAATTCACTAGAGTCGGTGCAGCGAAGAACGACAAAAATGATTCCGGGACTTAGAAACCTTCCATATCAGGATAGGTTAAAGAAACTTAACTTGCATTCCCTAGAAAGACAAAGAGTGCGGGGAGATATAATAGAACTATTTAAGTGGGTGAAAGGAATCAATAAAGGGATATAGATAAAGTTCTTATAATATCCGAGCGGGATAGGACTCGGAGCAACAGATTTAAGTTGGATAAGTTTAGGTTTAGGAGGGAGATAGGAAGAAACTGGTTCACAAATAGGGTGGTGGACGAGTGGAACAAGCTTAGCAACTTTGTAGTAAGTGCTGGAACTCTGGAAAGTTTCAAAAGGAGGCTAGATAGATTCATGGATGATAGAGTGGTAGTAACTCTCGACAGGAGCTGCCATGCACAGGTCAACTGGCCTATTGCAGACTCCTTATTTTCTTATGTTCTTATGTTAAAACAATTACTGGTAGGATGTACAGTACAGGTAGTCCCCGACTTACGACTGCTTGGACTTACGACCGTCGCAGTTGTGACCATTTATTTATTTATTTTTTCAAATGACACGCATTTTCTATACCGAAACGTTTCCAGTTGATGGAGTCTCCATGTATAATTAGAAAATTATGGGGGCCCCATGTGCATTCAGCTGACTACATTAAAGGTAAGTGCTCAGTCACACTTTTTCCATTCCTCATCATTCATTACTTTTACTGTACTGTATTTCATTGTAGATTTTTTATTTAATTTTTATTTATTTATTTATTTTTTTTTTTGTATCTATGTCGGACTTACGAACTGGATTTGGGTCCCTAACCCCGTCGTAAGTCGGGGAGCACCTGTATATATATTCTTGCTCACCCGAACACTACTGTATGTGAGATATATCTGCCTCAGCAGCTGTAATTCAGTTATCATGAAAGACTAATGAGTTTCCCTAAGTGATTGGTTATATGAAGACATCAATTTTGTTACAACTGAACAAGGAGAAAGGTACTTGGAAATTCTTTAATTTGTTTTTCATTTTAAAGAAAAGAAAAATTTAAGACTAAATCTTAGTACAGCATGCCCTTAAAATTCGCGGGGTTAGGTTCTCAAACTGGCCGCAAATAACCAAATCCGCGAACATTTGCTGACTAGGGGGTGTGGTTACATTTTTACTCTTGTGCAAAGAAATGTATACAGGTTGTGCCTCTCTAGTCCGGCAACCTCGGGACCTGACCGGTGCCGGACCATGGAAATTCACCCTTTTCCTGGATAGATAGTGACTTGTGCTTATGCTTGGAAGCACTAGCACAACTTTCTCTGCATCATGGTCTCTTTGAAGACATATTGAAGGGTCAAATGTCGTATAGTAGCTTCTCAAATTTCTCGAGTTTTTAATTCAACGTATTTTATTGAAACACAAAAAAAAAATTGATGGCGGAAACTTGAATTTCGACGGGTTTGAACGGCCCGCAAACGTGCAGACGACGTGCATAATCGTGTAAACAGCGTCATTTCTCTTATGTACAAAAGATTCATTATTGTTTATAACTGAATGTCTTTTTTATTGAATTAATGTTTATGTGTGCAAAATGAGCAATACAATTCATTAATAATACGTAGAATATTAAAACACACGAGGAAATGACACAGCATTGTTTTCGTTGATTACAAAACCAGTGACTGACTGGTTCTACATATAAAACTGAAGAAAATAAAACTTTGGTAGTAGCTGTAGTAAAATTAATATGGTTGTTTTAAGTACAGTTACCCCTCAGTTAACGAACTCAATCCGTTCCAGAAGGTCGTTCGTTAACCGAAAAGTTAGTTAACCGAAACCATTGTTTCAATGGGTTTTTGGGTAATTGGTTCCAGCTCACCGAAAATTTCCTAAATTCAACAAAAATGGTAGAAAAGTTCACTTACTTTGAGGTGTGTATGTAGAAGGCTCCTGGATGATGATGATGATGATGGGACTT
Source organism: Homarus americanus (assembly GCF_018991925.1). Taxonomy (NCBI): domain Eukaryota; kingdom Metazoa; phylum Arthropoda; class Malacostraca; order Decapoda; family Nephropidae; genus Homarus; species Homarus americanus. The sequence continues at coordinate 19,423,729 of NW_024722227.1, read as the reverse complement.
AGAATGGGGGTGGAGGAGAAGGAAGAAGAAAAAGCATTGGGGTGGAAGAGATGTCACCCCATGGCACCATTTCATCCATAAAATTTTAGTTCTCTTGGTGTATTTCAAGATTATTTTCTTTAAATCAACACTGCACTGCATTATATATTGTCAATATGTAAAATATATTTCAAAATGACCAATAATTTGCTTGGAAACACAGAAAAAAGCGTTTAGTTGAAGAGAGTCTCAAGCAAGATGTTACCTCCACTGAAAACAGAGAGAGACTAACGCCTGTCTGGTGTGTTAACAGGCTGGATGGCACACCAGAAACTAGTTTCTTTACCTTCAATTATGTTCAATAATTGTTAAAATGACTAAAAAATTGAATATTAAACTTTTAAAATTATTGAATAGTATAAACTTCTTGATATTTACTAAAATAGTAAGGAATTTAAGCCCTAGAACCGATTAATGTATTGGCGGACTGATACTAAAGCTGGTTGCCCGGTCAGTGCAAGCGAAAACATGTTGAGGTCGGTTCGTAAGAAATTCGTTAACTGAATTTTTGTTCGTTAACCGAATTGAAGGCTGCCGGCATTGTTTATGTTAAAGCTTACGAAACCAGTGACTGATTGGTTCTACATATAAAACTGAAGAAAATAAGACCCTGATTGTAGCTGTAAAAAAATTAATATGGTTGTTTAAAGTACCTGTAATGTTATTTAATGTTAATAAATGGAACAATATAAGTAGCTAACCATTAATGGTAAAAAAAAGTGAGACTGCGCTTATGTAAGTGTGCACATGTGAAAACATATCGTCATTACTCTACATAAGAATATAAAAGCAACACTTATTTACTGCTCATATATATTGAAGGGTTAAATGTTGTACTCTGTATAGACAAGCAGAGAGAGAGAGCAGTCGAACTGCCGGATGTAAACAAACCTTAATTTCCCGCGGCTTTGTTTTTTTTTTTTTACGGGGATTAGCCCACCCGGGCATAGGTCATTGACCCACATTGGGGCCCGAGGGGCAAAAATTTAATACTCCTATAATAATAATAATAATACAGTGGGGTATGCTATAACGAATCTAATTGGTTCTAGAACCTTGCTCGTTATAGCATTCGTTCGTTATAGGATTAATCCGTTCCAGGCCCCCAAATACAACCACTTAACACTGAAAAATATAATATAAAATTGTAAAAATTGTAAAAAAGTGCATAAAGATGCATCTAAACCCCTGAAATAAAGAATATCATTAATATTTGTAATAAAAAAACAATAAATTAGAAAAAAAAAATTAAATAATGTTCGTTGTAGGAGTTTCGTTCGTTATAGCATTCTCAATTTTATAGGTAAAACCGTTCGTTATAGGAATATTCGTAGTAGAATCCGTTCGTTATAGCATACCCCACTGTAATTCAGGGAAAAAAAAAAAAAAAAAAAAAAAAAAAAAAAAAACTACCTATCTAGCTATTGGACAAACTAAAATCGTTCCGGACCACAGAATGCAGGACTAGAGAGGTACAACCTGTATTCCCTTTATGTGTTTTCCCTTAGGACAATTATTTCTTTTACCCTTTACAAAGGAAGGCACGTGCAACTTTTTTTTTGTGCCGCAACTCTGTTGAAATAGATGCGCCGCAACCATTTTCAAAAAGTTTTGCCGCAAGCGCAACCGCAATGTGCAACTTTAAAAAATAAATAAATAAACATATACTAAAATAAAAAATATTGCCTATTTACAAGTAAAACAAAATATAATTGATACAAAAAAGTTAATATTATCAGTATTTTATTACAAAATTCCAAAATATGCCTCACTGCCACTGGCCTTAGTCTCAGTGGACTGGCTGTCAACAGTCTCAGTCACTTCAACTTCCGTGTCCATGTCCTGGTCGGCAGGATCACTGCTGCCGGCCACAGACTCCTCCTCGTCACAAAACAATCCATGATACTAGTAATAACAAGAAACAAAACAAGAAGAAACTGACGCCTAAACTGCAGTGCTACTGACTGCCTGACTGGTTATGATATGAATCATTCTTCCTCCCCTTCCCTTGCTGTAGTTGCCAGATTTCATCTTTCACATTAACTCTAGTTTCTAGAGTTTATGTGAAAGATGAAATCTGGCAACTACAGCAAGGGAAAGGGAGTGAGGGAGCAAAGGGGGGGTGGGGGGGGTTGGAGGGGGGCAAAGGTCTCATCTGGATTACAGTTCAGAAATATGCTGCCCAACCTGTATCATGTGTATGCTTAATCATTCAGTCAGAAACAGAAATTTTTGTAATGCATGGCTCTAGGGATGCCCGTTTGTTTATGCGGTTGTAGTCCAATTTTTAATTATTGACGAAAATTTTTGCGCCTTGCGCTTGGAAATGCTTGTAAAAGTTGTGCCGCAACCAGTTCTGCAACTCTCTGGAAAAATGTGCAGTGCGACTGTAAGCGCAACCAAAAAAGTTGCAGCACAAGTTGCGCCGCAACTTTTTGTGGCGCAACTGCCCACCTTTGCAAATAAATAATAAAGGGGAAAATCCTTCTCACAAATAATAAAAACAAGACAAAAAAATTTTGAAAAAATGTGAGAGTCTACCCTCAAGTCAACCCTGTGCTTTGTTATTATTTATTTGTATGCATGTGTCAACACACACACACACACATATACATCCTTGACCACCGAAGGGTCAAGACGTACCTGGCACTTCTCTGGCAGCATCCAGGTCAACTGTTATGTTGGCCTATACCAATTTCCTCCCCTGAACCCCTCCTCCCTACCGGAATATCAACAAGTTCTCGCCAGAAGTTACAATTTCATTCAGGAAACAAATGGAACCAGTGTTGAAAAGTGGTGAACAGTGCTTAAGTCAGTGAAAAACAACTCAACAGTAACAGCAGAGTCGTACTTAAGCTAACCTCCAAACAGTGAGGTCCCAGGTACCCAGTGATAGCTGCCCATGTGACTCAACAACACCAGTTGTGTGTTAATCCATCCATGATAAGGAGGCCTGGGACCACACCTCACTCACTGGAGTGAGGTGTGGTCCTGTGACACCAGACCACGTGGTGTCCCCATGATGCTACGACACCACTTAGTGAATGAGTTGCTACAGCATCATGTGAGGTTCCTTGTAACACCATCTGTGAAGGAATTACTACACCATCCAGGCCCCTCAGAACACCATCTGTGAGGGAATTACCACACCATGTCAGGTCCCTCATAACACCATCTGTGAAGGAGTCACTACACCATGCGAGGTCCCTCATAATGCCATCTGGGAGGGAGTCACTACACCATGCGAGGTACCTCATAACACCATCTGGGAGGGAGTTACTACACTATGTGTTTGCTATTCAACACCTCAGCGCACATGATCTCCGTGACCTCCACTGTAAACATTAATCTGTATGTTCACTGTACGTTCCTTTACTTTTCTCTAATGAAGGCTTTTGTTAAACCACCAATGTCAATGTATGTAATAAGTCATTATGTTCAATGTATATTTCCAGCCTTCGGGCTGTAGAACTTTTTCAATAAACCGTTAATTATTATTATTATACAATACACATAAAAGAAATTACTGTCTAGAAAGAATGGCTCCCTGTCCCAGCTGCAAAATTGCCGGCAACTTTAAAACTACCCACAGATATTCTTGGGTACATCCAGGGTGTCATCCGTGAATAATCAAGGTCAACGAATTAAAAATCTGCGAATTGTCAGGGCATGCTGTACAGTACTTAATTTTGATATACTGTACTGGACTTAGTTAGGTCTAAACCCCACCTTAAAGAAAAAGGCACAATTCCTTGTAAGAGTGTAAAACTCTATAATGCTACTTTCTAAAGTCAAGACCAGAAGGAAAATTTTCTCTATACTTGATATACCTGAAGTGAGAAGCTTCCATGATTGTTATTTAGATCATAAAGAAAATACAAATTGTCTGAAAAGAAAATGCCATTGTCTTTAAGGATCTTCACATTGTCTACATGAAGATATGCTAAGAAGCTTAACATAAACTAGAAATCTTATGGTGAACTGAAAAAAAGAATTCCACCAAAAAACAAAACAAATATCATATAGGTTTGAAACATTCACAGCACTTCCTCTAAAACAACAGGACACATCATGATCAATTGTGGCCTGGCAAACACTATGAGGTCCCTGCATTCTACTATAAAGTACTGTAAACATCTTCTTTCAATAAGACAACTCAAGGCCAAGACAAAGCTGATGCCTCGACAAGCTGAAGTAAGAAACATCAGAAGAAAAATACCTACAGTAAATTGTGGCGTATAAGTTGACCTCAAGATTTTTAGTTCAAAATTCAGGTTTAGTTCTATACTCGCCATATATATCATATAGTTCATACAAACGGGAAGTGGGCAGCAGGATCTACGTGGACAGCAGGCAACCACTAAAAATCTTCAGTAAGTTATCTTCGTAAGAACTCTGGTAAACACCAAGCCAAAATCAGCACCTCCAATAAAATAGTAATTGTTTACACAGCATACCAGGATAGCACCTTGATAGTACAATCTATAAACGATATGAAAGTAGAACATTATGGTACACCTGGCTTACGATCCGCCATTTACATCAGCTGTTGTAAACAAACTGCCAGTGGCGCCACCAACACCAAGCGGCCAGCTGCGAAACTATGGGTCCGTTACACTGTCGGCAGCACGGCTTCGACTTAACCCGTCATCCGCTGCAGCACTGTTGTTTGAAGAGTTTGCAAACGCAACAACTTTCAGCTTGAAACTTGCATCATATTTCATCCTTTTTGCTGGGGTAGCCGTGGGGATAAGATATTTTCAACTGTTGTCAGGTTGGTGTGTGGGTAATGAGTGGATGCCAGCAAGAGCATAAAGCCACGATGGTTTAGTAAATTGCCATGTAGGCTTGTTCAGTGTATGGGGGATACATTGAACAACTCTACATGGCAATTTACTAAACCACTGTCATAAAATCGTTAAAAAAATGTGGGATTTCAAATGCCATGGATGAAGATGATGATTTGTTGTGGCGAGACAGTGACGAGGAAGAGGATGAGAGCAAATATAATGAAGATGAAGACGAAGTCGGAAGTTCCAGTGATTCGGACCCACATGCAGACCTTTTTATGTTAAACGATGAACAGCCAGCAGACTTTGAAGGATTTTAAAATGTGATCATACATGGTTTTATTGTCAATAAAAAATAACTTTTAAGTAAAATTAATCTTGAAGTTAAAGTTTTAACTTTTCATCTTAGAGTTAAGGTTTTAATTATGGTGTCATTGTGTGTATATTCAATAAACTTCCATTATGTATCATTAAACTGTCATTACCCCTGTAGTGTATGTGAACTCACAATCTATAGTGCTATAATAAAATTGCGCAGATGGCATCCATATCGTAGTACCGGGTTGTTGTCTGGCTGGCCGCCTGGGTTTAGTGGCATTCTGATCGATTGTTTACTGTCCATCAGCTGTTGAAAATGGCGTGTGGTGTTGTGTTCGTTTAATTATACTGGAATTTACTATTTTATTATAATCTCTTTATTAAATAAGTTTACCAAACATGAATTTCAGTAGGAAATATTAGCGGCAGGCCACGGGAGTTACGCTAAATGATGCACAGCGAGTGTTAGGCAGGCTGTTCTACTTGTTTACCACTATGTGGTAAAGCTTCACATTTTATACTCGGAGTATAAGTCGACCTCTGGTTTTGTAGAGATTTATCAAGCTTAAAATGTCGACTTATATGCCGCAATTTATGGTAAATAAAAATCCAGAATAATAGTTAAGAGTTGTTGGATCACCTGGACAGACTGGTATAACATGGCACTGAGCTATACACCATTAAGTTTGTATTAAAAAATGTGTAATATAATCCTGCTTACCAGCAAACTACTGACCTGACTGTTATGGTAATGTAAACACACCGGCAATACAAGAAGCCCCTCTATACAATAATATACCATGAAAAAAAGAAGTGAAAGTGGGTCCCATTGGCATGACTGCCCATTAGGAACAGTGTGGATACTGCACACTGTATACTAAGTGTAGTAAAAACCAGGCTCACATTCCTATGGTACGTCTTGACTTAAGCATTTTAGTCCAAACGAACCAAATGAGCAGAAAGCGCAGATTAGAATTTGGCAAGTAAGTATACGGTGATCCCTCGGTTAACGAAATTTCGGTTAACGAAATTTCAGTTAACGAATTACCTTCCATAAGAATATTCAATTCGGTTAACGAAAAAAATTCGGTTAACGAATTCCTTAATAATTTTTACCAACATGTTTTCACCTGCTTTTGCCTGCTCACCAGCTGTAGTATTAGTCCGCCAATACAGTAATCGGTTTTAGGGCTTAAATTCGTTACCATTTGAGTAAATATCAAGAAGGTTGTACTATTCAATAATTTTCCAAGTCTTATATTAAAATTTTTAGTCATTTTAATAATTGAAGTACAGGGAACTAGTTTTTAGCACGCCAAACAGCCACTTGACTCACCCAGAATGGCGTCAGTTTGTGTCTCTGCTCAGTGGAGGAAGCATCTTGCTGGAGACTCTCTTGAACATAAACTATTTTTACGTTTTTACAGTACAATTATTGGTCATTCTGAAATTTATTTTACATATTGACAATATATAGTGCAGTGCCGTGTTGATTTAAAAAAATAATCTTGAATTACACCTAGTGAACTTAAAATTTTATGGGTGAAATAGCGGCATGAAGCATGGGGTGATTTCTCTTCCACCCCACTGCCTTCTCTTCTCCCTTCTCCTCCACCCCCACTTCTAATTCCCATCATCATCATCATCAACCAGGAGCCTTCTACATGCACACCTCAAAGTAAGTATACTTTACTGCTTTCATTTTTAGTTTGTATGTAATTTTCGGTGAGCTGGAAGCAATTACCCAAAATCCCATTGAAACAATGGTTTCGGTTAACGAACGACCTTCTGGAACGAATTGTGTTCGTTAACCAAGGGACCACTGTATATGTCTCCGAACCGAGCACAGAGTGTCAAACTTTTTCCATAGCTTAAACTTTTTCCATAGCTTGTCAGCAAATAATGTATGCTCAAAAGAATTCAGTTGTTCATCGGTGCGCAGTCAGGATGGGTGTTCGAGCTGTTCCAGCTATTCGGTATGTTTTATATTTATCATGGAGTGGGACAGAAAGAAATGTTTAACCTTACTTGATGAGTATGAGAAGTATTCTGAGCTCTGGAATACCCAACATAATGCCAAGAAGCATGATTGTTGGGTTAGCATTGCACAAGTTATTGAATGTACCGGGAGAAGAGAAGAACAAAATGTAAAGCTTGCTTGCCAGCTTCAGGAGGGAAAAGGCGAAGGGAAAGAAAACTGTCGGGACTAGCAAAGGGAAGCAATTTTACTAATTAACTATGAAACATCAAAATTGATGTATATGATGAAAAATAATAGCTATAAATAAATAAGAAATCATATTATATTATAATACAAAGTGTTTAAATAATAATTTTGGTTTTAACAAGCACACAGGAAGTGGATGGGTCGAAATTGCCTTAACCACAGTCTCCTCGATTTCCTCTTTTTTGAGCTAGGGAATAAATAATGAAGAAAGCATACTGCTGCCACTGTTAAGTCCATACTTAAACTGAGGAAAATGGTGGGAATAAGTGGAGCACCAGCAAACACGCAGAATACAGCGAGCTTGCGCTCAAACAGCTTGTTCGGTTCGTTCGTGCACTCTCGGCTTGTTCGATTCGTTTGGACTAAAAAGCTCAAGTCAAGACGCACCACTAGGCTTTATTCAGCAATCATAACTGTCTGTAGCAAAATACAGATACAGTAATACCCCGCTTTACACGGTTCTGGTTTACGCGTTTCTACATTTATGCGGTACCCTGCCAGAACCAGAATTCCCACTTTACGCGGAGCATCTACTCATATACGCGGGTGAAGTATAATTTTTTTTTATTTAGCTCATAAAATTCATACAAATTATCCGGCCAGAATATAATTTACATTGCTGGAATTCTTACAATATGATGATCATTTTGAATGTAAACATCATGGATTTTGCATTAGACATACAAATTTTAGATCTAATGTAATAATTTGGTTTACACAGAGCAAATATGTTATCTTTTGTGCAAAATACATGACGTGTATATTCAAAATATTCCTGGACTTGCAAGGAATCCAGCAATGTCAATTATATTATCCTAACTTTAGTCTGAGGTATTATTTATTACTAAAAATGTAAATATACTGTTTTAACCCAAGCATTTCTCTGGTAGGAAGGGAAGGTGGGGGGTGGGTAGGGAGGGAGGAGGAGAGGAGAGGAGGGAGGAGGAGGAGGGAGGGAGGGAGGGAGGAGATGGAGGTGGGGTATTTTGATTGACAGATAGTGTCTGGGTGAAGTATATTTTTTTTATTTACTGAAGATATTTGTTTTAGCTCATAAAATTCATACAAATTACCCGGCCAGAATATAATTTACATTGCTGGAATTCTTACAATATGATGAACATTTTGAATGTAAACATCATGGATTTTGCATTAGACATACAAATTTTAGATCTAATGCAAGAATTTTGTTTACACAGAGCAAATATCTTTTGTGCAAAATATATGACGTGTATATTCAAAATATTCCTGGTCTTGCAAGGAATCCAGCAATGTCAATTATATTATCCTAACTTTAGTCTGAGATATTATTTATTACTTTACCTTAAAATCTAGTGTTTTCACACAAACATTTCTCAGAGAGGGAGGAAAAAGTGGAGTTTGGGAGTCGGCCCAGTCTCTATTTCAATTAATCCCATATGTTCTGTTATTCCATTTACGCATTTCTCGTTTTACATGGACCTCCGCGGGTTCAATTGACCGCGTAAATCGGGGTATTGCTCTATACATAATATTAACATAGAGAAGATAAATTCATTACATAAACAGTACAGAATACAGTTATCCTGAATTGGTTGATATCAGGAGAAGAAATATTTGCATTACGTTATATGAATTAAATAAACACTCGAAATGGGTGATAACCTTAAGTAGCAATGTCGGAGTTTATATTACATCATAACATCAAACTATACGTACAAAGTATAAAGTTAGGATATCCAACAATATAATTGATATTCAAGGTTTGCTGCTGTGGATGGAGGTCAGGAATTAATGGTTGAGCTTAGTTGGTGAGTCCCTCCATGATCACAGGTTTTTACTGAAGGTGGTGAGTGTTGTGTTTCTCTGGTCAGGATCATTAGGGAACTGAAGATGGCAGATAATTTGACATTCAACAGCAACTAGTAGGATGCGGGCGCAGACAAAGGAATGTAGACTTGCGCAAGACTCTTATTTAAATCAGGAGTAATTATTTACAATTCAGGTAACCATCAAATATTACTTTAACTCAATATAACCTAAATTAAATGCAACATATATATAACGCCCAATCTAAATTTCTTACATTATTTCTATTGTTCTGCTAATCAACAAGTACTGGATTAGCAGTTACGATAACAGTAAACACCATTAAACCATAATAATCTACTAAATGAACATCAGCGCACACTAAGCCTACAGTACACAAGGAGGCAGCATGGCCGGTACTGCCCTCAACTGCATTCACTTTCCCAAGTTGTAAACTTAGTTAACCATTTACAGCTGGGTGAACTGGTAGTGCCCAGGAATCAAACCACAGACCCCTGGAAAAGGATGCAAGCACTGAATCCACTCGACATTAATATTACTGCCTAAGACTGAGTGGTTAACAGTGTCAAATGTTGTGACATTGAATGAAATTGTTTTTAATTAATGGAGGCTTACCTCCTGTCCGAATTCAACCTTTCTCCTACATGTAACTGTCATACAGCTAAAATCATTAGCAGAAAGGTGTTATGAACCCATTATTTTATTCTTGCCGAGGCTCTGCCAGTGTTGAGGATTGCAACCATGCAGAACAAAAGTTGTGTAAATATAAAGTGCACAGTACTAAGTTGTGGTTTTATCTTAACCTGTCAGTGTTCCAAGGTGGTGTCAAAAGTTCTGACTGACCAAACCCACCAAACCAGCAGGAACCAATCATCACATGACACATATGTCATCTCAAACTTAAGATTATTTTCTTCATTGACAGGCTCAACAATATTTAATAAAATTAGTATTTACAATACAATTATAATGTACCCCGGTAATCTTAGTTTATTTATTATAAACTAATTCACCAGGGTTATAGTGATTTATAAGAAATATTTAATTCGTCTTAACTTGAACAAATCCGATGTCCACTTATGTTCATCATATTACAGTACAGTGGGCCCTCTATTAACGAGTGCCTCGGTTAACGAGATTTCGGTAAACGAATTACCTTCCATAAGATTCTTAACTTCGGTTAACGATCAATCCCTCGATTAACGAGTTTTTAACGAGCGCCCCTCCACATGTTTTCGTTTGCATCTGGCGGTCCACCAGCTGTAGTATTAGTCCGCCAATACATTAATCGGTTCTAGGGCCTAAATTCCTTACTATTTTAGTAAATATCAAGAAGTTTGTACTATTCAATAATTCTAAAAGTTTTATATTAAATTTTTTAGTCATTTTAACAATTATTGAACCTAATTGAAGTATAGGAAGCTAGTTTCTTGCGCGCCAAACAGCCTGTCAACACACCATATAGGTGTCAGTCTCTGTCTCTTTTCAGTGAAGGTAACATCTTGCTTGAGACTCTCTTCAACTAAATGCTTTTTTCTGTGTTTCCAAGCAAATTATTGGTCATTTTGATATATATTTTACATATTGACAATATATAATGCAATGCAGTGTTGATTTAAAGAAAATAATCTTGAATTACACCAAGAAAACTAAAATTTTATGGATGAAATGGCGCCATGGGGTGACTTCTCTTCCACCTCAACGCCTTCTCTTCTCCTTTCTCCTCCACCCCCATTCTAATTCACATCATCATCATCCAGGAGCCTTCTACATACACACCTCAAAGTAAGTGTACTTTACTACCTTTTTTGTTGATTTTAGGCAATTTTTGGTGAGCTGGAACCAATTACCCAAAAACCCATTGAAACAATGATTTCGGTTAACAAGTTTTTCGGTTAACGAGCAACCTTCTGGAACGAATTGTGCTCGTTAACCGAGGGACCACTGTATTTAATTATTAATACAGTACCGGTAATAGTAATAATCAAACACCATTATTTATTCATTTATACAAGTGAATCATGGATTACATAACTTATATATGGTACACTGTACAGAGAAATCCATAGCCCATCCCTAACATCAAACCCATTCAACAATGAATTATCACAGAGGTCCACTATCTGTACATATGAAGACACTACAGAACTCCGGCTGGCAAGCTGCCAGTGAAATATTCATTAATCATGAATTCTTGGTGGAAATATACAAAATAATTTCCATAAGAGAAGCACACAAAATATGACGAAAAACCACTGGGCTGCTGAAATACTGTAAGTAGAACAAATGAGGAGGAGGTCGTCTCTTTATATAGTATGTAGGTCAGCTGCATTGTCCATTCTGTTACCAACATAACAAATGTGAATGATGGAGCACATGCATGGTTGTGGAAAAGTGAGGACCTTGAGCTCTCACTTGGCTGGCAACTAACATCTCCAGGTACCCTCCAGGAGATACACTTGTGGATGACAAGATACTTCATTTCTGATATAACCACAGAGGAAAAAGTTGCATTCTCAGTTTCCTCATAATAAATGATTAAAATTGTGAAGATCATTTGTAATCATCCGGTATATTTTGAAATAATTTTATAACAAAATTATCCAAAATGGAAGCCCTAATTATGGAAAGGAAACACAGATGTGTACTACTTCATTAAAACTACTGGTGTGTAGTATGAACAACATCATGCCTGATTTGTCAAAATATATCCTAAGTGTCTTTCCAAGCTTGACACTAAGTTTACTTAAATAGAAACTCCTCTAAACACAGTATTGTACATTATTAGAGTAACATATACAGCAGGTGAACATACTCGCGGATGAGGAACACAGCAAGGGGAATGGAGGCCAAGAGGAGGTAGTAGTGGCCCGTCAGGAGGAACACAAGGGACAATACAACATGTGCTCCAATCTTGGGGATGACCCACTGTAAACAAGAAAATAATATTCTTTGAAAACAGAATTCTCTCAAGAGTAAGTCAGATGTTACATTATATATACTGTACCGGTATGTAATTACTGTTTGAAAATACTCCTACATAACTGTCACCATTTTGCGGGTCTTGCCCAAAAAATGGGTGTCTATAAATTATTGAGGTTAATTAGTTTTAAAATGAGTTCAGTAATTTATGGATAGCCTGTATCTATTATTACTAATGAAAAGCTGGCTGTTTCATTAATAAGAATTTAGAATGATTTTTGCCATGTTGAATAAAATTATCAAGGGGAAAAATGTATTGATTAACTGTGGCTGGAAAAAGTTTTAATTGTAACTTGTAATTATAGTATACAGTGTACTACCAGTACAGTACATACAGGTGTTGACTATTATACGATGGGGTTAGGGAATTCAAAAAGTTATTAGGTGATTGATCATTTCTGAGACCCTGAAGAGCCAGGTTATCACCCAGTAGTTATTATAACTTGTAATTTCAGATAGAAATAAGTTTATTTTCTTCATTTTTTAATTGTTACATGCACAAACAATCATTCATACAGAATGGGGGATCTCGGCTCGCTAACTCGTGTCCCGTGCATAGTGACATGAATGACAAATGGCGATGCAGAGTTTTGTTCTTTAATTTTACTTATTCCTTACATTTACTGGTACAGTATACGGGTACCCCTATATATTCTTATGTGCATAGGATAGCTTCTTCCATATGCATACCATCCTCTGGGTGATGTGACACAGTTCAACTATTCAGCCTGGCAGTCACTGAGGATGAGCAGAACCTCCCACACATCCTGTGTGGATTGCATGTGTTATGCTATTTTGAGATTGCATCATCTAGTTATTGCACATCTCTTTTTCATAGCAGTGACAATGCAAGAAAAGTGATCTTAGCCATCGCATGATGGTAAACGGTTTTAAAGTTTTAACATCGTAAAACTGATCAATCATACATAGATCCATCGTATAACAGTCAATGCCTGAACCTCCAAACCTTATTTATTCAAATCTCTCCATTTTGAAATAAGCCAGAATAACTACAGCTAATTCTAACAGTGCTGTACTGTACAGTATATGAACTATCCAACAAAAAATCAGGTTTCAATGCAAGGTGTCACTTATCTGTAATATTGCAGGTAATTCTAACTATACAGTGCTGTACTGTACTGTACATTAAAATTTCCAAATCAATTTCAAATTTCTGTTAAAAAAATGTATCTTGTCAGGCTAATACCATATCTTCAGTGTATAACTAATTAAAAATTCACCTAATTTAAGATCTTTTCCCCTAATTGATGAGGTTTTACTGAACTGCACACAAAAAATGTTAAAGGCACTAAATACTTTATATAAAAAAGATAGGCAAGACTCACAACGTTCAGCCTGTAGCAGCATTGTTGAGCATTCAGGTAGTCACACTCCAAGTCAGACAATGTTATTACCTGGATTTTAATTAAGGAAATCAGTAAATTAATGCAGAAAATATGTAGTGATAAGAGTTTCTAAAATGTAACCCTAATGGATACATTTTATTGCTTGCATTATTTGATGCACAGTAATGTATTTATTCATATTACTGGATGTTTGTACTGATTAACTCAAGCTATGTCAAAAATTTGGGATCATGTGAAGACTAGGCACCCCAGCTTATATTACCTTACAATTACAGTACTGGTATACTGTACGAGTACAGTAGGGTCGGGATATATCGCGACTTTATATAACAATTTTTTTTTATCGCGGCTACCAAAATTATCAAAATTTTCCTTTAGCGATAATTTTTGTTATTTTGCAAGGGAAATCGGGCAGGAAATATTTCAAATGTACCGCCATGGCAAACAAATGCATTATTTGCTCACCAGAGGTGCCACCGTGGCTGCTCACTCACGCATTCACGCTATTCCGCAGTCTTTCTGAATAAGTGACGAGTCAGCAGCCGACTCTGCTGCTGATTCCGACTTCTAAGGTGAGTGTAAATGGGTTGCTAGTGACATGAAAAGGGAAGTGAGGATAATGGAAAACTTAATGGAAAAGATTTAATACTGTAACTAATATTTTTTGTTTGTTCGTTTACGTAGGTGTGGGATTGTCAAGTGAGGGTGGCAGTGTGGCATCTGGTGTTCCTGGGATGGTGCGTCAGCTGCCAAGTTTGGTGTTCCTGAGGCCGGTGTTCCTGAGGCCAGTGTTCCTTGATATTGATATTGAAACAGTCTGTTGTTCCCGAGTCTAGTGTTCATTGGTGCTTTAGTTAGTAAGAAAATAAACTCGTTAAGTCAAGTTTAGTCACTTTTATTGGCCTCCAGAACCGAACCCTATTTTCCCCATTGATTACATGTACAGTAATTATATATCGTGATTTTGTATATAGTGAACATCCTTGGACCCTATCTCGCGATATATCCCGACCCTACTGTACAAGCAGAGCAACATTTTTGGGTATTTACTTTTTAATTTAAAAAGTACTCAAATTTTTCAGTACTATTACTTAAGTATGGGTTTCTAATACTTTTACTCCAATACATTTGAAAAAATAAAAAATAAATCGTTACCCGTTACATGCCCCCAAACACAGAGTTTCAATGTCTGTGGCAAACTAATAAAATTTTTTTTAATTAATTAATTAATTATTAACCACAGTAAAAGAGTTGTGTGGGTGGAGGGTATGGTATAGGTGAAGCCATGAAGGGTATGGTGTGGGTGACGGGTATGGTGTGGGTGACGGGTATGGTGTGGGGAGACACCACGCGGTCACATAGCCTCAGTCTCAGACCAAAGCGGATACCTTCCGCAAGAAGAAAGCGGCAGCCCAGCAGAAACTTCGCAATGTAAAGAATGACTGGCTTAAAAATAAAGCATGTGAAGCACAAAAGCTTGAAGATCAGCACAAGATGTGCAAATTTTTCAATTCCATTAAAACACCTTCGTAGCACAGCCCCCTCCGCTCATCTGATGGTAACCTCATAATTAAAGACGATGAAGGCCTCCTTCAGGGATGGAAAGAGCACTACCATTCACTGCTCAACCGAAACACTGATGTGGATGTTCTGATTACCCAGCAGGTCCCTCAGCTATCCTCCATCCCTGGATGAGGTAGTTACTGCCATCAAACGGATGAAAAATAACAAAGCCTCAGGGCCTGATGGAATCACAGCCGAGGTGTATAAGGCAGGAGGACCTCTGCTTACCAGCCATCACCACTCTCTCCTGGAGAATATATGGGAAAAGAAGGAAATCCCCCAAGCTCTTAAAGACACCTCCATCGTCAATATTTATTAGAACATGGGAGACCGGTCAGACTGTGGTAACTACCGTGGGATCTCACTGCTGTCCGTAGCTGGCAAGATTATCGTCCGAGTCCTCCTAAACAGACTACTACCTGAGGTGGAAAACTTCCTCCCAGAATCTCAATGTGACTTTAGACCATTACATGGCACCACTGACATAATCTTTGCTGCCCGCCAGATACAGGAAAAGTGCAGAGAACAGCGTTGTGACCTGTACATGGCTTTCATTGACCTAACCAAGGCCTTCGACTAGGTCAACAGAGAAGCCCTCTGATGGACCCTCAGCCGTTTTGGCTGTCCACCAAAATTCATCCCCATTGTGAGGCAACTCCACGATGGCAAGAATGGCAGTGTCCTGCACAACAGCACCTAGTCTGAGTTCTTCTCCATCCAGACAGGGGTTAAACATGGGTGTTTACTGGCACCAACTCTCTTTTCCATTTTCTTGGTTGCCTTCCTTACTCTTGTCAGTGCCAATTTAGCCAACGGGGTGGACATAGAGTACCGGCTGAAGGGTCTTTTCAACATAAGACGACTCCAGGCAAGAACTAAGGTGTCGGCAGTTTCCATTACTGAACTTCAGTATGCAGACGACCTCACCGTTGTTGCTCACATTGAACACAACCTACAGGAGATCCTGAACACCTGCACAGATGTGTATGCACACTTTGGCCTTGAGGTGAGTGTGTGTGTAAGATTCAGATTCTCTTTCAGCCTGCCCCTGGTTCAGACACACCTCCACCATCCATCCAGCTCAACGGTACTACCCTCTCTAATGTTACCCACTTTCGGTATCTCGGCTCCCACCTGTCCACCACCTCAGACATCGATGAAGAGATCAGCATCGGATCAGAAGTGCATCTCAAGCCTTTGGCAGACTCAGTAACTGTGTCTTCAGCTGTAGGGAACTGAAATTATCTACAAAGCTACATGTATATCAAGTAGCAGTCCTCCCCACCCTACTATATGGCAGTGAGACATGGGTCACATACAGGAGACACCTCAAGGCACTTGAAAACTTTCACCAACGTAGTCGAAGTTCCATCTTCCGAGTTTGCTGGGAAGACAAAGAGAACAAATGCCAGTATTCTTGCTTACACCAACTGTAGGAGCATCAAGGCTACCATTATCCAACAACAACTACACTGGACTGGCCATGTTACCCGCATGA
Source organism: Homarus americanus (assembly GCF_018991925.1). NCBI lineage: Eukaryota > Metazoa > Arthropoda > Malacostraca > Decapoda > Nephropidae > Homarus > Homarus americanus. The sequence continues at coordinate 19,407,136 of NW_024722227.1, read as the reverse complement.
ACGACAGTAGACTGTCAAAGCAGCTACTTTACAGTCACCTAACGAATAGTAAATGTAATGCCGTTAGGCAACTGAAAAGGTATAAGGATAGTCTTAAGACAAACTGAAAAAGTGCCAAATCGACCCCAACACCTGGGAGATGATTACTCCACACCGTAACGCTTGGAGAAGCACCACACGAGAAAGTGTCAATACTTTTGAGTTAGCACACTGCAAACTGAGGCAGACAAGCACCAACACAGGAAGGACACTGCCACCGTCCCTCCCTCACTAGATGCAACCTTCCTTTAATCTTCTTGTGTCCATTAGCACCTTGACCACCCACCTCACCTAGCATACCCTCTTATCTCCCCCCCTTCCCCATCGAATCCCCTCTTCTCTCCCACCTTTCCTTCAGGGGCTTGGTCTTCCAATTAGACGTCAGTTGCTCGTTGCATGTATCTGTACCTAAAATGAATTTTGAAGAGATTCTTGTTAGGTATTCTGGGTAATAAGTTCTATATACAGGAGAGAACACAAACACCTGTATAGTTTTGTAGGTTCGGTTTACTGGATTAGAGTATGTACACAGAGGTGGGTAGCGCTGCTCCCTAGCTAAGGTCCTGGTCAACTACCATAGACGACGTATGGCAAGTGATACATTAGCAGCTTCCATACGTCGCCAGGCACATTAATTAAGCGTGTGGGATATGGTAATAACATTGCCACACGCTGCTAGCTAGGCTGAATAAATATAAATGGAGCACATACATAATATACATACATAATACATAATCCAGCATACATAATATACATACACCTCCCTCCCCCCTATACGCTCATAGCAAAGTCTTGAGCGGACCTTTCTTCTGGATCCGTTCTGAGCGTCGAGGGACTTCATCACTGGGAAGGGTATGGGACTCAACACTGGTGGCGGGGCCAGCAGAAGGCAGTGTTACGGGGCGGAGAAAACGGCGGTTCCTCCACCACACACGACCACTGGGTAACCGCACCTGGTAGTCCCGTGACCTGCCGAGACCCATGACTACGCCTACTTTGTCCCAACGTAGGGAGGTCGGGTCCTGAACACGGACTGACACTCAACCTGGGGAGAGAACGGGCGTGGTCGTTGTAGCGGGCGACGACGTCCTGAACACGTTCGGCGGCTCGGCGATCACAATCTCTGTCTTGGCCTGCCACCTTGGAGAAGGATTGAGGGTGAGCAGGGACACAAGAACGAAGGGGGCGTCCATACAAAACCTGGGCAGGGGAGCGTCCGGTGTAGTTAGGTGTGTTGCGGAGTTCAAGAAGACCCCGGTCGAAGGCCTCGCAGTCAATATTCCCAGAAGGGGCCACCTTAAGGATGAGGTGCTTCAAGGATTTGACAGCAGCCTCAGCGTGGCCGTTGGACTGCGGGTAATGGGGCGATGACAACACATGCCGGACTCCCCATCGGTCGAGGAACACGGCAAAGTCCCGGCTTGTGAACTGAGGCCCTCCGTCGGTTCGCAGGCGTACAGGAACGCCCACGTCACGGAAGTAGTGGCGGAACTTGCTGATGGTGGCGGCAGACGTCGTGTCATTACCGCACTTGATGACAACCGGCCAACCAGAGAGACGGTCGACGATAACAAGGAAGGACTTTCCTGACACAGAGAAAAAGTCGGCCGACACAGACTCAAAGGGGCGGGTGGGGTTGTCGTCACTCATGAAGGGTTCCTGCTGCTGGCTGGGTTGTAATACTTGGCAGGGCTCACACGCACGGACAACATTGGAGATGTCGGAGTTGATGCCGGGCCAGAACACAGTCTGTCGTGCACGTCGTTTGGTGGCCTCAGCTCCACGGTGACTGTCGTGAAGGCGAGCCAAGGCGTGGGGACGTAATGCAGCAGGGACAACTACACGTGCTCCGTACAGAACAAGGTCTCCGTCGCAGTAAAGTTCATCGCGGAGTTTCCAATACGGGAGCAGGGTGTTGTGAAGATCGTAGCGGTTGCTAGGAAATCCATTCCTCACACACTCGACAAGTCGGACGTAGGAAGGGTCATCTCGGGCCGCTGTTCGAAGGTCCTCCATTGCCTTGTCGTCATCTGGTGACAGGTCCGAACGAAGGGATTGGACGGCATGGAGAGTGACCACAGTCCTGACGGAAAGAGCGAGGTCGGCGTCGAGCACATGGTCTTCTGGAGTAGGGCGGCTGACAGGAGAGCGGGATAAGGCATCAGGGATGCAGAGCTCCTTACCAGCACGCCACACTGCTGTGAAGATGTACGCCGAGAGCTTCTCTTTCAGACGCTGGAGGCGAGGGTTCTCAACGGCGTCTAGCGTGTAGTGGTTGAGGATCGGGACAAGCGGGCGATGGTCGGTCACTAGGTGAAAGTGTTGCAGGCCTATGAGGTAAAACCTGCACTTGGACGTCGCCCAGACCACAGCCAACAGCTCCAACTCAATGGTGGCGTAGCGCGTCTCAGTGTCAGAGAGGAAACGCGAGCCACACTGGACGAGCCGGAACTGCCCTCCACCATGATCCTGCAGTAGGGCGTATCCCACGCCATACAAGCGTGAGGCATCTGTCTGCAGAACTGTCGGCAAGGCTGGGTCAAACGTGGCGAGGACAGGTGGACGAGACAGGGCCTGTTTCACTTGCTGGAAGGCCTTGTCGTGGTCGGGGGTCCACAGGAATGTCCTCTTGGGGCTCATCAGGGGGCGAAGTGGTTGAGCAGCTGCGGAGATGTCCGACGAAAACTCTGCTAACTGGTTGACGAGACCGATGAAGGACCTCAAGTCGGTCAGGTTAGCAGGGGTGGGAAAATCCGTGATGGCGCGGACCTTTTCCGGGTCAGCTGCGATACCATTCCCTGAGAGGGTGTACCCACAAAAGTCAGCTGAAGAGCTGGCCAGAACAAACTTGTCGGCATTTAGGGTAATGCCGTGCTTCCGGCACCTGTTGAGTACCTCGTAGATACGGCAGAGGTGATCCATATAATCCTCGTCGTACACGAGTATGTCGTCGACCACTTTCACGCAGTTTGCCAGACCTTGTAGAGCCATGTCACCTCGAAGACAGAAAGCGTCTCCTGTAGCGGCGAATCCCATGGGGCCACGGCAATAACTGTAACGTCCATGCGGGGTGATGAAAGTTGTGAGTGGTCGGTCTTCTTCGGCAAGCTCTATCTGCCAGTATCCACACAGGGCGTCCATCGTCGTGAAGAAGCGCGCCTTCGGGTTCACACTGCGTATAGCTGCAAAGGGCGTGGGAGAAGGGTGCGCAGGACGAGACACCTGGCTGTTGAGCTTGGAGAGGTCAGTGGTGATCCGAACACCACCTTTAGGTTTTGCGACGACAACCATCGGGTGACACCATGGAGACGGTTCATCGCCGGTTGGTGCAATAATTTCTTGGGCGACCATGGAGTCCAGCTCGTTTTTGACCGCCTCGCGGAAGGCCAGGGGAACCAGTCGAGGGGTGTAAATAGCGAAGGGCTTCGCGTCGTCCCTCAGGTGGATCCTCATGGGGGGACCTACCATCTTCTTGAGAGGCTTGGATTCCAGAGCGGACTTGGTCACCAGAACGTCGCTGAATTCCTTCAGGAAGTACTTCCGAGCATCCGAAGGAGAGGTGTCACTGGCAAGAGGTAGGGGTAGGGCGGCAGCAGGGTAGTTGCTGCTCCCTTCGTGCACCCTGTTGGCGTGTCTTACCTCAAGAATAGGTTTGGGGAAGTCCTGGGAGATGATGGCCAACTCTTGACAATGTCTGTAGGACAGCAAAGGAGTCGGGACACCGTTATGCACATCAATCCAGGCTTGACACGACCTGTTGCCAAAGGTGACTTGTGCTTGGAGTGAACCCAGGGCCGGGGTCATCTGTGAACCATCTGCCATAAAGCGGAGATCCTTGGGGGGCGGTCCTAGATCACTTGGAGAGAGCCCCAAGCATTGCAAATGCTGGGGACCGATGACTGTAGCATCAGCGCCGGTGTCGGGCAACATCTGGAGACGGGATGACACACTGCGGTAGGTCACAATGACACTGATGTACTGGGGAACTTTGGTCCTGGGACGCGGGGGGGAGCACACATTCCTAATATGGCTCCAGCGTTGTCCAGGGTCGTCGTGCCTCTGATTGGGAGACTGTGGGCGGCCCTCACTGGTAGAAGGGCGCCGAAGCTTCCGCCGACGCTGTCCCTTGGGTTCGTGGGTAGGGCAACACTTGTCATAGTGGCCCAGACGACCGCACACATTGCACTGTACGTACTTAGCTGGGCACCGCACTGTGAGCGACCAGTGGCCCATACGGTCACAACTGTTGCAGGTAGACTGAGCAGCTGGACACACCTGTGTTCCGTGCTGCTTACCACAGTTGTTGCAAAATGAACCGGGCGTGGACGTGGTGGGCGAAGGCGTAGGAGCAGACTTCTTGTCCTTCTTGTACCGGGAAACAGCGCGTACAGCTGTAGGGGGAGCTCGGATGGCAGAGGTGGCACACCTGGCAGCCTCATAGGAGCGACATATCGTCAACACATCCTGAAGAGAAGAGGAAGAGTCGAGGGAGGTGAGGCGTTGGACAAGTTCCTCGTCCTTAACACCCATCAGGATCACCTGCTTCAACTGGGTCTCCTCGCACTGCTGGTGGTGGCCTAAACATATATCTACCTCTTCCGAGGCTCTCTTAAGACGTACATAAAAAGCGTCAAAAGACTCACCCTCCATCTGTCTGCAGCTAAACAATTCCCTCCTGCGCAGAGCTTCATTCTGCTGTCCTTTGATGTGCCGTTGTAGAACGTCCAGTACCTCCTCTACAGACAGCGAAGAGGTTGGGGGTACCTGCAACGTATGTTCTAAGACACGCTGAACTTCCAAGGACAGGCACATACGCAGCTGGATGAGTTGTTTAGGCTGTGACAAACTCTGGAGATCCACCATTGTAGCATAATCAGCCCACCGCCGCCGCCATTCGCGAAAAGTCTGGAAATTTACATCAGGCTCCAAGATGGGCGGTGTTTGAGCTGCTGCTTTAGGTGGGGCTGGGGGGCGTGAAGGAAGCATGGATGAGGTATCTGAACCATTCAGTACCGAGGCAGTGTTAGAGCCAGGGGCTTGGTTAACAGTGAGGCGAGATATCAAGGCTTCAAACCGTGCACTGTCTTCCATTCTCCGTTGGTGGTCTCGTTCTGCCTCTGCTTGCCTTCTGTGCTCATCCGCCAAACGTCTGTGAGCTTCATCCTCGCGTCTCTCATCTCTCATAAACTTCATTAAGGCAATTATCTCTGGAGATAACGCTGAATGTTGAGGTGAAGGGCTGCGCGATGTTGTGGGAGCTGGGGCGTCATGGTCAGCCTGGTCATCCATCTCTGGGGGACTATCATCCGCTTGACTCATCCAGGCGCTGGGTCCACGGCTACGTAAGGCATGAGACATAACTACTTTATCTGTGTACTGTGTCTTAAATCAGTGTTGACCGGTCAGCCCGTCGTATCAACAAGATTTCAGACAAAAAAATTAATTAAATACACAGATAAGTAGGTTATATATATAAAATATATATAAGAAGCCGCGCGGTCAGCAAGTGTTAGTACATGTATGTGTGTGTGTCCCAGGCAGGCAGAGCGTCTCGCCCCAGCTGTGAGGGGGGGTGGAGGCGGCGCTGTGAGGGAGGGGGGTGGAGATAGGAGTAGCTCAGTCGCTCTCTGTAAACGGTCAGAGGAGGGTGCGCTGAGCTCTACACCCCACAAATGCCCAGAACATGCCGTATACCTTGGAAATCCGTTCGAACAAGGTCACACATGAATGGCACGAAACACACAATGCACTAAACACTTCACAGAAAATCACTGTCACTGACACTGCTCAAAGTTGCGAAATTCTTCGAGGGATGACGCGGGGTTGACCCAAGGCGGGGATCCATCAGCCGGCTTTCCACAAACTTGCACTAATCACTCGTAATAATCCAGTAAAACTACGCACTGCGCCATGTTAGGTATTCTGGGTAATAAGTTCTATATACAGGAGAGAACACAAACACCTGTATAGTTTTGTAGGTTCGGTTTACTGGATTAGAGTATGTACACAGAGGTGGGTAGCGCTGCTCCCTAGCTAAGGTCCTGGTCAACTACCATAGACGACGTATGGCAAGTGATACATTAGCAGCTTCCATACGTCGCCAGGCACATTAATTAAGCGTGTGGGATATGGTAATAACATTGCCACACGCTGCTAGCTAGGCTGAATAAATATAAATGGAGCACATACATAATATACATACATAATACATAATCCAGCATACATAATATACATACAATTCTAATTTTAAAATGCTTTACATAATTCCATCTTAGATATAAAGCCTGTATCTATACTGTGTGAGACTGAGTGTATATAAAATTCTGCTTAAAGAACTAAGTACCACTGCCCCCCTTCCAGATGTAACGTGGTGCAAAAAATTCAGCTACTCATCAATTAGAATCAAAGAGTAATTATAATCGCTCATAGGAGCAATTGTGGTTGTGCAGGACAATAAGACCCTCGTCGTTGACGCAATGAGTATAATTCGGTCAAAACTTGTTGAATACAATTCACATATAACAACTGCTGATATATCAGGACACACAGTTTGAATAATATGATCAATATGCAGTACATATATACAAACATGGGGTCTCGACCCCACCAATGAAGGAGAGGTTTGGTCCTGTGAGGATAAATAAGAGCACTGTACAGCTAGACCCCGCACTTACGGCGGGGTTAGGGACCCAAATCCAGGTCGTAAGTCCGACATAGATAATAAAAAAAAAAAAAAAAAAAAAAAAATCTACAATGAAATACAGTACAGTTAACCCTCACTTTACGCGGTTAATGTAACCCGGAGGGTCCCGCGGAAAGTGAGGAACGCTTAAAGTGAATAACATAACATATGGGATTAATTGAAATAGAGTCCGGGCCGACCCCCAAACTCCACTTTTTGACGACACACAACTATGTTGTAGTAAAAATTATATCTTAACTTTATGATGGTATGAAAAAACAAGTAATATAGAAGAGGTTAGGTTAGGAAAAATAAAGGTTAACATAGGAAAAATAAAGGTTAGGTTAGGAAAACTAAAAGTTATGTGGAACACTTACGTTAGTAGAAGAGATGGGTCGGCATACGGGGATGGAGGCTGGTTCCGAGGCAGAGGGCAGATTACTGGCCCTCAGGTGAATCACCATTACTAGGTGAATCACCATCACTTACAGTTGTCAGGGCTTCCCTGACAAATCCCTCAAAGTCATCTTCACTGTCACTATCACTGGCTTGGGCTGGCTGTGGTGGGTTGCGGGCGAAGAACTCGGTTATGCTTTTTTGACGGCTGGTGTTTATGTTGTCTTGATACACCGTGATGTACGGCTCCATAGCCTGCACCAGCCGGGTATGGAAGACTTCATAGCGGTCATCGTCATTGTCGCGGTAAAGGAAGGACTTCATTTTCTCTGCACACTCCATGGCACCCTTAATATCACTATGAGTTAAACTGTGTTCTTCGGAGAATGACGCACCTGCTTCCTCCTCTTCACTGACGTGATCTTCTTCCAACATCTCGTCGGCAGTCACTTCAGGATCTCTGATCACCTCCAGGATGTCGTCGTTGGTGGCTCGGAGAAGCCTGGAACTGTAACAGTCTGCGCAGCTTCTCTGGCAAGGTCCACTGCTACTGCAACAGTCTGAACCTCACCAGTCACAGATTGACTCCTCCTCTCACCTGGTATTCCATGCAACACATGTCTCCATGCGTGACGAATTGTAGCAATAGACAGCTGATCCCATGACTCCACCAAGAAGTCCACAGCTTTCTTGATGTTAAATACTCTCCAGAATTGTTTGAACAGTATTTTTTGCTGTGCCAACTGTTGATCCTCATCTTCTTCGCTCTTGCTATCGGTGGTGGTGTCACTCAGGTTGCGCAACTCTTCCCTGGTGTTGGTGTAGTCGTTCAGGAGTTTGAATTTTTTCGTAGAGAATGCAGCTTTTACATTACAGATTAACTCTTGGTCCATGGGCTGTAATATAGACGTAGTGTTGGGAGGAAGGAAGACCACTTTTACGTTGGGGTGACGATCTAACAGTAGGGGCGAGTGTCCTGGTGCGTTGTCCAGCAGCAACAAAATCTTGAATGGCACATTCTGTTGCTCACAGAATTTCTTTACATCGGGAACAAAACAGTCATCAAACCAGGAGAGGGACAGTGTAGAGAACATCCACGCCTTACGTGCGGTCAGCCAGTGGACATTTAGCTTGGTCATGTCCATGGTTTTGTAGGCGTGCGGCTTGCGTGCTGTGTGGATCACCGATAACTTGAGCTTACTGGTACCGGAGGCATTGGTGGTAAACAGGACGGTGATGCGTTCCTTCTGCATCTTCCGGCCCCGAATCTTGCTGGCATTCTTTACAACGAAGGACTTGGAAGGTAGCTTTTTCCAGAAAAGACCAGATTCGTCCATGTTAAACACCTGGTCGTCACTGTACTGTCCTTCCTCCATAATCTCACGTAAAAACGGAGGAAATTCCCTAGCCGCAGCACGGTCAGCACTCGCTTCTTCACCACCAATGTTTATATTGGTGATCTTGTTCCGGATCTTAAACCTCTGTAACCACCCAGAGGAAGCATTAAAGGGTTTGGGCTCTGTAGTTCCCATCTTTCGTGCCACTGCAATGTACAGTTCACGTGCGTAGTCCTTAACAGAGTGCGTGTCGACCGCCATGTTCCGTCGCGCCTGACGCACCAAGTACCTCACAAGTAATTTTTCTGTCTTGAGAAGCACCTGGTTGTGAAAATACTTGATCATAGAAGCACCTGTAGACTTTGTGATCTTCATGTGCTCCTTTATCTTGGCTGCATCCTTCTTTATTGTTCGAATCGTAGATTCATTCACACCATGCTGGCGCGCCAAATCAACCTGCCTTGTTCCTTTCTCCAACTCTTGGATGATGGTATACTTCACCTCGTAGCTTAAGGAACGTCGTGTCTTCTTTGGCTTAGTGCCGCTGGGTCCAGGTAAGGAAAGGTTTCTCTCTGGGGGTGGTGGTCCGGCGGAAGCCATTTTAGAGAACAATGGATGCACGTTTACACGGTCTGGCGTGGAGGGATGAAACTGGCACGGCTAGGTCAAGGATGGTCTTTCCTCCCTCCCTCCCTCCCCCGGGTGGACACGTTATAATACTTTAAGCCAATTACAGCTAGCAGCAGAGGGGGGTAGGGATGCATGGCCAATCACAGTCCAATACGTCATATGACGTCAGTGATAATGCAACAAAGACACACACTGCGCAACCTTACCGCGCGGCTTGCCCAAGCGGAGGGAGGAGGAGGGAGAGGCGAGGAGCACAGGCAGGCAGGCGGGTGGGGCGAATCTAAAAATAGCGTCGCGCCGGACACTCTCCGCGTAATGGTGTTCACGTACCGCGTAATGTGAGCACGTTAGGTTCTGGCAAGGCACCGCGTAAACGTGGAAACGCGGAATATGGGACCGCGTAAAGTGAGGGTTAACTGTACAGTAAACGTAATAAATAATGAGGAATGGATACAGTACAGTGAAAGTAATAAATAATGAGGAATGGATACAGTGTGACTGAGCACTTGCCTTTAATGTAGTCAGCTGAATGCACACGGGGCCCCCATAATTTTCTAATTATACATGGAGACTACATTAACTGGAAACGTTTCGGTATAGAAAATGCGTGTGTCATTTGAAGAAAAAAAAAAATAGTCACAACTGCGGCGGTCGTAAGTCCCGACGGTCGTAAGTCGAAGCAGTCGTAAGTCGGGGTCTAGCTGTACTGTGATAGGTAGATACAGAAGACATGTTGTAATTCTCTAGTCCATATAAGTATTACCACACAGAAGCTCTGACTTATATCTACAGTATTCTTTTTCATAAATCTTTAGTCTGAAATTTGATTGTTACAAATTTTAATCCCATCATGAATTACTTATGCACCAAGTAAAAAACCACCTTCTATATACTGTACATTATTATCAACATTAAGCAACACAGCCAAATAGAACAGCTAAAATACAACTGTAGCCAAAATCAGATATACTGTAGAAGTATTTGACTTGTATATAGACCAAGTTTGGTTAATTATGTAGCTTACCACAGCTAGTCTTTGTAGAGTAAGTACACCTAGACCCCGACTTACGACTGCTTCAACTTACGACCGCCGGGACTTACGACCGCCGCAGATTTTTTATTATAAAAAAAAAAAAAAAAAAAAAAAAATTTTCAAATGACACGCATTTTCTATACCGAAACGTTTCCAGTTAATGTAGTCTCCATGTATAATTAGAAAATTATGGGGGCCCCATGTGCATTCAGCTGACTACATTAAAGGTAAGTGCTCAGTCACACTGTAACCATTCCTTATTATTTATTACTTTCACTGTACTGTATCCATTCCTCATTATTCATTACTTTTACTGTACTGTATTTCATTGTAGATTATTTATTTAAAAAAAAAAAAAAAAAATTATCTATGTCGGACTTACTACCTGGATTTGGGTCCCTAACCCCGTCGTAAGTCGGGGTCTAGGTGTAGTTCACTTTCAATGTAAACAGTACTGTATTTTAAGACATCATTTCACCACTTATCAGCTTTACTAGCTTTTTTTGGGCAGTTGGTCAGTTCTTTGTTATTTATTATTTATTTTTTATTTTATTTTTTTTCTGTTACGGGAATTAGCCCACCCAGGCACTGGTCAAACGACCCACAACGGGGCCTTGGGGGCAAAAAAATAAGAACAGAAAAATTAAAAATAGAGAAGAAAAAGGTTATACAGTAGAAAGTCGATTTAATGCGAATCGATTTAAGATTATTGATTTAAAGCGAAACCCACAATTAAGGACAATGTTGTAATTTGAAGGGAATCTTTCCCATTTTGCACAAGTCAATCATATTTTAAATTTCGCGCCCAATGTTTCCCACCAGAAGCGTCTCTGGACACGCTACACGGCTGCCCGCCACCCTCCCACATCCTCAGTTCTCGCACTGACGCTCTAGTGAACGGACATACTGTGTGACACTATCTCTTCTACCACGTGTATCAACCATCGCCATTATGTCCAAGAGGCCAGCGACTACATCATTAACTACCCCACAGGCCAAGAAACCAAGGCAAGCAATTACACTGTAGCAGAAAATCAAGAAGCTGGAAGCACTGCAGCGTGGAAATGGTGCTTCAAGTGTGGGACGTCAATTTGGACTGTCGGATAGCTCTGTCCGCACTATAAAACTCAACGAGAAGAAAATTAGAGCAGCCTATGCTTCACCAGATGTTGCCAAGGGTAAACTCCACCTGAAGATTGCTATGTATGGTGAGATGGAAGAAGCACTTAAGTTATGGGTAGAAGACAGGCAGCGCCGAAAACTTCCTCTCACTGGCCCCATGCTGCAAAACCAAGCCTACAAAATACAGTCTCGGATACAGTGAGTTCTGCTATAACGCGTGTTTTGTCAACGCGAATTGGCTGTAACGCGATTGATGAATAGAAGAACAATATTTGTAAAACGCGAACACGTTGGCTTAACGCGATTCCACTCGAACGGTTGTTGTGGCTTGTCGCGGAGTTATGCAGTGTTTACAGTTCAAGTTCGACATCACATTTTCAATTGATTTATGTGTTTTGTTTGTGAAGAATTGCAGAAATAATTCATGTAATATTTATGTGTGTGTGATGTAAACAGAGCGCGGGTGTAAAACGCTAAACGTATTTTGTTTTTCTCTTATTTAAAATTTTACAATTTACATATACTGTACAGGTATACTGTATACATAAATATTACATAAATTATTTCTGCAATTCTTCACAAACAAAACACATAAATCAATTGAACATGTGATGTCGAACATGAACTGTAAACACTGTGTGTGATGTAAACAGAGCGCAGGTGTAAAACGCTATGTAATTTGTTTTCTCTTTTATTTAAAATTTTACAATTTACATATACTGTACAGGTATACTGTATACATATATATTACATAAATTATTTCTGCAATTCTTCACAAACAAAACACATAAATCAATTGAACATGTGATGTCAAACAATTTACATATATATGTGGGTGGAGGACCAGAACCAACGCACTGCCCCTGTGAGCCTTATGGTTATCCAACATAAGGCCAGATCCCTGTTTGACGACTTAAAGGCAGAAGAAGGTGAAGGATCAAAGAAAGGACTTTTACGGCCAGTTGAGGATGGTTTCAACGATTTAAGCATCGTTATAACTTCCACAATATTAAGGTGACTGGTGAAGCTGCGAGTTCAGATACAGTTGCTGCCGAAACATTTCCGCCAGAATTCAAACGGATTATCCAGCAGGGAGGCTACTCACCGAAGCAAGTCTTCAATGTGGATAATACTGGCCTCTTTTGGAAGAGGATGCCTGAGAAGACCTATATCTCCAAGGAGAAGAAAAGAGCGCCAGATTTTAAAGCAACAAAAGACCGCTTGATGCTGCTGCTTGGAGCGAATGCTGCCGGTGACTTCAAGCTGAAGCCTATGCTGATTTCTCGCGCTGCTAACCCACGTGCCCTGAAAGGTTACTCTAAGGATCACCTTCCTGTCATTTACAAGGCAAACAAAAAGGCATGGATAACCGGCGCCATATTTAGTCAGTGGTTGAACGTGTACACCGTCCCTACACTGAAGGAATACTGTGCCAAGGAGAACCTTCACTTCAAAATTCTTCTGATCCTTGACAATGCTCCAGCTCATCCTCCCAATCTCAACGACCTGCATGGCAGTGTAAAAGTTGTGTTCCTGCCTCCCAACATGACAGCACTGATGCAGCCTATGGATCAAGGCGTCAACGCCGCATTCAAGGCGTATTATTTATGCTGTACAATGGCCCAGGTGCTCAAGGCTACAGATTGACAAAATAAAGCAACGATCCGAGAACATTGGCGTGGCTTCAACATTCTTCATGCAATTGACAGCATTGGCAAGGTATGGGAAAAGGTTTCAGAAAGTTGCCTGAATGGTGTGTGGCATAAATGGACTTAGTCCCAGCAATGAATAGGGATATCCTCAGCTTGGCCAGACAGGCAGGCTTTGATGAGCTGGAATCAGAGAATATTGAGGGCGTCCTGGCATCCCATACAGAAGAGCTCACCAACAAAGATCTGCAACAACTAACAGAACACAGTCCTGTTAAAGACGACGACGACGAAGAAGAACCTCAATGAACACTAACTTCCAAGAGGATGCCAGAGGCGTTTAACATGTTCCAGCAAGTAATGCAAATGCTTTTAGATGACGACCCAAACAGAGAACGTAGCTCAAAGGTTCAACGCAGAATTGAGGACAGTCTCGGTTGTTACACTGAGATCTACAAGGAGAAGAAGAGTAGCACCAAGCAGTCAACACTGGATTCATTTTTTCGTCGCAGGACGGCAGGAGCTTCTACACAACAGCCGGCAGCCAAGGAGGAGCACACAGCAGCCGAGGAGGGGCAAACAACAATGGAGGAGGAGCAATCAGCGGCGGAGGAAACCCAGTCAGAGAAGGAGGAAGAGGAGGCAGCCACAGAGTTTCAGTGACTCACCACCCTCCTCCTCTCTCGCCATCCTCCTCCTTCACACCACTATCCACCACACACTCGCTCAACCACCTCCGCCCATCGGTGAGTACCAATACAAACTTAGTACTGTAATTCTATATACTATTCTCTATAGAAATGGCAATAATTTTCTGTATGTGTAACTTCTTTCATGAAGCAAAGGGAGGCTCAGGAAAATTGATCCGCTTAATGTTGTTTCGCTTAACGTAGCGTTTTCATGAACGTAAACCCGACGTTAAGCGAGGACTTACTGTACTCCTTCTGGTGGTAGTGCTGGCTCTTCCTCCAGTGATAAGAATCACCCAAATGCTGTACATGTTTTTAACTTTTCTTATTATTTTTGGTAAAGGTTTACGAAACTGTTATCACCCGAAGAAATATGCAATTTGGTTTAAAAATTTTCTACACAATAATAGCATGCTAATGAACACAGAAATGGAAATGACAATACAAAGAACTTAATAGAACCTGACCTAACATACCCATAGGTTGGGTATGTTAGGTCAGGTTATATTAGGTTCTATGTATTATCGTGTTAAATTTTTTTTTTTTTTTTTTACAGGGATTGGCCCACCCTGACACAGGTCAACTACGCACATCGGGGCCTAGGGGGCGAAAAAAAAGAATAGATAGATTAAAAATAGAAGAGTAAAAGGTTATACAGTGATCCCTCAGTTAACAAAATTTCGGTTAACGAAGTACCTTCCATAAGATTCTTCACTTCGGTTAACGAATTCCTTACGAATTTTTCCCAACATGTTTTCGCCTGCTTTTGCCTGCTCACCAGCTGTAGTATTAGTCAGCCAATACAGTAATCGGTTTTAGGGCTTAAATTCGTTACCATTTGAGTAAATATCAAGAAGGTTGTACTATTCAATAATTTTCCAAGTCTTATATTAAAGTTTTTAGTCATTTTAACAATTATTTAACATAATTGAAGTACAGGGAACTAGTTTTTAGAGTGCCAAACAGTCACTTGACTCGCCCAAAATGGCGTCAGTGTGTGTCCCTGGTCAGTGGAGGAAGCTTCTTGCTTGAGACTCTCTTGAACATAAACTATTTTTACGTTTCTACAGTACAATTATTGGTCATTCTGAAGTTTATTTTACATATTGACAATATATAATGCAGTGCAGTGTTGATTTAAGAAAATAATCTTGAATTACACCAAGTGAACTAACATTTTATGGGTGAAATGGCAGCATGGGGTGACTTCTCTTCCACCCCAATGTCTTCTCTTCTCCCTTCTCCTCCACCCCCATTCTAATTCCCATCATCATCATCATCATCATCCAGGAGCCTTCTACATGCACACCTCAAAGTAAGTGTACTTTACTGCATTTATTTTTAGTTTGTATGTAATTTTCAATAAGCTGGAACCAATTGCCCAAAATCCCATTGAAACAATGGTTTCGGTTAACGAACTACCTTCTGGAACGAATTGTGTTCGTTAACTGAGGGACCACTGTATTAATCTACACCGCGAAGATGCCGGAAAACCAGCTTTTTAAAGTGAGACAGATTGTATGAGTATGGAAACACAGCAAAAGGCAGAGCATTCCACAGTTTGGCTGTGTGAGGGAAGAAGGATGTACTATAACGTGTTATTCTCGTGTGACCGACATCCACAGAGAAACAGTGGGCATCGAGGGTAGGAGAGTTAATAAGAAATCGTTAATTTACGATATTCCTTGTTTATAGTTCGACCCACGTTTTTGAGGGTAATGGAACAACAAAACCTTCACTAAAAACGCTCTACGTCCTATAAACTGAGGCTCACCGTGCCTGAAACACGAGTGCCGAAAGCTAATTGTTTATCATTTATTATTACGACACTTTACACTGAAACGTGGGTAGTTTCAACAAAAATATTGTATAATTCCATTCAATTATTTATTCAAGTCAATTAGGAGGGAATATTATTGTAATACAACAGTTTTTTAACTAAACCATTCGAAAAGCGATTACGGTAACATCTTTTGAACGAAAGAAAGCGAAAGTCATTGTTTTCATCACGATTTTATCCCACTTTCCACTGTAATACGTACGTAATTTCAGCAAAAATATTACATTTCCGTGAATGTAGTATATCAAGCACAGTATGAATAGAATATCATTGTAATATAACAGAATTTTAACCGAAAACTATTAAAAAAAACGAGTAACATCTCAAGAACAGAAGCTTAGGTAAAGTCTTTTGTTTTTGTCATGTATTTTATCCTATTTTACATTGAAATACATCACGTTTCAGCAAAACTACTATTTATTTCCGAGAATATAATCATTCAGGCGCAGTTTAGGTAAAATATACGTGTGATGTAATAGTTTTTTAACTGAAAACGATTCGAAAAACACGTACCCTTTAGCCCTGTTCAAGGAGAGGACTGGGAGAAGCTGTTTGGTGCTGCAGACGATGACAAGGAAAATGATTTTGATGGATTTTAATGAAAATATTCAGAAATATGGTATCGTAGTATTTATTCAAGTCAATTAGGATAGAATATTATCGTAATACAACAGTTTTTAAACTGAAAACCATTCGAAAAGCGATTACGGTAGCATCTTTTGAACGAAAGAAAGCGAAAGTCATTGTTTTCGTCACGATTTTATCCCACTTTCCACTGTAATACGTACGTCATTTCAGCAAAAATATTACATTTCCGTGAATGCATTATATCAAGCACAGTATGAATAGAATACCATTGTAATATAACAGTATTTTAACCAAAAACTTTTAAAAAAACGAGTAACTTCTCTTGAACATCGGAAGGTTAGGTAAAATCTTTTGTTTTCGTCATGTATTTATCGTATTTTACATTAAAATATATCACATTTCAGCAAAACTACTATTTTTTCCGAGAATATATTCATTCAGGCACAGTTAAGGTAAAATATACATGTGATGTAACAGTTTTTTAACTGAAAACAATTCGAAAAACACGTGTACCGTCTAGCTGATACAGCTGGTGGTGCGTGATGCGTCATGCGTCGTTGTAAACAATAGGAGGTTGAAGTAGATTACCGGGTATTATATTAAGTGTGAAATATCGAAAAGGTTTTTATTACCGGTATTTTTTGTAGATCAATGAGAACTGTGATACTGTATATGATATGATAAGTTAGCCTGTGCTAAGAACTTCAACATAGACTACTGAAAGCACGTTGTAAGGTAATTTAGCCTATTGTAAGTTGGTGAGCTTCATTTGCTGAAGGAACTGCACAACTTTTCATTACTAATTGGTACATATTTTACGTTTCCATTGTGGAAGAGGTGGTCGTGCCCAGTTTGATTTAATAGAAATAAGATTGAGATCAGAAGACCCTAAGGGGTTAGAGGTAAAACAAAGATCAAGAATGTTAGCAAGTTGATCGTGTCGATCAGGAACGCGTGTAGGGTGTTTGATTATTTGTTCCAAATCATTAAGTAGGGAAAAAAGAGAGTGCCTCAGCTCCACCTGGGTCATCTTTGCACAGCCAAGCCACTCTGTGATGTACATTGAACTCCCCCAGGTAGTGGATCTCTGTGTTGGGGTGTGTGGTAGCAACGACTCATGGCAAGAAGTGAGATAGTCAAAGAGTTCAAAATAGTTGGTAGAGTTGGTAGAGTTTGGAGAACAGTATAAAACACAAAGATAAATAGTCATAGTTGGTAGAAATATTTTGAGCCAGATGACATCATAAAGAGAGGATTCAAGACCCGTGAGTCGAGCTATAGGTGTACGTGTGTTGCAGTAGGCGCATACACCTCCCTTAGAACGGAAAGAGGTATAAAGGTTGTAGTTGGAGACTTGAAAAGGTTTGGGTGAAGCTGCTTTGGTCAGTTGAAGTTCAGATAGTAGTAAGAGGTCGGGGGAAGAGGTTACATTATGCTTCCAATATCTACCCAGGCGGTAGTACCTCCCAGTTTGATAGCTGCCTACTACCTAACAACTTACTACCTTAACATTGAGGTTGAGTAAAGGTGTAGATAATGGCAACCACCAGAAGGAGTTTGTTGATTTTCTTTATTTTTCCTATACAGTGGGGTATGCTATAACAAACGGATCCTACTACGAATATTCCTATAATGAACGGTTTTACCTATAAAATTGAGAATGCTATAACGAACGCGAATGAATACGGGACTATTTCGCCTGGCGCATGAATATTGTTGTACCGCGACCCACAACAAGAGCGTCAGGTGCCATCTTTGTCTCATTGTGTAGCCAGTGCACCACTGTTATTGTTGAAATTTTGTCGTTTGATGTGGAAATAAAGTTATTTGTATAAATATTTTGTTATACAAGTGTACAATTGTAACAATGAATAGTCCAAAGCGAGTGAGAAAGCTCATAACTCTTGAAACTAAGAAAGAAATCATAAAGAAACGTGAGGATGGAACAAGCATTGCGAAACTTAGTGATGAGTATGGGACGGCTAAATCGACTAAATGTACGATTTTAAAAAATAAAGAGGAGTTGAAAACTGTGCAAGTGGCTAAGGGAATCTCTAGACTTAGCAAAGCAAGGTGTAATGTGATTGAGGAGACGGAAAATTTACTCTTAGTGTGGATAAAGGAGAAAGAAATGGCAGGTGATAGCATTAGTGAAGCTATAATTTGTGAGAAGGCCAGACAATTGTTTGAGGACCTTAAAGCCAAGACTCCCAGTACAAGTGATAGTGATGTGCCAGTGTTTAGGGGTACCAAGGGGTGGTTTACTGGTTTCAGAAGAAGAAATAAATTACATAGTGTTGTGAGACATGGTGATGCTGCTAGTGCAGATAAGGAAGCAGCTAAGGAACACCATGACATTTTTTTAATATTATTAAAGAGGGAGGCTTTGTTTCTCAGCAGGTATTCAACTGTGATGAAACTGGACTTTTTGGGAAAAAAATGCCTCACCGTACATACATTACCAAGGAGGAAACTTCTGTCCCTGGCCGTAAGCCAATGAAAGACAGGCTTACCCTCCTTCTTTGTGCTAATGCTTCTGGTGACTGCAAAATAAAGCCACTCCTTGTGTACCATGCAGAAAACCCCAGAGCTTTCAAAAACATTAGGAAGACCCGCCTTGGTGTTATGTGGCGGTCAAACCCAAAGGCTTGGGTGACCAGGAATTTATTCTCTGAGTGGGTGATTGAGGTGTTTGGACCCAGTGTTTGGGAATACCTCAGGAAGAATAATCTTCCACTGAAAGCTTTGTTGGTGATGGACAATGCACCAGCCCACCCTCCTAATTTGATGGTTGAATTGCCAGAGGAGTTCAACTTCATTACTGTGCACTTCTTGCCACCCAACACAACACCTCTCATCCAGCCCATGGATCAACAGGTAATTTCTAACTTTAAGAAGCTGTACACAAAGGCACTGTTTAGAAAATGTTTTGCGTCCACTTCTTCCAGTGATGTTAGCTTGAAGGAATTTTGGAAGAGTCACTTCAATATAGCAGACGCTGTGTTTTTAATTACCTCAGCCTGGAAAGAGGTTACTATGAGGTGTCTTTGTGCTGCTTGGAGGCCATTGTGGCCTGAATGTGTGCTTCAAAGAGACTTTGAAGGCTTCGAAGAGTTAGAAGAAGAGGCTGTTGTTCATGAAATTGTGTCTCTGGGCAATTCCATAGGCCTGGAAGTGGATGATGATGATGTTGAGGAGTTGGTGGAAGAGCACAGTAAGGAACTGTCCACTGAGGAGCTGCTTGAGCTTCACAAAGAAGAAAATGAGACACTGAAGCAGAGCTTAACTTCTGAGGAGTCAGGGGAGGATGAGGACAAGGAGGAAAGCCGCATCATTCCAGCCAAAGATCTCAAGGATGCGTTCTTTTTCTGGAGCAAACTGTCCAAACTTGCTGAGGATTATCATCCTGATGTTGGTTCTGTGCAAAAGGCCATCAGTGTGTTTAATGACAATGTTATGAACTACATTTGGAAGGTCCAGAAATCAAGGTTGAAGCAGCCAACCCTGGATTCCTTCTTTACAAAGGTAACAAAAGAACCTACAGACAAAGTGTTTGTTAGAAGTCACCAAAGAGGGCTAGGAAGTTTGACTCCTCTCCTTCCACCTCTTCTCCATAATTCTCTCCTCCCCCCTCCCCCTCTGCCTCCTGTCCTGCATGCTGAACAACACTAAGGTAAGATAAAGTACCGTATTTTTTACATTTTCCACAGAATTTTTTCAGTGTTAAGTGGTTGTATTTGGGGGCCTGGAACGGATTAATCCTATAACGAACGAGGTTCTTGAACCAATTAGATTCGTTATAGCATACCCCACTGTACTGTACTTATTGTTTTGATGATTTTAAGTACGTACTATACTAAAAGAAATGACAACTTTCTATTATAATTTTAAGTATTTTTTCATTTACTCTATCCTACGATCATAAATTCCTTGTTAGTGGGCAAAGCATGAATGATGAGGGAAATTATGGGATAAAAACACGACGAACACTGATGTTATGGCATTAAAATTAAGTCTCTAGGTGCATTTGTGATGCCACAAATCATTTTCTTACCTTTCAAGATTCCAGCAGCACATTTTCTTTGTTTCTGCCATTGTTCGTTGTTGATGACCTGTTTAAATTCTGTACCATTAATCGTGATCCTTTAAATAAAAGAAATACGCATCTTTATTTAATTTACATTACGTTAATAACCGTCTATTGGTCTTTTGTTTAGTATTTAATGCATTCAGCCTTCTTTTCATATCTATATAGAACCAAGAAATAATGTAAGTGTGCCATATTTTGACACTCATCTTTTGAACATAACGGCGAGTTGCGTAGGTTGTGATTTTCCTATCGTGATTTATCAAACCTACAGTCCAGTAGTTCTTGATGAATCTCGCTTGATATCTTTCATTTGTGACCATGGGTTAAGAACACTTGCAAATGTTCCAAATGCAGAAGAGACTCACATATTATGAAAAACAACAACTTTCAATGAAATACGCGATCTTACGATTAAGTCCACAGATGCCGTACAATTAATCGGTGTCGTTTCAAATATTAAGGTAAGTTGTTTAAGATTTCCATTTCTGCGTTTAATATCATGTTATTAGCAATATATTAAAATAATGCATTTCAAAATGTTGCATAGAACCTCACCCAACAAACCCTGGGTATATAAGGTTAGGTTCTATGGGGTATGTTAGGTCAGGTTCTAGTAGGTTCTCTGCATTTTTGTGTTTAATATCATGATATTAGCGTGTATTCTGTTTAATAATGCATAGAACCTAATAGAACCTGACCTAACATACCCAACCTATGGCTATGTTAGGTCGGGTTCTATGGATTGTCATTTCCATATTTGTTTAATATCATGATATTAGTGAAGAAAAAATGGTATTTTTGCATTGGTGCACACAATTTTCCTCCCCCAAATCTATTATCACATTCGAAAAAGACGTCTAATTATAAGACAATTTTCTTCTATTACAATACCGTCGCAAACGTATAATGACGAAGATAGTGCATCCCAAATCTTTCTCAATTTTCTTCCACTAATCTTCTGCCATTATTGCCTACACGACCTCCCACTCTGCCTGTTCCCTTCATAAATCATCACGCGAATGCGTTCCCGTACACGTCACGCGGCCAATCAAAAGCTTTTTTTTTTGCCAGCAATTAAAATGATTTGTGGTTTAATTCACACTAGTTTTGGCCCAATCAGATTAGAATTTTATTTTGGGTCTCAAATTTTGAAATTCAAATTCATTGCCGACCATGGAAGTCTGCGATGGGTATCATTTCAATTAATGGAGTTGATTGTGCATTTTGGGGAAAAAACCAACAAGCTATATCATTTTTTAGATCTCATGTTGTTCTCCCGACCTCAGTAAAGTGTCCCAAGTGTAAGAACGACTGTAAATATTATCAAGACCAACACATGTGGCATTGTGGTAACTCGTTCCCGATACAGGGGCCCCCGCTAAGCGAAAATCAGCGACAGCAACCTGTACTAATCTCAGAATCCAAAGACGAACCCAAACCAGGTCAATAAGGTAAGAAATAAGTGATTCCCTCATATGGTGAGTTAGGTTAGGTTAGGTTATTTTATTTTATTTTAGGTTAGGTTAGGTTAGGTTAGGTTAGGTCAGGTTAATATGCCTGTTTTTCTAGTGTTTTTTTTTTTGTATTTTGAATTCGCTTGGCCATAATTTTTGTCAGAAAACAACCCACCTAAAACTCCCGATAACTAAAAGACAGGCAATTTCCGACGGAAATCAAGGTCAAAACCAACCTAAACACAAAAATCACTAGAAAAACATAGTTTTGATTTTCTAACAGAGATGTGTGAACTAATGAAAATTTACCAAAAAAATTTTCAACCAATCCAACAAACTCCTTATGGTGGTAGCCATTGTCTATACCTTTACCTTGAGGTTGATATACATCAGGAGGAATTCGTGGAAGTGTTCACCATCATTAATTGGAAATGACTCTTGAAGTGGGATTCTGCGAGGCAAACAACAAAAATGGCGCCGGGAGGAGAGTTGTGAAGCAGGAAAGAATAAAATAAATAAATAAAAATACTTAAAATTATAATAGAAAGTTGTCATTTCTTTTAATATATTTAAAATCATCAAAACAAGAAGTAGCAAAAATAAAGAAAATCAACAAACAGCTTCTAATGATAACAGTTTCGAAATCATTTACCTTATTTTCTTTTATTATAATTCATAGACAGACAAAAAATGTAAACGTAAAATAAATTCAAACTACATTTGGGAGATTCATGCCGCCGCTCTTAATTATCAAGTCTCTCCATGTCTATAATTGGAGTCCAGATTCCTAAGAACAATGTAGCACTATTCAATACTCAGCCTTAATCTTCCTATTTTATGAAACGTGGGTATGTAAGGAGGTAGAGGTGACACAGCACATGAGATGAAATAAATGCAGAAGACTTGTTAAAGTAAGACGCCAGATGATCTGAAACCTGTACAAGAAATGTCTGGGATTAACAAACTCTTATGACATAAGTTTATAATAAAGGATACATAATACACTAGTAAAAACAATAAAGCCCCAGTATCAAAGAGTGAGAAAACAAAGACAGCAGTGTCGAGGGAGACTGAGGACTCTCCCTGTACCAGCTGAGCCGCCTCCATGTTGTTGTTGTTGTGGTACATATATTCCAACATGTCTTCCTCCTCCATAAGTTCATCCCTTTTACTAGCTTATAACTCATCTAAATTATATATATATATATATATATATATATATATATATATATATATATATATATATATATATATATATATATATATATATATATATATATATATATATATATATATATATATATATATATATATATATATATATATATATGTATATAGCAGCTCAGAAATAGGTATAATGAACTATCTAGGAATGTTAAGGAAAATGTAAGGAAAGCAAAGAGAGACTATGAAATCAAAATAGCAAGAGAATCCAAGGCGAATCCCAAGGGATTTTTCCAGGTATATAGGACAAAGGTCAAGGACAAAGTTGGGCCTTTAAAGTCAGGGAGGGAGAAGTGATAATTGGCAGTGGAGAAATAAGCAAAGCATTGAACAACTACTTCTTATCAGTTTTCACAGAAGAAATTTGCGATGAGATTCCAGAGGTGGAACTGATATTTAAGGGAAAGGAAGAAGAGAAATTAAAGAATATCACTATCAGAAAAGAGGATGTTCTTAAGAAGATAAATAAACTAAAGAAAACAAAATCCCCAGGGCCGGATGAAATTTTCCCTCGAGTCTTGAAAGAGTGTAGGGAACAGATTAGCGGACCCCTCGTAAACTTATTTACAAAATCATTTGACACTGGTGATGTGACAGACTTGTAGAAACAGGCAAATGTAGTACCCATATTCAAAAAGGGAGACAGAGCATCAGCGTCAAATTACCGGCTGATCAGTTTGACGTCAGTAGTGGGGAAATTTCTTGAATCAATTATAGCAGATAGCATCCGATCTCATCTAGAGAAAAGCAAATTAATCTAAGACTCGCAACATGGGTTTACAAGGGGAAAATCTTGTCTAACAAATCTGCTAACGTTTTTTAGGAAAGTCTTTGAGGTAGTAGATAATGACGAAAATTACGATGTTATTTACTTAGACTTTAGCAAAGCATTTGACAGAGTACCGCATCAGAGGCTTCTGAGAAAAATTAAGGCTCATGGTATCGAGGGAAAGTTTTAAATTGGATAAAATCATGGCTCACCGATAGAACGCAGAGGGTCAGCGTAGATGGTGTTAAATCTGAGTGGGGCTGTGTAACCAGTGGGGTTCCCCAGGGGTCAGTACTAGGCCCACTCTTGTTCATAATCTACATAAACGATCTAGATACTGGGATCAGCAGTGACATAAGCAAGTTTGCGGATGACACCAAAATAGGGCGGCAAATTAATTCAGGGCAGGATGCAAATGCATTACAGGAGGATCTAAATAAACTGCAGGGGTGGTCTGAAAAATGGCAAATGAAATTCAACACCAGAAAGTGCAGCGTACTTAATATTGGAAGAACAAATACTTATAATGTATACAGCCTTAACAACATCAACCTAGAGAAGTTGACTTGTGAAAGAGACCTAGGGGTACTTGTAAGCCCGCACCTACGGCCTAGAAAACAGTGCGTTAATGTTCGAAATAAGGCAAACAGAGTATTGGGTTTTATATTTAGAAGTGTAAGTAACAAGAGTGCAGAGGTCTTATTGCAACTATATCTTGCGCTAGTCAGGCCACACCTCGATTATGCGGTTCAGTTCTGGTGCCCCTATTATAGAATGGATATAAATTCACTAGAGTCGGTGCAGCGAAGAATGACAAAAATGATTCCGGGACTTAGAAGCCTTCCGTATCAGGATAGGCTAAAGAAACTTAACTTGCATTCCCTAGAAAGACGAAGAGTGCGGGGAGATATGATAGAAGTATTTAAGTGGGTGAAAGGAATCAATAAAGGGGATATAGATAAAGTTCTTATAATATCCGAGCAGGATAGGACTCGGAGCAACGGATTGAAGTTGATAAGTTTAGGTTTAGGAGGGAGATAGGAAGAAATTGGTTCACAAATAGGGTGGTGGACGAGTGGAACAAGCTTAGCAACTTTGTAGTAAGTGCGGGAACTCTGGAAAGTATCAAAAGGAGGCTAGATAGATTCATGGATGATAAAGAGTGGTTGTACTGCGCACATCATTGTCATCCCTAAAAATCCCATCTAATTCATATTACGCTACATAACATTCAAATGCACAGCGCTTGTAGAACCCCAGAAAACGGGAAACATTGAGAAAAGACAACTCACCTACTCAAGGTTGCTAGACCATGTGTGGTATTGTACCCAGGTATAATTATATCATATCAAGTGTATGTATTCATAGCATTAAGGATCACTCAGGGTAGGCATAAGATGAATGTTAAAGTCCAGTTGAGCCGGACTAGGGTACTGTAAGACTAAGTGTGGAGCAGGGTTTGAAGGTCCTACTATTTACGTCTGTGAGCGTGTAGCGAACCTAACTCCAACAGATATCATATGAAAATACATGAGAACAATGATCTGGAAAAAGGGATAAATGTATCAGAACTATGTGAGGTGTTGACAATGATCTAGAAACTATACTGGAAAGGAAATATCGTGTATGCGTCGGTATGAATTTAATACACCTCGTAGCCTCACAGACATATACCCACGACAGGTACAGTGATCAGAGAATCTGAGGTCTGTGTTCAAATAGTGCACGGTGTGAGAGGAGGATCCCTCATTACAGTTTTTAAGTGAAGTTGATACACCCCCGCCATGATCATTCGGCTTTTGTTTCAAGGCGCGTCATGTACCCGCCTCAGATGCCCGTTGATATTAAAATCCCAGGCATTTAACCAAGCACTAGCAAACCAAGACCTGACCTTAGTGTATAAGTTAGGATTAATATATGTGTTTATAAGAAATGAGTGACAATATACCGTAAAGTGTTCAGGGGAGAACCATAAGAAACAAAAATGTAAATTGAGGATTGGAAACTGTAGGCCTATGTGACGAGAAGCGGCGGGAAGCCGGCCTTAGTCTTTCCCGTTCTGCCGTCAACACAGGTCAGTGTCCTAGCGGGCTATATCCCGCCCTACAATTAAGGTTGATAAATAACAGTTACTACAGTTTAAAGCTTTGCCGGATATATAAGTGTGATAGGGATGTGTTAAGGGATGGGATAACCGCCCGTCAGGCATTATTGCTTAGTCTTTCCCGTTCTGCCGTCAACACAGGTGCCACGTGGTTGGGGTATCTTGCCGCCCGGCCGCCATTGTCTCCTGGAGCGCCACACCAGGTGGGGAATTACTCCCCACTATACCAGTCCACTATGAACCGGTGGATTCCCAGCGCACCACTCCACATGAATAGTCACAACTAAGGAGGCCGTGAGAAACTGCGGTCGTCACTTGGAGCGACCTATAATACCAGGCGTAGAAATAGTGCTGGTATGTCTCTAGGTGAAGCCCTCGTCCTTACCCACCGAGGGCGGTGTGCGAACGAGGGGCCCGTTGTGTATACCTAAAAGTCACAAGGAGTCACATACTTGCAGGTATGGAGTGTAACAGGTGTGTTGCGATGGTGCTACTATGTATGATAACCGACGGTGCTACAAGCCACACCAGTGGCACAGTCTGATGTGTTAAGGGATATTGTAAGAAGGAACGACCGAGATACGGCGTTCACCGATTGTTGTGCAATAAGTGGGTGGATGACCCGCCAGTAATGTAGGAGTCTGGGGCCCAGTTGGGTAACCAAAATTCCGTTGTTCTTCTGAGGAAGGCCAATTCATGTATGTTTTTTTTTCCAGTGTGTTTTATAAGAAATAAATCAAGGAAGACATGTTATGGTTTCACCCTTCTTTACCCTTATCGATCTGATCAATGGAAAACCTAACCCAATGCCTAGTCCACTCTGCACGCTACCTAACGAGCTACATGCTGTCCAGAGGGGGTCTGGTGGCAGCGACCCTTAGACATTAAGATTAGAGTTAAGTTATCCCCTTAGATTTAGTGACCCCAGATCTGGCAGTATATGGTAGTAACTCTCGACAGAAGCTGCCATGCACAGGCCAACCGGCCTATTGCAGACTCCTTATTTTCTTATGTTCTTATATATTAATATATATATATATATATATATATATATATATATATATATATATATATATATATATATATATATATATATATATATATATATATATATATATATATATATATATATATATATGCTGATAACCACAAGGAAAGAAGAAAACACGAAGTTCCCAAGCGCTTTCGTGTAATTCACATCTTCAGGGGTGAGTACAGACTAAGGAGAAGTACAAAACAAGGTGTATATATACAGAGGAGGGTGAGATCAGGTCCACAATGGTCAGGTATTAGGTAATGACCTTACTAATCTTTAAATAGCACCGCAAAGGTCGGTAGTCAGGTCAGAGGGTAAGGTGACCCAACCTTCTCACCTGGTTACAAATCTTCTTAATTACAAAATTGTCCAGTTTGTACATGCCATTACTCAAATTCATGTTGAATGCTTCGGTATGTTTAATAAGACTAGATTCTATGATGTTCCTACTGTGAAATGAATTACAAGGTAATATTGAGGAAGCATTATCCCAGTCAATGCAATGCTTGTTATCCCTCAAATGAACAAGCAGAGCGTTGGATTCCTGGCCTGTCCTAACACTATATTTATGTTGTTTAAGTCTAGTTACAAGATCTTTACCTGTCTGGCCTAAGTAAAACATATTACAATCCTTGCAAGGAACTTTATAAATGCAACCAATTTTGTGTTTTGGGGGGAGTTCTTGATTAACATTTGTTTAACAGTGCTTGAGTTTTTAAATGCCACATTTTTTTTATTGGGCACTCCCCTACATCCTTGTGTAAGGTGAAGCGCAGAAGCGTTTACAGTGCCCAACAGGGAAGCATGCTAAGTTCATGCTTGCCTTTTTATGTCTCATGAGTTAAGGGCGTAGAAGCCTGAAGAGTCAAGGGCATAGAAGCCTGAAGAGTCAATGGCTTGTGTCATCAAGTTATTGGAAGCTCCAACAACTTGTCCCTGAATACGAATTCGCAACTTTCGACTTACAACAGGTGCCTACTTTACTGCTAGGTGAACAGGGACTAGGAAGTGTGTCCAAACAACTTCCACCGGCCCGGGAATCGAACCCGTGACATCTCGCTTGCGAAGGCAAGAGCAGTACCACTCTACCACCAGCACCCCCTAGATTCACAATGAAAACGTGGATAAGATAAATCTTGATAAAATCACACGGGAAAAGGGAAACAACGGAGCACCTTAGCTTTCGTCTTTATTTAAGATATCTTCAGAGGCAACTGGATTACATGGACAGAGAGAGGCTTAAATATATACAGGGTGACCTTAAAAAAATGAGGTCAGGTATAAATATTAATGTTGTTTTCAAGTATGACTCAACCATTACCAATATGTTAATTAGAAATAGCCCAAGTTTGAATGTAAATGGAAGTGTTTATTGTATTCCATGTAGCAAATGTAATTGTAATAATGTAGGACAGGCAGGAAAAACACTGCAGCTCAGAATCAAACAACATAAGTATAATATCAGAACAGCATCTGAAAGCAGAGCCTTGTTCGTTCATGTTAGGAATAATAATCATCCCATTGCTTGGGAAAAAAGCTTAGAAGTATTCAAATCATCTTGTGTCACAGAAAGACTTCTGGTTGAAGCTAGTTTGATTAAGGAATTCAAATCAATAAACCTTAGTGATGGTCAGTTCAAAACTGATAATATGTTACATAAATTTATTTGTCAATGGCCCAAGGTTAAAAATGCTTTGAAAACCTTTGATCTAGATGTATGATAGTTATTTAGTGGGTCCCTTATTTTTTACCTGACCTGACTAGTCACGTCACCCCCATTCTCTTAAGCTCCTCTACGTGTGTGTTGGTGTGGGGATTAGTGGATGACATCATTATGACCTGACCTCATGTTTTTAATGTCACCCTGTATATTTAAGCCTCTCTCTGTCCATGTAATGCAGTTGCCTCTGAAGATGTCTTGAATAAAGACGAAAGCTAAGGTGCTCCGTTGTTTCCCTTTTCCCGTGTGATTTTATATATATATATATATATATATATATATATATATATATATATATATATATATATATATATATATATATATATATATATATATATGCAAGTAAATCACTGTAGGGTGATCTAGGTATATGATAACCACAAGGAAAAGAAGAAAACACGTTCCCAAGCGCTTTCGTGTAATTCACATCTTCAGGTGTGAATTACACGAAAGCGCTTACTTCTTCCTTGTGGTTATCAGCTATATATATATATATATATATATATATATATATATATATATATATATATATATATATATATATATATATGTATATATATATATATATATATATATATATATATATAAATAAATATATATATATATATATATATATATATATATATATATATATATATACATATATATATATATATATATATATATATATATATATATATATATATATATATATATATATATACATACATACATACATACAGAGGAGGGTGAGATCAAGTCCACAATGGTCAGGTATTAGGTAATGACCCTCCTAATCTTCAAAAAGCACCGCAGCAGTCAGGTCAGAGGGTAAGATGACCCAACCTTCTCACCTGGTTACGACAGTGCCGGATTTAAACCTGTGGAGGCCCATGGGCAGCCTGTTTTTGGAGGCCCCCCTCAATGTAACTACCCAAGAGGGTGGGGTGGCTAGTGAAGCGAGCCTAAACATCTGGGAGTTCCAGGGGGCGCTGTAAGCCTGTAGTGCCCCCGCGCGCCTACCAGCCAATCAGAGTACAGAATAGAATAGAATAGAAAAATGCTAGTGACAGGGGGGAAGGAGGTTCAGGGGAAGGATAAAGGGAGGATAGAAGTGAATTTTAGAAGGAGAGAACAGGTGCAGTGGCTATGTAACGGGCCGAGTTTTCTCTTTTCAATAATTTACCATCCAGCTATTCTTTTCTGTTAGTAGTCTATTTATTCATATACTTATATGTTCTGTGTAGTACTCTTTCCAATGAGTACCCTGTTTAATATACTTATCCTTCTTCAATTCTTTACATACATATATACATATATATATATATATATATATATATATATATATATATATATATATATATATATATATATATATATATATATATATATATATATATATATATATATATATATACACACATATATACTTATTCTTATGTATTCTTGCTCATATTCTGATATGTTCTTTACCTCTATATACCTTATATTCTTATACAAGTAACTCTTATGCTTCTCTACTTATGTTTTCCAAGTCAATGTTCTTTCCTTTCTGAAGTGTACTTTGTTTTATTCCTTTCTTATACATGGGTTAGTCTGGGGAACCATGTTATTCTTTGTACAACACTTTTTATACTTACAAAGGGTAGCTGCCACCACCCAGAGTTTTCATTATATAACATAACTCATGGAAAGTTGTTGGGTAGTGTGGTAGATGTCTAGGCACGTGAGTAAGTATTATTTTCTGGGAACCAATGTTTAGAAGGAGTAGAGTGGTGATACTCAGATTACTAATTCAATATTTATTAACACAGTGAGTGGAGAAGATGCATCTTAGATTCACTCAGGCTAAACAGAACCGCAATTAACTTATTAAATCATCAAACACTTCAAGAGCTTATTACCTCATTCAACACCTCCAAATACTCATTACTTTATTAGACAATTGGGATATCATTACCTTGATACATGAGATTCCGTACTATTATTCACAAGCCATCACTGGACCCTCAGGTCTTACTTTAACAAGTAACAAATTACCTCTCCACTTCTTGATTAGAGCCTGATACTCTCAGGTTATTCTTTCATGGGTACTACAGATGAATACATAACCCACTGGGCAATTCCACAATTAGTAACATACAATATTTCTTATCACTTCACAAAGAACCACCTGGTACCTTGAACTCTCATTCAGGGGGTCAATACTTAACCTGGGATGACTATATTTCTGCTAGTCATCCCTAAGCATGGATATTAATACGGCTCCATACATATAACCAAGAACAGTAGATAGACCATGATACTACCCGTGCGTCTACGTCCTGGATTGGCCAATCAGTGGTGCCCCACGGTGGCGTGATACATGCACGTTTACTGCGGTGCTCTGATTGGCTAACCGAACGTGGCGTGGTAGGTAGGCTGTTTCTACTCTCTAAGTCCTCTTCTTTCCTTTTTTCATCCCCCTCATGCACTCCGTTCTTTGAACGGGAGGCGGGACTTAGCGATACGGTCGATCCGGCAAGGGAACCTGTGATAGTGCAGGGCACCCCTTGTCCGGGGGTCACCGGTAGGTGGCAAGTTTCTTAGACATAACTATAGTCACAGGTAACCTGGGTGCAGAACCCTACGAGCCCGACGCCCGTCCAAGAGGGGGGGGGGCGGGGTCACTGCTCCCAGGCAGGAGCCCTGTGTTATAGGTAGGATTAGATGTAATCAAGAAGATGACAACAAGCATTAGAATAAAACATAGAGATAAGGGACACAAGGACCTGGGCGGGCTCACTAACTCCAACAATAATAAAAATAATAATAATAAGCAGCATTATATAAATAAACCAATATTAATTCAAAGGTCTGACGACCCAAGGGAGCAGAACAAAGACAAAACACCAATAAGAAAGATGAAGCGATCTGGTTGAGCCCAGATTCTTTCTACTCCTACTGTATTTCAGTTTCACCACTTTTCCTTCAACCCCTAATAATCTTCTTTCACCTCTTAACTAAAGACTTCGTATCGTATCGACCATGATCATATGACGGAGTCAGTGGGCCAGAGTTGTTTACAGGCTCGCTCGCTAGCTCGGAGCGCCTGGCCCGGGAAAAGTTGACTCGTGGCGGTGGGCCGTGGCGTCTGCCAAGGAATCTCGCCACTTTAAAGACGTCTTTCGAGAGACATCGTGCCCATCGGCGGCTCCCGAAGCTCAGGAGTGTTGCTAACCCCCACAACAGCGTCTGGAGGCGTGGAGTAGAAATCACAGGAGTGAATATTTAACTTCACTATACAAAACATACGTCTGGCACCGGTTCAAACGATAGCTAAACCTCTACTTTACTTGGCACTGAAGGTACTATGTTAAAACATGAACACTGATATTCACAAAAAATGACTAAGTTAAACTGAGTTAATATGGCGGCGTGGAACACATGTGAACATACCTGGAGGCGTGGAGGAGAAATCACAGGAGTGATTTCCCCTCGCGCGCCTGCATATATATGGGCCTGAGGGCATATTCCTACTAGAAAGATAAATTCCACTAACAATAGACCCTCTATTCACAGGAGTCGTTGGACACCTAGCTGTGACCGTCAGTGTCACAGAGCAGGCTAATTTTCTACATCTATATTTATGATTTAATCAGAGACTTAGTTTGTCAGTAAAGAGGTGAATTGAAGTTATATATGCGTTCGCAACTCTATTGACCTGACCGCAAACCACATCCCCTGTCAAACGGCCGTTAAATCTGGGAGAATTTTGAGTTTGACAGGAACTGTTCAGAAGATGAATGACTTTCTTAAATAGACAACTGACACTAAGTAAACTATGAACATCAGATTCTCTGATGTCGGGGCGACAAAACAATATAACTTCAGTAGCGATCAGAAACCCATGGATATCCCCACGGACGACCTAAAATACGCCACTCTAACTGGCAAACTCAACACTCGCTTACTTGACACGTCTTACTAACAATAAGGACAGTTGAAGCGTTCAACACCACTCACAATGGATCTTGAATGTTCCAACTGTAAACAGACATATCTAAGTTGACTCAATACAAGGGTGTTCTCTCTCACATTCAAATTCATTATATAGAGAGGTTGGTTTCAGTAAGTCAGAGAAAATGGGATAACGGAGGGCTGAGGCGTCTTGAAGTGATGAGAAAACGGACTCCTCAGATGGAGGACTCAAAATAAAAGCAGAAGTACATGTTTTGTGGGCTATTGAGCGTAATATGAATCATTTGATTTTGGCGTTAACTGACGTGTACGACCGTGGTCGTTACAAAGCTTTCCTCTCCCCAAGATTCAATATTATGCGGTATAGTCGACAAAACATTCACAGTAAATACATAATTTTCAAAACACAATATCTTGCAATACTGGGGTAATGGTCATCAATACAGGCAACACACATGGTTACATAATTTTCACATACATAAAATTTTGCAACTCAGTTGACTAATCACACAAACTCCCAGCCAGGGCAGATAAAATGAACACAGCACCACTTGTTATGGCACACAGAAGAACATAATCATGCATCAATATTACAGAACATAATAATAAAAATAACAGGCCGGCCTCAATTACAGTTTTTGTACACTTTTAACTGCACCATCCACCAGGATGACAGGTAGTTTCCATCTTAGCGATTGATCAGATATGTATAACACTTTTGATTACAACATCCACTAGGATGACAGGTAGTTTCGTATGACACTTTTAACTACAACATCCACTAGGATGACAGGTAGTTTCCATCTAGGCGATTGATCAGATATGTATGACACTTTTAACTACAACATCCACTAGGATGACACTGGACCCAAGCTTCAAAATTCAACAATTGAGATCTCAAGCTAGGAGTAGATAGACTGACCCCATCCAGCTACTGAAGTATTCGGGTTGACCGTATCACAAAAGAATCATTTTCCACTCGCGGGACGAGGCAAGATCTGAATGGCCAGAGTATGGACTCAAATAGACCTTAATGCCAGCGACCCGGTCCCCATGAAACCCCCCAAAACCTCAGTGCCCTTCTGTTACTTTGCAATGCAAGCTTCTTAAACTGCACTAGGCCCATGTACTCTTGTACATGCCTAGCCGTGACTAAAGTCCAGCCCAACTACCTCCTACATTAACCCAGGCCTACTGCAGATAGGACCTCCAAGCAACTTGATCACTCACACCAAACAATGTTCTCACTGCAGTAAGACACATCTACTCATTCCTCTTGCCCATGGTACATACTGACAATCCCTCCCCAACAGGGTCTCACGCTGGCCAAACTTGAATGGCAAAACCCACAGTAGGTGTTCATCATCAACACATCTCAACAAGATGTAGATGCCCTTGACGGCAGAATCATCAGGTGGTAGCATTTACTTTTACTACTACAGTGCTTTTCACATTCAGCTCATCTCCGGTAACATCTTCGTATTGGGTACTTACAAGGCCTAAGGGGCCCTATGCCTAAAGTACTAACAAAACTTAAAGAAATTAACTGCACTGCCTGTACCAATCAAAACTGCACAACTACACCCTCCCACTGGCAATTGTATGAAAGGGGAAACACTGGAAGGACTTTCTCAATACTCTAGCTAACCTGTCTGACAAGGTTGAAAAATCATTAGTCCACAGTATGACATCATCGGGGTAGTTACATTCAACTCGGTTCTTCGCTGCAAAAAGGGGCTTCGACTTGGTTTACTTCTCTGGCAAAAAATAAAAAGAATAACGGGACTGGTTGAAAAAACCCAAAAGATAAGCGTGTAAACCTTCATTAATTATATTCCATCACTAAATGTGGTTAGATCTCGACTTCTGTCGTTAAGTATTACTTTAATCATATGCGTCTTTCAAGTCTAAGGTAGAATACTATTCATTTCTTGCTGCTCTCTCTACTAATTTATCTAAGCTGGGTAATTCTAAGCATACTTAACAAAAGATATATTCAAATCATTGACTTCCCCCTTTCTCACCCGAAGTCTAGTACCCATGATAACAACTAGCTTCCTCAGCCTCGCCGGCAGTTTTCCTTTCATCAGGTTCTGATCCCGACGGGAAATTTCTAAACTTGATTTTCTCACTACCCCTCCGAGCCTTCGGCGGTCCCCACCGATGAATGCTGGCCTCCATGGCTTTGGCAAGTTCTTGGAACTCACACAAGTTGTAACTTATTCACAACTACTGTGATCATCGTGCGCTGATGTCACAACAAATCTTCTACAAAACAACCCCACCAAAGATAAATTCAATTAACACCCTTCCAGAGCAAAGGAGGTAAACGTTAACACATAAATGCCTCGGATACTTCTTAAATGGATACTCACCAAAATAAATAATTGGCAGTAGTATCGGTGACTCACTCAGAAAATTAAGTATCTCTAAAGAGGGCATATTCCTACTAGAAAGATAAATTCCACTAACAATAGACCCTCTATTCACAGGAGTCGTTGGACACCTAGCTGTGACCGTCAGTGTCACAGAGCAGGCTAATTTTCTACATCAATATTTATGATTTAATCAGAGACTTAGTTTGTCAGTAAAGAGGTGAATTGAAGTTATATATGCGTTCGCAACTCTATTGACCTGACCGCAAACCACATCCCCGGTCAAACGGCCGTTAAATCTGGGAGAATTTTGAGTTTGACAGGAACTGTTCAGAAGATGAATGACTTTCTTAAATAGACAACTGACACTAACTAAACTATGAACATCAGATTCTCTGATGTCGGGGCGACAAAACAATATAACTTCAGTAGCGATCAGAAACTCATGGGTATCCCCACGGACGACCTAAAATACGCCACTCTAACTGGCAAACTCAACACTCGCTTACTTGACACGTCTTACTAACAATAAGGACAGTTGAAGCGTTCAACACCACTCACAATGGATCTTGAATGTTCCAACTGTAAACAGACATATCTAAGTTGACTCAATACAAGGGTGTTCTCTCTCACATTCAAATTCATTATATAGAGAGGTTGGTTTCAGTAAGTCAGAGAAAATGGGATAACGGAGGGCTGAGGCGTCTTGAAGTGATGAGAAAACGGACTCCTCAGATGGAGGACTCAAAATAAAAGCAGAGGTACATGTTTTGTGGGCTATTGAGCGTAATATGAATCATTTGATTTTGGCGTTAACTGACGTGTACGACCGTGGTCGTTACAGCTAAACACCGCTTGCATGAGGGGGTAGGCAATATGCCCTGAGGGTGCAACAATCATAATCAGGACGAGGCAGAGTGAGGGCGGGAACAGATCCGGGCAAGCAAAGGGCCAACGCGGGTGTTCTGGTTGTCGTCTAGCTTAGGCAGTGTTGGCAAAGCGAAGGAAGAACCGCCCCGCCACGGCGGCAGCGCAAGCCGAGAAGCACAGGTGGACGGACGCACAGGCCACACACGATCAATGTAACAGAGAAGGTGAAAACATGGAAATTTAGCTAGTCGTAGGGTTGTTTGGAGAAAGATGAAGGTAAAGTCTTTGAGCTATGTCAAAGAGGAACGGAGCGAGTTGGAGGAAGGGTTTTGAATCTTTGAGCTTGAAATGTCAAAGTATTCATAGTAAGGAAGGATGAGCGTATCGTAGGAGCGTTTTAAGTAATAGCAGCAGACAGATTTGAGCTTTTTTGTCAAATTATGAACGGAGACGAGAATGAGATATAGGTTGAATGGTTTCAGTCTTGAGTTAGGTCGATTTTATTGAGAATTGGATGTCACAGAACGTTGGGTATGTTTGATTTGGTTCTGAGAGTTGTGGGTCTTTGAGCTATGTCAGAGAGAAATGGAGAGAGTTGGAGGAAGAGTTTTGAATCTTTGAGCTTGAAGTGTCAAAGTATTCGTAGTAAGGAAGGATGAGTGTATCGTAGGAGAGTTATTTAGTAATAGCAGGAGACAGATTTGAGCTTTGTCAAATTGTGAACGGAGATGAGAGTGAGATATAGGTTGTTTGGTTTCAATCTTGAGTTAGGTCGATTTTGTTGACAGTGGCTGTTATAGAAGTTGGGTATGTTTGATTTGGTTTTGGAGAGTTTGACATACCCAGCCGTTACTAGCAATCCCACACAAAATAAAAAATATAGGTTGTTTGGTTTCAGTCTTGGTTAGGGTCGATTTTGTTGACAGTGGCTGTTATAGAAGATGGGTATGTTTGATTTGGTTCTGGAGAGTTGTAGTATTATGAGGCTTTGCCTGGCGGGAGGGTGCTGTGTTTGGAGATTCGCTGAGGGAGTGGGGGAGTTTGTGTTTGGGGAGTTTGTGTTGGGGATTGGCGGGGGTGGCGGTTGTATGTTGATTTGAGCTGAATTAGAGCTTAAGGGGGTTGTTGTGTGAGTGTGTATGTGTTTGTGTGGAAATATAGTAAGGGAGAGGGGAGGGTTAGGATAATTGTTATAGGTCAGGTAGTTCGGTTGTTGGGAGAGGGGGAGGAGAGGAGAGGAGAGGAGAGGGGGCTTTGAGGTTGTTGGGTTAATTTATAGTATGGTAGGATTTTTAGGGGTGATATGATTTGTGTGGCTAATGAATAGTTGTATTGAGTCATGTGTTTTTTGGGGGTCGAAGGGATTGTTAATAAGGTCGGTATATAAAGTTTTGTTTTGGGAGGAATTGTAGGTGTTGATTAGTGATTGGATAAGTTGAGTTAGCTTTTTTAGGAGGGATTGTGAGTAAGATTGGGTGGGTTAAGTTTTTTGGGAGGATTGTAGGTTTTATTAGTGGTTGGCAGAGTTGTGTTATTATTGCTTTTCTTTCCTTTGGCTTGAAAAGGACTTCTGCAATTTGTGTGGTGGGCTTTGCAGGTATTGTGAGTTCCTGGTCCCATTCTTGAGGAGAGGGTTTGTGTATAGGTACAATGCACCCCTCCCCGACCTTATTGGCTAAGGGAGGCGTTCATGTCATCTGTATGTTGGTACCATTCTTGTAAGGTACACCTCTCCGACCTTATTGGCTAAGGGAGGTGCCCATAAAACAGTGTTGGTAACATTCTTGAGGGAGAGGGCTTGCGTACAGGTACTGTGCACCTCTCCCCGACCTTATTGCTAAGGGAGACGTACACGTCATCGGTGTTAGTATGGAATTGGTAAGTTAGGTATTTGTTTTGGAGGAGTGATAGGGTGTGGTTAGTTGATGGTAGAATGGTTATTTTTATTTTGTGTGGGATTGCTAGTAACGGCTGGGTATGTTAGGGTTTTTATTTTGGGGGATTGTTAGGTCTTTTCTTTCCTTTTAGGGGAGGAGTGTTAGTGCAGATTGAATGGGTTAGTGTTTTTTTTTTCTTTTTCTTTTTTTTTATGTGGGAGTGGCCTTTGAGTGTGGTTTTGGGGCGTGGGGTTTAGAGTGAGGGGGGAGGATGGAGGTTGGGTAAGTCAGGTAAGGTTAGGTTAGGCTGATTGGGTTAGGTTGGGTTGGAATCGTTGGGAGTGGGTTGAAGAGAGAGGTTAGGTTAGGGGTTAAGTTAGGTTTGGTTGATTGGGTTAGGTTAGGTGGGATCGTTGGGTGTGTGGGTTGAGGAAGGATAGGTTTTTAATTTGGGGGAGTTGTTGGGTGGTTATAGGAAGTTATTAATATAAGGGAGGTGGAGGAGGGTGTGTTTGGTCCTGTTTAGTATGGAGGGATTTCCGAAGTGTCAGAGGTGTACCAAGGAGTGTCAGAGGTGTACCTGCGAGTGTGAGAGGTGTACCTGGGAGTGTCAGAGGTGTACCTGGGAGTGTCAGAGGTGTACCTGGGAGTGTCAGAGGTGTACCTGGGTGTGTCTTAGGTGTATCTGGCAGTGTCAGCGGTGTACCTGGGAGTGTCAGTGGTGTACCTGGGAGTGTCTGATGTATACCTGGGAGTATCAGAGGTGTACCTGGGAGTGTCTGAGGTGTACCTGGGAGTGTCAGAGGTGTACCTGGGAGTGCCGGAGGTGTACCTGGGAGTGTCGGAGGTGTACCTGGGAGTGTCAGAGGTGTACCTGGGAGGTCAGTGGTGTACCTGAGATTATCAGGGTACATGGTGAAGGTTACTAGTGTGCCCTGAAGAATGCAGTGATGGCTAGGAAACACTGAGTAACACTGAGTCCGTTTATTGTGGATGAGAGAAATACAAGTGGTGACCAGCGTGTGCCATGCACGGCTCACACAGTCAGACTGGGGCTGCCTTGCCATATGGCAGCCTCGGGGCAATGTTGCCACATAACACGTGCAGTGTTGCCACGTGATTATATATATAAATGCTACTCGGCACAGTAGCTTAAGTACAGGGTTGCTACTCGGCACAGTAGCTTATGTACAGGGTTGCTACTCGGCACAAGTAGCTTATATACATAACCTACACATGGGAGTGTCTCAGGT